>NW_027493243.1:0-321119 GCF_021521415.1 Bidens hawaiensis
CTAAAATTAAAAAACTAAATTATAAAAACAAAGTAAAAAGAAAAAGACTTAGCTGGTAATATGCGAATGAAGTATAATGCTAAAGTCTTCTTCCATAAATTCCCTCCATCTCCGAACGTGCTCCACAACTAGTATCACCTTTCTCTCGTACACGAACGGAAGCGGCAACAATACAAACAATATCTAAAAATTCATCTTATCAACTTGATAGATATTAATCATTCAAAGTATTACCACACCAACCTACCCAACCAATATATATAAGAATAACAGCAGAAATAGATAAATAAAAAGTATACAGCTCTTGCTGCTCCATCCCCACACTTGAATTTTGCAATATATTTCATGGGGATGCTCTTCTAGCTCAAGACCTACAAAAACACAAAAACATAGAAAAAATACAAAAGACTACGTTAGTGACTCGACAATTATACAAACTCTGTAGTACCTCCCCACACTTAAACTTAATCAGGAGGTTTCTCTTTCACCTGGACCCTATCCAACCCGTTCAGTTCCACCTGGTACTTGTTACACATTGAAAATTTCTCGGTGGGAATTGAAAAATGCTTCAAAACTTCTTAACGGGTCAGACCACCAAAATTTAAACTTACCTGGCATGAACCGGATGTATGACATGTATCAAGAAAACTGGTCGTGCTTGAACTTCAATGGCTTCTTCTTTCCTGTAGACCATCTTCTGACTTGGCAAATTATTCCGGTTTGCAGATGTTCTTCTCTTCTCCTTCTCCCGTGGTTTTGATTTATGAGCAAAATTTATTATAAGTGTCACGGGCCAGCTGTGATGCTCTTCCACTACCACCATTTCTATATCTTCTAGCAAGGATTCAAAAAATGCTAAGTCACCCTCCGAATCGAACTCACCTATCTCATCATACTCAGGCAACCCTTCTAACTCCAAATCCAAAAACTCATCCTCCTCACATAACTTATTCTCAACCTCTTCCTCAACACCGAACATTAACTCAAGTGATTCTCCTAAAATCCACTTCATCCTCTATCTCTTCTTCAACACCAAACATCAACTCAAGTGAATCTCCCAAATCCACTTCCTCCTCTATCTCTTCTTTCTTCACTAAAGACCTCTGATACGCAGCCCATTCTTCTTTGTCTACTTCATCATCAGAGTCACTCCAGTAATTAGCAATAGTGACCTGTGGAACCAGAGGTGGGACTTCATCGTCCATTTTCGTCTCCACTACTTGAGTGATCCCCTCATCTGACTTGTCAACATACTCCAATAACTCCAATCTCTTTTCTTCCTCCTTTTCTTCATTTAATCTCCTAGTAATGCTCTCTAATGTACGTTGGAGATCTGTAATAATGCTCTGCCGATTTTTCAAGATGATAGCATGCTCGGCTAACTTCTGTTGGGAATCTGAGGCCAAATATTGAGTTAATATATTTTCTAATTTATTCACCTTCTCGAACACACTACTCTCAACAGGGTTGCTACTAGAATATTGATCATCGAATTGACCCTGACTATACTGAGGCTGCTGATATAGATTATCATAATAATACGGCGGAGGTTCCTGCAGAAAATTTTGTTGCGGCTGCACAGGAGGGTTAGTATAATAATGAGCCAAACACCCCACATAATGAGGACATATAAGCATAAAATGAGGTCCACCACAAATCTCACACATATTTACGAGACTCAAACGAAATAAAAGACACGGACAATTATACTCCTACGACTCAAATAAAATAACACGTACGTAGACTCTACTAAAAAATTCTAAATAAAACTAACAATTAAACTAAACTATATTAACCTAACTCCTACGACTCAAAAACAAAACACAATACAAATAGCACGTATATAGCAAGTAAGTCTAATCAAAACTAATAACACAATCGCCAAGAGTCCCCGGCAACGATGCCAAAAACTTGATATGCTAAAAGTAGTTATATAAAAACACGCTAATCTAGACACTAAGTAATACTCTAGACTCTCTAAAACTCGACTAAACTACTGACCAGCAAGTGAACCGATCGACTCTAGTAAAGCTAAGTAAGTCCGGATATCGAACCGATCCACACCACGTAGATACTTGATTCCAAATATCTTTTGTGAGTAAGCACAAAAAGAACTTCAAAATCTAGATAACATAAAGCGCAAAACAATTTGTTGTTCGTGGAATCCTATTTTCTATCTTCCTTCATACAAAGCAAACAACTTTAAGAAGAATCCATTTGACTAGTATAAAGGTATTTTCTTTATTTTTTAGTGCTCCATTTAGCAAGTATATATTAACATGTTAATATCCTTACTTAACTCACCCCTAACCCAATATCCTTAACTCACCCGTCACCCCTAACCCATCTTAATCTTTTGGTGTAACTATAGAGTTCTAAGCAACAGATGAATCAAATTTTTCTAAAGCTTTAATAGTTTTCTTAGAGCATTCGTAATTAGTCATTTACCCATCTATTTGACACCCAAGAAACGCCCTACGCCACCACACCTTACAAAAATATGAGGTGTAACTCATTGACGTGTCATGCATGCATATGACGGTGTTTCAATTTTTATCACACCAAAAGCCACAAACACATTTTTTTCATCATTTTTTTCTTCATTAATATCTCCTTAACAAATAACAAAATATATTTATTTTATAATTAAGGACTTGACTATTTGAGCTGGCATTTTTTTTCTTTTAAGAAAAGTAGCATAGTTGACTATAAGTATCTCCACATAAATGCACTAAAAAGAATTTATATCACACTAAATCACTTACTATGAATAGACAGTTGGGATTCTTAACAAAGTAATTTCATTTTCAACACCAACACACTTGCCTTGTACCTTATGCATCACAAGCAATACATTTTAAACCAAAACTTGAAAAGTAAAAGCATCACAAAACATCAATAACATGTAAATTTAAACAAACTCATTAAAAATCCCTCTCATTCAAACAAAAATATTAACCATTTCCTGTCTCCAAATTAAAAGTCTCTTAAAACACTAGTAAATACTAAAACCGATTAATATTGAACTAAGAATTACTAATTAATTAATAAGCTAATTACTCGCTGCAAAACTCATCGGCAATGGCGATTGCTCACCAATAAACGGCCCATCTCTCAACGTGTTCATCCAAGCTTCCTCTTCATTTTTCAACTCCCCAAAATCCCAATCGGGCAAATCACCCAATGCAACATCCTCGAGCACACAAAAGTTATAATCATCAATGCACCCGAACACGTCAAGCGGGGCCACCAAATTGTCAAGAAACTGTGCGCCGAGTTCCAACCCAAGGTCCAACTCTTTACTCATTTCAGCTAGTGACAAACCCTCCTCGACTGGTTCAATAAACTCGATATCAGTCAGATCGAACGACTTTTTGTTAAAAGACTCCATCTTTTTGTTTTGGTTGATAAAGATTTTTGATTCTGTTTCAATAACCGATGATGGCGACGGGTGTGTGATTATCCCAAAAGATTCTTCCGACCCCACGGGGTTTTTGTACCGAGGGGTCTGTTTTTTTGTTTTTGTGGGCGGATTCTCTAAAGACGCCGCCATTTTCTCAAACTCGAGTTTCTTAAGTTCATAAGCCTCCGAAGCTTTTTCGGGGGTGCTAAAAGTACCAAGCCACACTCGCATTTTCTTAAACGGGTCACGGATCTCCGCAGCCCAGTTCCCCGATTCCCGGAGCCGAACACCGCGATACTTCGTCTGCGTCTGCGCTGTCATCAGCGGTTGACTCGCGCTTCTCGTCAAACACTTTTTACCTTTTCCTGTAATCTTGTTACTAACATTGCCAATTTCACAAGACAAGGTACCCGGATTCACTGCCACCGGAATCTTGATTTCCCGAACAATAGTTTTACTTTTCGGGCCATCATCATCTGATGAATCAGTCATATCCGGATCTCGAAAGATAATCCGAACAGTTCTCATATTATCCTCCAAAGTTGACACCTTTTTTCTCCGCCGGATCTTCTCCCGGAACCACTTTCTTGATTTTCCGGCGACATCTCCGGCAAGGCCTTAACTTTTCGCCGGAAAATCCAAAAAAATTCAAAAAAATCAGAAAAAATTCCAACAATCTGGGTTTTAAATTCTAAGTAAAACCCAGATTTTAGAAACAAAAATATCAACTTTTGATTATAAAATCAGGGTATCTGAAGAACAAGAACAGAGTAAATCCAACAAAGACAATCCCTGCAAAAAAACCCAAAATTTGGAAGATTTAACGAACAATAACATATCAAAGATGAATAATAAGCAAATACTCATGAAACCCATGAAACACATGAAACCCAGTTTACCTTTTAGGACACAAACGCATAACAACCCAAAAACAGAACCAAAGACTCTGTTTCATAAACAGAGCAAAAGTAAACCAGAGCTTCAACAAACTTGCCGACATAAAATCTGAAATTGAAGACACCCCACGTCAAATTCAACTAATTCGAACAGAAATCAGCCGGAAACCGAAACCAATTTGAAGAAAATTTAACGTACCTGTGATCAATTTGGGGTTTTTTGGTGCAAAACCTGAAATTGGAGAAATTGAAGGTTGAATTGAGCAAATTGGGGGTGAAATTAAGCGGAAACTGAAACGAATTTGAAGGAATTTGACGAGCCTGTGATGAATTTAGGGGTTAATGGAGTGAAATCAAAACCCCCTTTGCGGTGTAATGGTAGCTTGATGGTTCGAGTTCTTGTTATTATTTGGTGCGTTTAATAAGCAGTCAAAACGCAAATATTGGTGGAGACATGAGGATATATATGTGTATAATAAAACAATAAATTTAGTATATTTGGTTTTTAATTAATTTGGAAAGTGAATAACGTTTGGGAATAATTAATTTGGTTTTAAATTTGGGAGAGATGTATTTTGATAAGCTGGCATGGGCATACATGATGGATGCATGATCTTCACCATCCATGGTTATGCATATCATGCCACTATTTGTCTATTTGACCCTCATTAGTAAAATTTATTAAAATTATTTGATAACTTTACCAACACGTGGAAAAATTATTCAAATTACGAACTAAATTATCTTTCTTTTTCCTTTTTATATATATATATATATATATATATATATATTGGCTGTTTTAATGAAGGGTGGTTTCAAATCGTAAACCAGACCATAAAACCTAGTTTTACAAATCAGAAATTGATCGAATCAAATATATAGTTTGGTACACAGTTCAAGTTTAATGGTTTGATGATTTAAGGTTTGGTTTACAATATGAAGCTTAGCGGCGGTTGCATAAACCAAAACGGTTGTTTAAAATTTATTTTTTTATATTGATGTAGAGAATGTCAATTATAAAAAATTATACTCATGAACAATTCTTATGTTATTTTTAACCAATATAAAATAATTAGCGTACATTGTTGTGGTGAAATGACGCAATTTCGGTCGGTGATGGTGAACTTTGTTACGCTACCCCGCCACTAAACCCTAAAAGGAAATTAGTAAAATCCCAAAAGAAATCCGAACGTTGCGGCAAAGAAGCGACTTGAATTTGGTGGGCATATACCAACACTAAACTTTAAAATTAAATTGATAAACACTCAAAAACATAACATGTTTTTTTAAATAACATATTCCTTTAAAAACATTAACATACTTAAAAATATATATGACGTGACACAACGTGTTGCCACTGGCATCGCATTTTAATCAGATGTATAATTATGCATTCAAAATAACTCTTGTTTAAAACCGTCAAACCACGAACTTGTGATAGCATGCCGCTTCATGGCACCCCAACTAACGTTCTCAGTTCGGTATTTTTTTTATATAAAATCGTAGTTAATGATTCAGCTCAAATTTTCATTGAACAGAGGATATGAACACTAAGCATCTACAATAATTTTACGGGAAAATTCCCAAAATAGCCCCTTTTAGAAAGAGAATCACCAAAATAGCCCTTTTTTCATCAAAATTTTTTAGAATTTGAACTTGGTAGACGCATTGGGAAAATATAATAATATAGGGGTGGCAGGCCAAATTTCGAAAGAAAGTGTGGTAGGAGACGAGATTTGAAGAAATAATGAAGGGAAAGTCCAAATTTTTTGTAATCTTGGAGCAAAAGTTCAGATTTTTTCAAAACACTTTTTTCAAAAAACCGTCTTAAGAGACTGATTTTTTATGTTTCCTACCTTTCCCGTCCATATTTTTTCAAATTCTTGGAAAAAGAGAATTTGAAATCTCGTATTGAGAGACGAGATTCTACCACCACCCACCTTTCGCCTTCTACCACCACCACAACCGCCACCACCCACCACCACCACCACCCACCATTCGCCACCACCACCATCCACCCCACCACCCACCGTCCACCACCACCATCCGTCACCACCCACCACCATCGTCCACCACCACCAACCGTCCTCCACCATCACCATCTTCTCCATCATCTTCATCTTCTTCATCTTCATCATCATCATCATCAACATCATCTTTTTCATCTTCATCTTCATCTTCACCTTCTTCATCTTTACCGTCGGGTGGTAGACGGTGGTGGTGGAGGACGGTGGGTGGTGGTGACGGATGGTGGTGGCGGACGGTGGGTGGGGGGGTGGATGGTGGTGGTGGGTGATGGCGGTAGTGGTGGTGGTAGAATCTCATCTCTCAATACGAGATTTCAAAATCACTTTTTCCAATAATTTGAAAATATGGACGGGAAAGGTAGGAAATATAAAAACTAGTCTCTCAAGACGGTTTTTTGAAGAAAAAAAATGTTTTGAAAAAATCTGAACTTTTGCTCCAAGATTACAAAAAATTTGGACTTTCATTATTTCTCCAAATCTCGTCTCGTACCACTGTTTCTTTCGAAATTTGGTCTGCTACTCCTATATTATTATCTTTTTCCAATGCGTCTACCAAGTCCAAATTCTAAAAAAATTTTAGAAAAAAGTGACTATATTGGGGATTCTCTCTCTAAAATGGGCTATTTTGGGAATTTTCTCTAATTTTATTTGTGTCACATGCACGGCTAGTGAAAGTGGTAATTATTTATGAATTTATATTTTGTTTTATTTATAAAGTTAGATGTAATGCCGCGAAACGTAGACGTAGGTGACAGCTAATAACTATCGGACGGTTTGGGGTTTGACTATCGCTTTATATTACGAGAATGCCATGGTAATTTTGTTAATTATTTGGAGAAATTTGAGTCTAAAGAGTTATTTTTCTAATAAAATTTAATTGCATTTTTAGTAAATTTGTTTCAAGTTTTAAAACGGATTTGTTTTATAATTTAGTTAAGAGAATTTATTTTTATATCAATGATGATTTCAAGTCTATAATATTACGTCTAATAGAAAATTTATTTTAAGTACAAAATTCAATAATATGAAAGAGGTCAAACGCTTATCAAAGTTTGTAAAGTTGCGTTCAAAACTTATGACAGACAATGGTATAGATTTATCAATTATGAGTAGTTTAATAAGATGTGGATGATGGTTCTTATCCTTAAGATCATCCGCTATGGGCGTGGAAGTGGGGCAGCCTTGGGCGTTGAAGGTGGGGCGCTGGGGGGGTCATCGTTCTTTCTCCGTCACACACACACACACACACACATATACACACACACACTAGCTTTAGAGCTAGTGTAACACACGAGATTATTCAAATAATAAAATTATAAATAAAGCAAATAAGTACATACTAAATATGAAAAAATGATTACATCTATTGGAAATTTGATTATCAGTATCATATATATATATATATATAACTGAAAAAATTTTGGTTATTAACCAATTTAAAAAAAGACTTTTCATACAATATTACTTCTGAGTTACACCATGAAAATGATTTTTATAATGTTGAGGGGGGCTTCTCGACTTTGCCATAATGACAACACATAAAAATAGCATATTAACTTGTTCAATTTTGTGAATGTTTTGCTTCATTTAAGCATAATTTTGTATGACATGTTTCTCACACTACATTTTAATCACCATTAAAGAAAAAATCAATGCTGACACAAATGCTTTAAATTGATAAAATTTAAAAGCATCGATAGGCGTGGAGGTAGCATGTCGAAAGTGTTCGCCGTCTTTTCTTAAATTTTAATAGTTGTGGAAAAAATAGTCAATTAACCAAATCGTGAATCTTTTCATTATGTCCAAAAATGTCATTGAAAATAAATTCAAAACCTAAATCACATTTAAAATTCTAACTTACAATTTTTTGACATTTCAAGTCAAAACTTTAAACTCGTAACAAATTTGATGACAAATCTACTTGCATTCTTAAACTTTTAAAATACTTATACTATCCCTTTTTAACCCATAACAAATTTTGAGCCAAATGTAATTAACTTGTACCACACAATCTATTTACCAACTTTTGACCCGTAACAATCAAATTTAAGTCTCACAAAAAATCTAAAACAATCACTAATAAAAAAAACTGAGAAACTGACTATGACAAACTTTATTATATATGAAAGTGAATGGTATATATTATTACATTTTAACATATATATAGTTTAGTAAATTAACTAAAAAAATAAATGGATATATTTAAAGCATATATTTATAAATTATAATAATATTTATTTTTATAAAAATGTAATAGTATATATAAAAAATAGAGTTTAAAGGAAAGTGAATAATTTAATCATGTTATATATGTAATATAAATGGAGTGTAAAAGTAAAGTGAATAATTATTGATCTATGAAATAATTATTAGTTTGGAAGGAAAAAAGTTATGAAGTTTAATCATAAACTGACGCGTGTCCACAATTATTTTACTTTATTAGAATATGTAGATTGATGCACCCAATGGGCTTTAAACCATAGCGGGGCTTTGAAACCCTGTTTTCTACATGACGATGCGGCACTATGGAGGGGCTTCGATGCCCCCCGCTATAGAGAACAACCTAAGCATGCATCCTTAACTTTTTGCAGGTTGGACATTAAAACTAGCAATATTGGTGTGTTAGGATGGGGTATACAATAACCCAGTTTATTTCAACTATATAAGATATAGGACAATATACCCGAAACTTATGAGTATGTTTGTTACCTAATGGGTAATTGTCCGATAGATAACCGATGAGTTTAAGGTCGTGTATGAGACATGCTTTTATAATGAGGTATGCGGTTGAGGTTACCTATAAATCTCAAACCTAGCTTATGTCATCCCTAACCAAATAGTAAATCTTTAATTCGTTAAAATCGCCACTATCAAAGATCTCGGGTATCATGGTCAATTTATCTATCCCGATTATATGGATAGATATATGATTCAACATGCCCTTTTGTAAAATCAAATGTAAAAAAAAATTTCACTCTCCCCCGACTCCAGAATAAAGTGGTAAATGGGTAGTAATATAATAAATCATATAGAATCAATTAGAATCAATGGATTAGTAGTAAAATCCTTTTATGATGTATTTTAGTATAATAACAACTCGTGAAGAAAAAAACTTTTTCTTATTGGAGTTTAATGTTAATATCTTAAGACTGTTTAAGTTTTAACAGGTCTAAAAATGATGATTTTAATTGAACATGTAAAAACAATATATCTAAATCAGTTTTGTGATAGCCGAGTCACGTGTCTCCATTTTCAAAACACTTTATATGATACACAAGCCCGTGTAATTGTTAAATAATAAAAATAAATAAAGTATGTTTTTTTAAGAAATAATTAAATAAACAAAATTAAATGTAATAAGAAAATAAAATATATACTACAAATAGTAAGAAGTTTATAATCTCAAATTTAGAAATTAAATGAGATGAACCATTACAAGTTTACAACAATATACAACATTTGTTAAAATTGTTTTGACTCATTACTCATGGATAACTATAATGAATGAGATGAGATATTAGAAAATTAGAAAGGAAACTATAACCCATTTGTCAAAATTATTTTGACCAATGACCTATGAATATGCAGGATAAATAATATGAGGAATTAGAAAATTATAAAGGAAATTATAACCATTTTGTCAAACTTTTATTGACTCATGGATAGATATGAATGAGATGAAAGATTATAAAGGAAATTATAACCTATTTAACAAAATGGTTTTGCTCATTATTTTGAAAGATTACAAAGGAAATTATCCATGAATAAGTAGAATGAATGAGAAGAGATATAGACCAAGAATGAATGTGGGATTGTCACATCATCCTCATTATTTTCTTTTATTAGTAAAGTTAGAGTTAAATTAGATTAGATCATATAATTGTATCTATTCATATTTATACATAATGTGTAAACAAGTTGGGCAGCTCATACTATTTAACATTTGTCTTGTTAAGTTTAAGTTAAATCGAAGCTCATTCGATAAACAAGTATGCGTTTGAATTTCGCATTCTTATATCAAGTTTAATTAGGTATCATAAGTTTAGATTACATCGAAACAGAAGGCAAGCGGGCAACAAGCTTCGTCGCTACTCTTTTTTGAATTGCAAAACCCAATATTTTAAAAACTATATTTGCTGATCTTGGTGTCATAACATTACTATGCATGACCCACTGAATACGAGTAAGTAACTCCACAGCTTCAGGCGCGAGGAAACCAAAAGTGTCAAAAGCAAAAGGAATAAATACATGTTGGTTGTCAAGACACGCCTTTTCATGTTTTGCCACCTTGCCTGAAGCAGCTTTTAATGCGGCTTGACCGACTGCGAAACCACTACTCCCTAGGCCCAGGGAAACCCCTGTTAAATCCATACACACGTGTTTTCCTCCTAGCCATCCAAACACCAAAATGTCAACCGGTCGAAGAGATGATCTTCCCTCCGACAGATTAGTCAGGAAATTCACAGGTGCTTCTTTCTTAACAGAAATTCCGGCCCCCTTAATATATCAAAGAGCACATCCCTAACCAGATCGTGTTGGTGCTGAACCCTGGGAGCTCTTTACAGTGTACCGCGTGCTCCCCATATGAGTCTAAACACGCCTTACGACAAACAGGACATATCTCATCAACCGGGAATAGATGAATCATGAGGTGATACTTAAGGATAGTACGCTACTCCACTGGAGACATATGCTGGCCTAACCCATCTATAGGGATAGCAAGAAGAAAATCTTGAGCATGTGGTGCTCGTAGACACTCAAAAATGGCTTTTTGTCTGCTTGTCATATTAAAGTGTGACTCCATGTCATGAACAATTTTACTAAAAAGAGCGCTAGCCAATGCATGCTGGGATTTAGAGGGGGCGGTCTTTTTGTTAGTGAAATTGCTAAAATCGACGCTTGGAATCATATCACGAAGACAAGCCAGAGCACAAGAATAATCAGAATCTATCTCATATATACCACTGTCTCGCAAAATGTGATCCTGAAGCACCCACGATTAGGTTCTTGAGACCACAAACGCATAGGAGGAAGCCTCTACTGCCGAATATAACCCCAAACCCCAATTCTTAATGGGTAAGGAAGCAAGTCGCCATTGGAGGTCTCCAAAGAAAGGACCTCCACAAACTACAATGTCCTCAATCGCCTCACGCAATCCCTTGTCAAAAAACACTGCTGCCTCCATCATGTGTACAGGTTGGCATGTTCTCAAACCGAAGAAAAGTTTAGCAACACCCATACATGATCGAAGCAAAAGTAACTCACTCTGCAGGTCACCAAGTTTTAGGAGAAAATGCATCAAATCAACAGCATAATTAGTAGCTCTCTTCTTTGCCAACCCTCTAATAAATCCGATGTCTTTACTAACAGCTCCCCCAAGAAGCTTCACCCCTAATAATGGTATCCCGATGTCAGTAGGGAATAAACCATCCGAGACTTCATACCATCACAAGAAGGCCAAAATAACTCAGTTTTTTTAATAATGGTCTCCCGATGTCAGCAGGGTATCCAAGTTTTTTATTTTTAGAGATGTTTATATCTATATTTACAGTAGGTAAAATAATTAAAAAAATAATAATAATAAGAGGGGTATGCATGATGGATTGATGGATGGAAAGCTTTAAGCTTGTGATATTGTTGGTGAGTGTGACCCCATCAGAGCAGCTTGGCCTCCAAGCAAAAGAAATTTCTAATATTTATTTAAAAATTTAAATTTGAAAATATGGGTCTTTGTCAGGTCTGCCACGTGACTTTCATTGTTCTAATTAACGTGTCTATTCACTCTTTCATATCCCAAATCTTTTGCTCTCCAAATAAAATATTCACCACCTTTTATCAAAGAGTTTCTCAGAATAAAAAAGTAAAAAAAATAAAAGTTATTTCAATAAATATTATTAATTTAAAGTGACGTGTTTGTCCGTAATTGCTTTGAAATTTCATTGTTCATTTCAAATTAATAAACAAAGACCGTAATTTATTAGTCAAATTTAGAATTTTAGATTAATACAGCCGGTCACTCGTACACATCAAAGATATAAGATCATATATCTAAAATTCTTTGCAATGTCAGCGTTACGTCATTTTCTATCATTCAACCATACAAAAACTTAAGACATGTTATAATTCATTCTCTATCATCCCTTTGCCATGTCAGCGTCACGTCTTTCTCTAGCATTCAACCATACAACAACAGCTGACACATGTTATAATTCATTCTCCATGATTCTCTATTATTTCATTTTATTTAATCATAAAAGATAAAAAGAAAAGAAAAAATAACAAAAAACCTGATTGAAAGAGGGGACAAAGGACTCGCGCTACCACCCTCATTGGCACCCTGCTACCAGTGACCAGGGGGAGGTGGTGCGGCATTCTCTGTCTATCATTCTCCTCATTGCCAACCACGTAGGACCCTTCCCTGAAGCTCCTAAAGTATACCGCACCGTCTTGCTCACAAATTTTGTTATATGAGTCGTAACAATGATCCTCGGTCCAAGAGGTTGAGGTGAGACACCGAAAGATTTTATTTGAAAAAGTGGGAGAACTTGGTTTAAGTCTCACTTGTGACAAAAAAATAAATAAATAAAATAAAATAAATAGCGGGTTTCAGCTTGGCCTAGTGGTTTTCTCACCTTAAGTGGGTTTTCTTTTGAGTATGGTCTCCAGATCAGAACTAATGGGGCAGACTGATGTACGAGCTTTCATTTGGAGACATGCCAGCATAGCACCCCACGGTTACATACTCAAGGAATGGAGATAATCGGGTGGGCCAGTGGCCCGTCAGCTATCCAAATATTCGTTCCAAAAATCGAGTGATGTGCTTACTTCATTTTGCTTTTAGTTTTCTGTTCGATTACGTAAAGAATTACATGAGATAACTAATCCCACAGTTATTTTTTAGATAATATTATCATTTAAAACGTGTTAGTATTTGAATCAACCATTACTTATGAATGTAGCATATATGTTATTTGTTTATAAATTATAAGGCGTTACAATTTAAACTTCATGTTGACAAAAAAATAAATAAAATAAAGTGCCAAATGAGCTGAGCAAATAGGGTGACGTTGACTATTATTAATAGGGCAGAGTGACATCTGGGTTTGACTCGCACCCTTTGATTTGAAATGAATAACAGGTCTCTGGATAGTGGATACCCACAAAAGTCAAAATTGTCTTGTTACTAGTTTACCAAAGAAAATAGAAAAAGTCAAAAAACAATAATATGTTAGATAATAACATTAACATAGCCATTTTATGCTGAATATTAGAAAAAATGCACTTGTTCCAGGTTTTTCATATACACCAATACGCCACCATGACGATTGATTGCAACAACTTTCTTTTATGCTCAATGCCAGGAACATGTTTATGAAGATCAAACACATCTTGGATCGAAAACGCATATACCAGGGGTATATCTCACCACAAGCTAATGTTATGCCAAACCACGAAAGCAACATAACAAGAAGTAAACATGTGGTCCACTGTTTCACCCGAGGCAAAGCAGCAACTACAATTGTCTGGCCTTGTAATAACTTTTCCCTTTATCAAATTATTATTCGCTGGAAGTCGGTTGAGGAGAGCTCGCACGCTACCACATTCACTTTTAAAGCCACCCAAGAATTCCATTCTAAAATATTATTATGACACGACAGTTCAAACTGATACGTTAGCCTTTTCACTTATGCCACCGAAAACGAGCCCGAGCTATCTCTGCCCCAAACCCATTTGTCACTACCACCTTTGAATCTAAAAGTATATAATTTCTCCAAAACTCCATAACCTCGTTAACTTCATATCCATACCACGACTGTCTACTCCAATTTCACTTGAGCATTATAACCCTATCTCTTTCATCACATCGATCAACCCTTTTCCTTCTCCAAAGCAAAAACATTAAGAAATGTGTTTTTTAGTGGACCATCATCTAGCCACACATCCAACCAAAACCGAATTTTCAATCCGTTACCCATCTCTTCTTTAATCAGCTTATATAAAGAAACCTGAGAAATTACAAGGAAGCTATCAATTTTCGCAATGGTTCCTAAAGTACCATGAAGTTTTTTTATTGAGGGGGAGTGTCGGTGTAGGGCCCACCTTTGTAATGAAGTCTTTTGTATTATTTTGGTTTCTTATTGGTTGTATTTTGTTAGCTTTCGTTTAATTGTCTTTGTATGTTTGGGCTCGAGGTTATGTAAACAAGCCCATTGGGCCATGGAAAAAATAGAAAGATGCATGGCATGCTCTCACCTATAAAAGATAGAGCATGCCCATGCATACATAAGTTTTTGGAAAAACCTTCTCCCTCTTTCTATACCTTATCTCTCACCAACTCTCCATATTACTATATTTAGTAAATAATCAACCATCAACAAGATCCGAGATCTAGCTCGGTTAATGTGATTTCCACTAGCATATAACCTAGATTGATCCAAAAACACGTTGTGAGATCTGGTTTAAGGGACCTACAATTAGTATTAGAGCTTTCGGCTCTACTAGTTGAGTTTCTTTGGTCACAACTTTGGATTTTGGTCTTGTTCGTGTGTTTGACAAGTGTGTGTAAGTGTTTCACGGGTTACTTGGGTTGTTTAAGGTTTAATAATTGGTAAAAAGGGTGTCTTTGTGAAGATTTACGTTTAAACAGCGTGTTTCACAATTGTGCAAATCGCAATCGCATTGTGGACTGAATCGCAATCGCATTTGTGTGTCAATCGCATCGCGTTTGGAATCACCAATCGCATTCACATATCCCTTCCCAATCGTATTCGCATACATCAACCCAATCACATTCGCATTACTTTTCATTTGCGATTGTGATTCCCAAGACTTGGAATTTTTGAGAATTTTTTGTTGATTTCAAGACTGTTTTGGCCTAGTATTTTACTCAATTTATAAAGATGTCGTATGATCCAAAATAGTCAATGAGCTTCTTGATACTTGAAAATGAAGCCGAAACCGCCAACAAACCACCTAGACTTTTGAACTTTGAAAGCAACTTTGATGATTGGAAATGGAGGTTCAAGAACTTCATAAAGCAAATGACTTTGCGATGATAAGGTCTATAGGAAATAAACCTCACAAACCCGCAACATGACTCTTGATGGACCAGTCAGTGTTCTTTCTGAAAGTCTCACTGATGCTGATAAACAACTAATGCTTATAGATGAAAAGGTAAATGGCTATCTGAGTATGTGTTTATCCATCGAGATCACTCAAAGCATAAGACACTGCACTACTGCAAAGGCACTTTGGGATGCCTTGGTGGAGAAATTTGAAGGGAACTTGGATATGAGGGAAAGCCGAAAGGAAATGTTAAAAGGAGAATTTAATATGTTCAATCATATCCAAGGGGAATGTAACATTTCGGGTTTTTATAGTATTTGTTTATCATTGTTGGAACGTTATTCGGATCCTAATCGTTAATGAGACTTTTCAATTATAAGTTACTAAGTTTCCTTTTATTCACTTTTAGCCCTTCATGTTTACTCATTGTTTAAATCCTAATTATATCTTAAAATGTTCATAAAATGGTCAAAATACAAACTAAAGGGACTAAAGTTGTCAATTTGTGAAACATGCCTCTTGTAAACCCGGTGCGCCGCGCGGTGGCTAGCCCACATGTTGGCCGCGCAGCGCGGTGGCCTAGCTGGGCAGAATCTAGTTCGTTTTTGTTTATTAGCTCGTTTAAGGTATAAATCATGTATTTTAGGCACGTTTGAGAGAATTAAGGACCAAAAAACTATAATATAACTGAAATATATCTTCCAATTCGTTTCTTATCATACAAGATCAAATATTTATGCTTAATTTAGTGATTTGGTTAATAAAGTCTTATTCACTTGCTTAATCGAGCCAAAAAGCCCATAATTAGTTCGTTTATACTTTTCCTATATAAGCAACACTTAATCCCTGCCATAAATCTTTACACAAACCCTAAACATTATCCCTCAGTCGTCACTTTCATCTGCCATCTCATATTCTCTTCGGTTTTTTGTGTTTTGTTGAAGAACCGTTCATAAACCGGTTGACTTTGCAAGTCTAAGGACCTTTGACTTGATATATCTCCTTGTTCGTTCACTTTTCGGGTAAGTTGTAAATTGGGTTTTTGTTCATAAATATTCTCTAGTTGATAGCCTTCAATCAATTTCTGATATTTAAGGGTATTGGCTGGCCAATTGCTTTAAAACCCGATAAAGGGCAAAATAGTCAATCTGTTTGACTTCTCGTTTTCTCATACTTCTGGTCGGATTCAACGTTCATTCCAAAAGACTTTTCTTCTCGTAATAAAATTTTAAGGGTTCTGACCAAAACCCGACGTCCGACTCAAAGTTCGGATTCTGATCAGATTTGACTCATTTAACTATTAAAATCAACATAACTCAAGTTCTACTTATCCGTTTGGATTGATTCCAGCGGCATTAAGTTTGTTTTTACTTATACTTTCATACCTCTAAGTTTCAGGTCCTGTTGATTATCTTCGTTCGGCGCATTAATCGGATGACTCTTTGTTTTATTCTTAATATATCATTAACTCGCTTAATATTTAAGGTGAGTTTTGTCATTCCCCCGTTTTACTTATTTTCAATCGTTTTGGGAGCGTATGCGTACCTATATATTTTCGTATTATATGTATCATAACATTAGCAAACGTTGTATTGTGTGTGATTTGCTGAATATGCTTGTTAATTGCTTACTTGGTTATTTTACGCATTCGGAGAGGTCCACCATATTCTCATATAGTATGATCATACGACCGTCTTGTTTAACCGGCGCCCGATTCACTTGGAAATGGTTCACTTGACACTTTATTTGTTCATTGGTTTGGTTTATTTACCGTTTTATGTATGTTTTGCTACATTTTATATTATTATATATCATTGCAAAATTAATGACTTGCTCACTCAACATATTTTGTTGACAAAACTATTCTATTTTCTACGCATATGCAGGTTATCGTTTAAACTGAAGACTTGCAGTATTGGATTGCTAGATGAGACCATAGGCTTTATCAAGAACGATTTTATTCAAGTTTAAATTATGGATTCTTTCTTTTATTGTTATGGATTCTTGTTTGAGTGATTTGCTATATTTGGATATTTTTGTTTTAAATGAAATAAATTAATTATTAGATATTGTCACAATTATTGCATGATAGTTACCTCGAGCTATGAGCAATCATGCTCACGCCCCGGCATTTCCGCCTTAGTTTGGGGTGTGACAGATTGGTATCAGAACCGAATGTTTAAGATAGGTGGTTAGAAATTGTCCTAGTCATATGTTAGGAACCTTATACGTGTCTATCTGAACTGTTTTATGTGCTTATAATTGTTTATAGCTTATTTAGGCAATTATCTGCTATATTTTTTATTTTGGGAAATTAGTTATTATCACATCTTTTATTTCTATGAAAATATTTATCAGATCTTTTATCTTAGTAAAGTAGTTATTAATATCTTTTATTTTAGGTAATTTGTTAGTTGTATCTTTTATTTTAAGCAATTATATCTTTTATTTTAAGAAGTTATCTTTTATTTTTAATAAATATTGCACACACCAAATCTGAGGCTATGCCTCATCTTCAAAAATATTTTCAAAATATTTAAAAATCTTTTAAAACTTTAGTAGATTGCCTTTTTATTTTTGAAAAATTCCTTAAGAATTCCCAAGATTTTTTTTGCTCCCTCTCCTTAGGGCATGGGGGTATGACATGTTCGGTTAGTAACCGTAGGGGACTAGAGAACTGTGAGTTGGGCCTTGGCAAAACAGTTCTGAGAACCAAAGGTAAGACGCTATTCCTTACCTGGAGGATAACCTGACCACAGTACTCGAGTCCCTAGGCCAAAGCTGGACAATATGTCATACAACTGGACCTTAAGTGAATCAAATGTGACCGATCAAACAGTTGCATTCCTTTTATAAACCGAATTCATAGTGATTCGTGGCTAAATTCAGAAACTTTCCAAAATTGTGTTTTAATTATTTTTAAATGTTTAGTTAGGTGGAAAATCCATGACAACCCATGGGCACTCCAACTAATCATTTCACAACCTGTTTTAATTCGATATTTGGTTGGGGATATCACTGTGGTGGTTCACGAGATACTCCAACTACTTATTTTTTTTCATTCGTTTACTCGATATTTAGTGGGGTCAGTTAAAATGCCATGTAACGCTCATGGACCGACCCACTTCATTGATTGATAATTCGTTAATTAGTTGGGTCAGTTAAAATGCTATGTAACGCTCATGGGCCGACCAACTCAAATTGTTTATTAATCGTTATTTAAACAGGCCAATAAAATGCCATGGAACGCTCATGGGAAGCCCAATTCTCAATATTTAAGTCCCGTTAAGTAATTGGGTTCATTTAAACTACCATGGAACGCTCATGGGAGGCTCAATTCCTGAAGCTTAATTTTATGATTTAGTTGGGCCATTCAAATTGCTATGGAAAGCTCATGGGATGCCAACTCACTTGAATTAATTCGTTATTTATTTTGGGTTTTGAGCTGCCATGGGAAGCCCATGAAAGCCCAACCCAATAACATTTTACCCTTTAACTTGAAATAAATATCTTATTTAATTAATTATCCCAAAATTTAATCACTTTATTTTATATCGCGACTTGCCCTCAACTCATGACAAATCACTAGCATGTATTAGTCACATTCCTCATTGTATTTCATTGACTCGTTTACACAACTTACCCAATCCTTATAATATTTCACGTTTGGTCCCCGCAGAATGTCTTCTCAACTTTGTCGCCGTAGCAACCGCCGCCCATCGTGTCACACCCCAACTTAAGGCGGAAATGCCGGGGCGTAATTTGATTGCTCGCAGCTCGAAGATACTATCATATATAAAATGTGACAATATATAATTAATTGTTTTATTGAAAGAATACACACCATATCCAAGTATAGCAAACAATATAAGTACATGAACGCAAACTCAAATAATATTTTCTTGTTTATATCCTAAGGTCTTGTCTACGTGTCCAACTTCAGTCTTCAATACAAGCGACCTGCATATACGTAGAAAATGGAGTTTTGTCAACAAACACGTCGAGTGAGTTTATCAACAGTTTTTGACACAAAAAATAATATTAATATAATAAATAAGAAAATAAGCAAAACCTAATAAATGCAGTAATGAAATCAAACCATGAGCAAATAAGTTGTCGTTTAAACCATTGCCAAGCGAATCGGGTGTCGGTAAATCAACCATGAGCAAATAATAATAAGACCGTTGCCAAGCGAATCGGGCGGTGGTCAATAATATGAGAACCCTCTCCAAGGGGATATGTCAAACGATTGCGGATAAACAAGAATATTTAATTAATCACACACAATTACACGTTTGCTATTTTTGATATATATTAATATATATATAGTATGATATACGCATATGTCCCCAAAAAGTTTTAGAAAACTGAATAAAATAGGGGAATAATAAAACTCACCGTAGATTAAAGGCAAGTGAATATAACTACGAATAAACGAGAAAGGTTTAAGCGAGTCGTCTACTAACGCGTAATACGAGATAATTAATCAGAACCTGAAACTTTGTTATATGAAACTATAAATAAAAACGAACTTAATGCTTCTGGAATCAATCCAAACGGATGAGTAGAACTCTAGTTATGTTGAATTAAACGTTTAAGCGAGCTGGTACTGATAAGAATCCGAACAGCGAGTCGGAAGTCGGGTTTTGAGCAGTAGCCTTAAAATTTCGTTACAAGAATAAAAGTCTTCTGGACCGAACGTTGAATCTGACCAGAAGTATGAGAAAATGTAAAGTCAAAAGTTATTGCCTATTTTGCCCTTAAACGGGTTTGACTCGAATTGACCCGCCAATACTCCTCAATATCAGAAATTGATTGAGGGTTATCGACAAGTGAGTATAAATGAACGTTTGATAAGTTAACAACTTACCCGGATGGTGTTTGTATTAGCGAGATATCGAGGTTAAAGGCTTAGCGAATGTCAAAGTCAACTGCAACTAACGAATCTTCACTTTAAACGAGCAAAACGAGCAAGAAAACGTCAGTTGAGGGTAGGTGACGGCTGGGAATGCTTAGATGCAGTAAACTTTAGGGTTTAGAGTTATGATGTGTTTATATAGGGGTTTAATCAACTTGTTGGACAAGAAACGGGTCGATTTTGGTAACCGAATCATACAATTATGAACGAAATCGGGCTTTTAAATCATCAATATATTAACCAAATTACTGAATATGAACCTAGACATCATTACACACTAAATACAGTAACTTGTGGCTCAAATTTAATGATTTAGGGTTTATTTAGGAAAGATTTAGCATTAAACGAAGATCATAAACGAATCTGGCTGATCTGGCTGCATCTTCGCGCCGCGTGAAGGTGCAACTTCACTAGACTTTCAACGTTTGACAGTTTTAGTCCCTGTAGTTCCAAAAACGCATATTTAAGCCATTTTAAGCGATTTTAAGAGTTTTTAAGGGCTATTTGGCACTAATGAAAGTTAAGGAATTATAAAACAAGATAAAAATAATTATTTCACTAATAAATACATAATTTTATAAATAAGAAAAATCCGAATACTTTCCCGAATCGAGTTAAACGTAAACGAATATGGGTTTGAAAAATCCGAGATGTTACACATCGGCTGCTCATGATCGCCGTTTGGCTGCTCGCTGACGTGAGGTTGAAGACTCACTCAAAAATAAACCAATTATAACTAAATAGATAGCATAAGTGGGTGTCGAACACAAGGAGTTTGTGGAATATGTGTTAAACAAGTAGCTTAACAATTAAACTAATATAAATGTAAATGACACAAAGTAATTTCCAAGTTGGTTTTGATTTGATTTTGTGAACTACAATAAACTAAACGGAATTTGTAAACAATTGATTAAAGGAGCATTTCTCTTGGGGTTCGAGTTATTACTCAACACTTATGTTAACATTCAATGGATAAACCATATTATCTTGGTTTTGTGTAAATGCACTTGTTTGTGATTAATCAAGAACTAAGTACTCGGATTCCTAGAACGCGAGGTTGTTACTTAACAATCTATCAATAATGTTAACCCTAATTCTTTTCACTTAATCTCAATTGTCAACGACACCAAGAACGTGTGATTCAAAACTAGGTTTAAATAATATAGACAAACTACAAAAAATCACATAAACAACATGATCATACTAACATAACAATTAGACAATCAATCCAAATTCAAGAATAAATAACATAAAGTGTCTTGCAATTAACCTTACATCACAAGAGAAATACCAAGGAAATTAGCCACTCATGGTTTGATGAATCATCATAGCTTCAATTGTCTTAATCATAAGAATCAAACACTCAATCTAACGATTAGAATCACCAAAAACAATGTCTTAGACTCCAGAAATCGCCCTAGGGTCGTCCCAATTGAAAGATATCTGAAAAGATACCCAAAAACGTCCTAAAAAGTGGCCCAAACTCAGCTGTTACGAGTCGGACCGTGGGCCACGGTCCAGACCGTGGACCACGGTCAAGTTACGGTGCCCGGAATGCCACGGTACAGTGTATTCTATTGATTTTGGTGCCAGTTTGACCGTGGCCCACGGTCAACACCGTGGACCACGGTGGAGCTCTTCCTCAATTTCTTGTTTTCTTCATATCTTTTTCGTTTCAACTCCGTTTTCTTCGCCGTTTTCGCCCACGTTCTCGTAATTTCATCTTTTACCTCCTCCTACCTGCAAACATATGAGTAACCATAGTCAACTAATTCCATGAAATTAAGTTGGTTAAGCCAATGCATTTATATCTTTTAACTCGCTTAACGACTTCCCTACGAGTCACTCGTCACTCGCATCGCGAAGGAGTTCACCGCTGCTTTGCCCGAGGTTGTGGCTCAACTCCAAAACATCAATTCAAATGGATCCGTTGCCTCGGCTGCACCCACCAACAACTATCACTACAAGAACTTCACAAGTGCTAAGCCACCTCTCTATCTTGGCGATGAGAATGCTACAAAGCTCCTCCGCTGGTTTGAGAGGATGGAAAACATCTTCACCCACTGTGAGTGTCCGGACGACAAACAGACTCGTTTTGCCTCAAGCGTTTTCGAGGAACGTGCCCTTACTTGGTGGAACACATTCAAGGACCTCCAAGGTGTTGATGAAGTATTAGCCATGCCTTGGGAGGAGCTAAAGGAAGCTATAAAGAGAGAGTTTTGTCTCGAGCATGAACTGCAAAGGCTCGAGACGGAGTTTTGGGAGCTGAAGCAAATCGGTGGTGATAACTGTACTTACTCGAACCGATTCAAGGAACTGAGCTGGGTGGTACCTCATCTTGTAACCCCTCTGTCCTGCGGTATCCGCAAGTATATCCGTGGACTACCTACTATTTTCCGTGATGCGGTTGTCAATCGAGACCCTCTCATGATTGAGGAAGCCATAGCCCTCACTGCTTCCTTGACTGATGATCACGTTCGAGATGGTACACTATCCCGAAAGGACTCCAAGCCTGCTGCTGAAAACAGTAAAGCCGAATCCTCTACTGATGCTAAAGCCGACCCTAAACCTGCCCAAAACAACAACTCTAACCGTTATCAAAAGAACAACAACAAAAAACGCAAGGCCCAACACCAAAACTATGTTGTGAACCAACCCAACAACCAAGCCCCGAACCAAAATGCACCCAACAAGAAGCCATATAATGGACCGCATTCTTTTTGCTCAATATGTAACCGTCATCATCCCGCATCCACCACTTGTCGTCTTTGCACTTCGTGTAACCGTTATGGGCATCTTGCCAATACTTGCTGTGCACCTCCAAATGCACGAGCCGCTCCATAACAACCTACACCGTCTGCTCCTCGAGCTGCTAATAACCCCCAAGCTCAAGCCGGTGTTCCAAATACCTATGCTTGCTACCATTGTGGAGATCCTAGTCATCTCCACAATATGTGCCCATTGTTAGCCCGTGCCAATCAAGCCCATGTGATGCCTCCTCCTTACTATGCTCATCAAGCCCAAGTTATGCCTACACCATGCTATACTAGCCAAGCCTATCAAGTCCAAACTTACCAACCCCCAATCCCTCAAAACTTTGCACCTCACACCTATGATCCGCAAGTTTCGCAACTTATGGCTCCGTCGACTGCTACTGCTCAAGTCCCTGCTATTCAAGCCCCTCCAACCAATCAAGCTGCACCAACTCCTCAAGTCTCGAATGGTCATGCCTTCATGATGAACGTGAATCAAGCCCAAAGCTCAAGTGATGTGGTGAATGGTGCGTTCTCTATTAATAACCATTCTGCTTCCGTGTTATTCGATACTGGTGCCGATAAGAACTTTTTTTCGTTAGACTTTGCATACATTATTGATAAGCCTTAGGATAGGTTGTTTAAGCCTTTTACTGTAGAAGTAGCTAATGGGAATTCAGTTACTATCGATTCGGTTATTCGGGATTGTGTCATAGTTCCAAATAAGGTCAAGTTCCGTATAGATCTTATTCCGATGCAAATGGGGAGTTTTGATGTCGTAGTTGGGATGAATTGGTTGACTTTGAATCACGTTGAGGTTGCTTGTTTTGATAAATTCCTTCGTATACCTCTTGCAAGATGGTCATATTCTTAAAGTGTTCGATAGCACGCCTACTTCTAAGTTAAATCTTATGTCGTGCTTTCAAGCTCAACGTTATTTTCGTAAGAAGTACGTTGCCTTTTTGGCGCTAGTGGTGGAGAAAGATAAGGAGAAAAAGAACATTCAAGATATTCCCATTGTGCGTGATTTTCCTGACGTCTTTCCCGATGACGTTGTTAGACTTCCTCCTATTCGTCAAGTCGAGTTTCGCATTGATCTCGTACCTTGTAACATCTCGGATTTTTCAAACCCGTATTCGTTTACGTTTAACTCGATTTGGAAAAGTATTCGGATCTTTCTTATTAATAAAATTATGTATTTATTAGTGAAATAATTATTTTTATCTTATTTTATAATTCCTTAACTTTCATTGGTGCCAAATAGCCCTTAGAAACTCTTAAAATCGCTTTAAATGGCTTAAAATATCGTTTTTGGAACTACAGGGACTAAAACTGTCAAACGTTGAAAGTCTGGTGAAGTTGCACCTTCACGCGGCGCGAAGATGCAAGCCTTGCATCTTAGCGCGGCGCGAAGATGCAGCCAGATCAGCCAGATTCGTTTAAGATCTTCGTTTAATGCTAAATCTTTCCTAAATCAACCCTAAATCATTAAATTTGAGCCACAAGTTACTGTATTTAGTGTGTAATGATGTCTAGCTTCATACTCAGTAATTTGGTTAATATATTGATGATTTAAAAACCCGATTTCGTTCATAATTGTATTATTCGGTTACCAAAATCGACCCGTTTCTTGTCCAACAAGTTGATTAAACCCCTATATAAACACATCATAACTCCCAACCCTAAAGTTTACTGCAACTAAGCATTCCCAGCTGTCACCTACCCTCAACCGACGTTTTCTTGTTCGTTTTGCTCATTGAAAGTGAAGATTCGTTAGCTGCAGTTGACTTTGACATTCGCTAAGCCTTTGACCTCGATTTCTCGCTAATACAAACACCATCCGAGTAAGTTGTTGACTGATAAAACGTTTATTTATACCCATTTGTCGATAAACCTCAATAAATTTCTGATATTGAAGAGTATTGACGGGTCAATTCGAGTCAAACCCGTTTAAGGGCAAAATAGGCAATAACTTTGACTTTACCTTTTCTCCTACTTCTGGTCGGATTCAATGTTCGGTCCAGAAGACCTTTATTCTTGTAACGAAATTTTAAGGCTACTGACCAAAACCCAACTTTCGAATCGCTGTTCGGATTCTGGTCAGTACCAGCTCACTTAAACGTTTAATTCAACATAAATAGAGTTCTACTAATCCGTTTGGATTGATTCCAGCGGCATTAAGTTCCTTTTTATTTATAATTTCATATCACAAAGTTTCAGTTTCTGATTAATTATCTCGTATGACGCGTTAATGGACGACTCGCTTAAACTTTACTCGTTTATTCGTAGTTATATTCACTTGCCTTTAATCTAAGGTGAGTTTTATCATTCCCCTATTTTACTCAGTTTTCTAAAACGTTTTGGGGACATATGCATATATCATACTATATATATATATATCAAACATAGCAAACGTGTAATTGTGAGTGATTAATCAAATATACTTGTTTATGTGCAATCGTTTGACATATCCCCTTGGAGAGGGTTCTCATATTATTGACCACCGTCCGATTCGCTTGACA
This sequence comes from Bidens hawaiensis, assembly GCF_021521415.1. Taxonomy (NCBI): domain Eukaryota; kingdom Viridiplantae; phylum Streptophyta; class Magnoliopsida; order Asterales; family Asteraceae; genus Bidens; species Bidens hawaiensis. Next base: position 25,586 of record NW_027493243.1, read on the forward strand.
ACGGTCTTATTATTATTTGCTCATGTTGATTTATCGGCGCCCGATTCGCTTGGCAATGGTTTAATCGACAACTTATTTGCTCATGGTTTGATTTCATTACCGCATTTATTACGTTTTGCTTATTTTTCTTATTTATTATATTAACATTATTTTTGGTGTCAAAAACTGGTGATAAACTCACTCGACATGTTTGTTGACAAAACACCATTTTCTACGCATATGCAGGTTGCTTGTATTGAAGACTAAAGTTGGACACGTAGACAAGACATTAGGATATAAACAAGAAAATATTATTTGAGTTTTCATTCATGTACTTATATTGTTTACTATACTTGGATATGGTGTGTGTTCTCTCAATAAAATAATTAATTAGATATTGTCACATTTTATATATGATAGTATCTTCGAGCTGTGAGCAATCGGATCACGTCCCGGCATTTCCGCCTTAGGTTGGGGTGTGACATACCTGGAGCTAATCCCGTTGCTAAAGCACCTTATCGTCTTGCACCTTCCGAAATGCAAGAACTTTCGAACCAACTACAAGAACTCGCCGACAAGGGTTTCGCCCGAGTTCTTCTCCTTGGGGCGCACCTGTTTTCTTTGTGAAGATGAAGGATCGATTGTTTCGTATGTGTATCGACTACCATGAACTCAACAAGCTTACCGTCAAGAATCATTACCCGCTCCCTCGTATAGATGATCTTTTTGATCAACTTCAAGGAGCCGCTTGCTTCTCGAAGATCTCGGGTTATCATAAACTTCGCGTTAATGGTGTGGACAAACCCAAGACTACTTTTCGTACTCGATATGGGCATTATGAATTTTGTGTTATGCCTTTTGGGCTAACCAATGCACCCATGGTTTTCATGGATCTCATGAACCGTGTGTGTAAACCCTACTTGGACAAATTCGTAATTGTTTTCATTGATGACATTTTGATCTACTCGAAATCTGAAAACGATCACAAAGAGCATCTACATGCTATCCTTGACCTTCTACGGAAGGAACAATTGTATGCCAAGTTTTCGAATTGTGAGTTTTGGCTTAAGGAAGTTCAATTTTTGGGCCATATCGTTATCAACAAAGGTATCCACGTTGATCCCGCAAAGATTGAAGCCGTCAAGAATTGGAAAACACCGACGTCTCCCACCGAAGTTTGTTCTTTTCTTGGTTTGGCGGGATATTACCGTCGTTTCATTCGTAACTTCTCGAAGATTGCATTGCCCCTTACTGCTCTTACACATATGGGTAAACCTTACGAGTGGGGCTCAAAGCAAGAGGAAGCGTTTTAAACTTTAAAGGACATGCTTTGCTCCTATTCATGCTCTTCCCGAATGTATTGAAGATTTCATCGTATTCTATGATGCTTCTAACCAAGGCCTAGGTTGTGTCCTCATGTAACGAGGTAAGGTTATAGCGTATGCTTCGAGACAACTCAAGGTTCACGAAAAGAATTATACGACGCATGATCTCGAGCTTGGTGCCGTGGTATTCGCCTTGAAGATTTAGAGACATTATCTCTATGGTGCTAAATGTGTAGTATTTACTGATCATAAAAGTCTCCAACACATTTTCGATCAAAAGGAACTCAACATGAGACAATGTCGTTGGGCCGAGTTGCTTAGCGACTATGATTGCGAGATTCGCTACCATCCCGGTAAAGCGAATGTCATGGCCGACGCTCTTAGCCATAAGAAACAAGTCAAGTCCGTGCTGCTTACTTGTGTTCTTGTTCAAAATGATCTCGAAGAGAGTGTTCTTAACGCGCACACGAATCCGTCACCGAAGGCAATATGTATGACGAGATGTCGTGTGGTGCGGAATCCCAATTAGAAACCAAGCCCAATGGTTTGCTTTATTTTCTTAACCGTTTATGGATTCCCGATCGTGATGACCTTGACACATTTATAATGGACGAAGCTCATAAGTCACTATATTCCGTACATCCTGGTGCTGATAAAATGTACGCCGATCTTCGTTCCATCTTTTGGTGGCCTGGAATGAAGAAAGACATTTCTCTCTACGTTGAGAAATGTCTCACTTGTTCTAAAGTCAAAGCCGAGCATCATCGACCTTATGGTTTGCTTGAGCAATCTCCCGTTCCGGTATGGAAGTGGGAGGATATTGCTATGGACTTTATCATTAAGCTTCCTTCTACCCGAAAGCAACATGATAGTATTTGGGTAATCATTGATCGTTTGACGAAGTCTGCTCATTTCATTCCCATAAAGGAAACGTATTCTGTTGATCGATTGACACATATTTACGTTGAAAGGATTGTTTGTCATCATGGAACTCCATTAACCATTATCTCCGATAGAGATGGTTGTTTCATTTCTCGTTTTTGGAAGTCTCTCCAATCCGCTTTGAGAACTCGTTTGGATCTTAGTAATGCTTATCATCCGCAATCTGATGGTTAATCTGAGCACACGATCCAAACCCATGAAGATATGCGTCGCTCATGTGTCCTCGATTTTGGGGGCAAATGGAATATTCATCTACCACTTATCGAGTTTTTGTATAACAATAGCTTTCACTCTAGTATTGGTATGGAACCTTTCGAAGCCCTTTATGGCCGCAAATGTCGTTCTCCTACTTGTTGGAATGAAGTTGGAGAATCTCAAGTTACTGGTCTGGAGTTAGTTCAAGACACGACTGATCGCATTGCTCAAATCCGCCAAAGTTTACTCACTGCTCGTAGTCGTCAAAAGAGTTATGCGGATAAACGTAGGAAACCTCTTGAGTTTAATGTTGGTAATCGTGTTCTACTCAAACTATCTCCATGGAAATGTGTTGTGAGATTTGGAAAGAAAGGGAAGTTATCTCCTCGTTTTGTTGGTCCTTTTGAAATCATTGAGCGTTATCACACCCCAACCTAAGGCGGAAATGCCGGGGCGTGATCCGATTGCTCACAGCTCGAAGATACTATCATATATAAAATGTGACAATATCTAATTAATTATTTTATTGAAAGAATACACACCATATCCAAGTATAGAAAACAATATAAGTACATGAGTGCAAACTAAAATAATATTTTCTTGTTTATATCCTAAGGTCTTGTCTACGTATCCAACTTCAGTCTTCAATACAAGCAACCTGCATATGCGTAGAAAATGGAGTTTTGTCAACAAACATGTTGAGTGAGTTTATCACCAGTTTTTGACACCAAAAATAATGTTAATATAATAAATAAGAAAAATAAGCAAAACGTAATAAATTCGGTAATGAAATCAAACCATGAGCAAATTAGTTATCGATTAAACTATTGCCAAGCGTATCGGGCGCCGATAAATCAACCATGGGCAAATAATAATATGTCAAACGAATGCATATAAACTAGTATATTTGATTAATTACACACAATTACATGTTTGCTATTTTTGATATACATATATATAGTATGATATACGCATATGTCCTCAAAACGTTTTAGAAAACTAAGTTAAATAGGGGAATGACAAAACTCACCTTAGATTAAAGGCAAGTGAATATAATTACGAATAAACGAGTAAGGTTTAAGCGAGTCGTCCACTAATGCGTCAAACGAGATAAATAATCAGAACCTGAAACTTTGTGATATGAAAATATAAATAAAAACGAACTTAATTCCGCTGGAATCAATCCTAAAGGATGACTAGAACTCTAGTTATGTTAAATTAAACGTTTAAGCGAGCTGGTACTGACCGAAATCCGAACAGGGAGTCGTAAGGTCGGGTTTTGGTCAGTAGCCTTAAAATTACGTTACGAGAATAAAAGTCGTCTGGACCGAATGTTGAATCCGATCAGAAGCATCAGAAAATGTAAAGTCAAACTTGTTGACTGTTTTGCCCTTTAACGGGTTTTAAGAGAATTGACCAGTCAACACCCTTCAACCACCGAAATTGATTGAAGATTATTGACTAGGGAATATGTATGAAGGATTCCTATGTTTATAACTTACCCGGAAAGTGAAAGGATCGATGAGAAACGGAAGTCAAAGGTCCTAAAGCAAGCAAAGTTAACGAACAAATCTTGAATCATCAACCAATAAGCAAAAACCAACACGGTGGATGATGAGCAGAGAGGGTGACGGCTGGAGAGGCTCCTCTAGGGTTTGGGGTGAAGGTTTGTGGCAGTGATTATGAGTTGTTTATATAGAAATAGCAAGAACGAACTATATTTGGACATATAACTCGTTTAAGCAAGTAAATACGATTTAAAGGAAAGAATCATCGAATTATTCCTAAAGATCCTCTCTTGGTCAATAAGAAACGAATTGGGAATGATATTTTAGTTGTGTGATGTTTACTTGGTCCTTACTTCTCTCAAACATACCTAATATAATCGATTTTATACCATAAACGAGCGAATAAACGAAATCGAACCAAGGATTCTATCCACACTTCCCATAGCGTTGCGTAGCCAGCCCCTAGGGGTGCCACCGTGCAGCACTCCGGAGTTCCATGGGTTAGAGTTTGAAATTTGACACATATGGCCCTTGTAGTTACTAAATTGGTCAAATATTAAACATTTTATGATTAAAACAAGAAATGCACTACGTATGAAACCTAAAGGGTATAAAATGAATATTAGAAACTTAACTACTTTTAAATATTTGATTTTGATTAATATAAAAGATCTAAAAAGGTTTCGTTCGTAAACGAATACGGGTTTGAAAAATCCGAAATGTTACAAGTGTATTGGTCCTGTTGCTTATAGACTCGAACTCCCATCTGAACTCTCAAATGTTCATCCATTATTCCATGTTTCGAAATTGAAGAAGTGTCTTGCCGAGGGTAATTTCCAAATACCTCTCGACGAAGTTTGTATTGAGGAGACCATGCATTTCATTGAAAGACCTATTGAGATTATGGACCATAAGGATAAAGTTACTAAGCGTAGCCGTATACCGTTAGTCAAGGTGCGTTGGGAATCGAAGCAAGGAGCTGAGTTTATTTGGGAACGTTAAGATCAAATGAAGGAGAAATATCCTCATATGTTCGCTACAGCTATTCTCTAATTTAGGGACGAAATTCCTAAAAGTAGGGGATACTGTAACATTTCGGGTTTTTTTCGTATTCGTTTATCATTGTTGGAATGTTATTCAGATCCAAATCGTTAACGAGACTTTTCAATTATAAGTTACTAAGTTTCCTTTTATTCACTTTTAGCCCTTTATGTTTACTTATTGTTTAAATCCTAATTATATCTTAAAATGTTCATAAAATGGTCAAAATATAAACTAAAGGGACTAAAGTTGTCAATTTGTGAAACCTGCCTCTTGGACACCCGGGGAGCCGCGCGGTGGCTAGCCCACATATTGGCCACGCAGCGCGGCGGCCTAGCTGGGCAGAATCTAGTTCATTTTCGTTTGAGAGAATTAAGGACCAAGAAACTATAATATGACTGAAATATATGTCCCAATTCGTTTCTTATCATCCAAGATCAAATCTTTATGCATAATTTAGTGATTTGGTTAACAAAGTCTTATTCACTTGCTTAATCGAGCCAAAAAGCCCATAATTAGTTCGTTTATGCTTTTCCTATATAAGCAACACTTAATCCCTGCCATAAATCTTTACAAAAACCCTAAACATCATCACTCAGTCGTCACTTTCATCTGCCATCTCATATTCTCTTCGGTTTTTGGTGTTTTGTTGAAAAACCGTTTATAAACCGGTTGACTTTGCAAGTCTAAGGACCTTTGACTCGATATATCTCCTTGTTCGTTCACTTTCTGGGTAAGTTTTAAACTGAGTTTTTGTTCATAAACATTCTCTAGTCTATAGCCTTCAATCAATTTCTGAGATTGAAGGGTATTGGCTGGCCAATTGCTTTAAAACCCAATAAAGGGCAAAATAGTCAATATGTTTGACTTCTCATTTTCTCATACTTCTGGTCGGATTCAACGTTCGGTCCAGAAGACTTTTCTTCTTGTAATAAAATTTTAAGGGTTCTGACCAAAGCCCGACTTCCGACTCGAAGTTCGGATTCTGGTCAGATTCGACTCGTTTAACTATTAAAATCAACATAACTCAAGTTCTACTTATCCGTTTGGATTGATTCCAGCAGCATTAAGTTTTTTTTACTTATACTTTCATACCTCTAAGTTTCAGGTCCTGTTGATTATCTTCGTTCGGCGCATTAATTGGAAGACTCTTTGTTTTATTCTTAATATATCATTAACTTGCTTAATATTTAAGGTGAGTTTTGTCATTCCCCCATTTTACTTATTTCCATCATTTTGGGGGCGTATACGTACCTATATATTTTTGATTATATGTATCAAAACATTAGCAAACGTTGTATTGTGTGTGATTTGCTGAACATGCTTGTTAATTGCTTACTTGGTTATTTTGCGCATTCGGAGAGGTCCACCATATTCTCATATAGTATGATCATATGACCGTCTTGTTTAACCGGCGCCCGATTCACTTGGCACTGATTCGCTTGACACTTTATTTGCTTATTGGTTTGGTTTATTTACCGTTTACTTACGTTTTGCTACATTTCATATTATTATATATCATTGCAAAATTAATGACTTGCTCACTCAACATATTTTGGTGACAAAACTATTCTATTTTCTACGCATATGCATGTTAACGTTTAAACTGAAGACTTGGAGTATTGGATTGCTAGATGATACCATAGGCTTTATCAAGAACGATTTATTCAAGTTTAAATTATGGATTATTTCTTTTATTGTTATGGATTCTTGTTTGAGTTATTTGCTATATTTTGATATTTTTGTTTTAAATGGAATAAATTAATTATTAGATATTGTCACAATTATTGCATGATAGTTAGCTCGAGCTATGAGCAATCATGCTCACGCCCTGGCATTTCCGCCTTAGGTTGGGGTGTGACAGGGAATCGGTTACATCTCTCATTAACATATTTGAAGCCCTGAACACTAAAATGAGAAGTTTTTATCTTTTGGGATATGTCTTAAATCAATAAGAAGTTGTTGAACTCATTATCTTATATGTGGAACAACAATGTAACTACCATCAAAAGAATCACGAATATGAAGTCAACAACTCTTATGCAGTTAACCTCCACCATTAGATCATTGAAGATGGATGATAAAATTTGAATAAACAATCATGCCAGTTCTCTAAATCATGCGGGTGTTTTTACAGGTTTAGGGGTTGGATAAGCTTTTCTAAGTTAGTCACAACCTACCGTTCATGCAGTAAATAGGGTTAAGGGTGCTCGATCTGCAGTTCAAGCTACTCAGAACAAAGCTTTCATATCATTTGTGAGTGGATAAGGATCATCAGCATTATACTCTGTTCAGGAATTAGTAAACTAAGCTATTAATCAAGCTCTAAAGGCTCATGGCATTAACCAACCTTCAAGTAGCAAAGGGATCAAGATGCTGAGATTGGAGACGAATTTAATGCTATTTTTGGTCCTAATGTCTTTACAGGTACCGAAGTGAAAATTAAAGAAACAGAGATTGATTCTGACCATGAGGATGACTACCTCAATTATTCACCGGATACGGAAGTTAGTGATCCTGCTCCCACCATTACTGATGATCCAGTATTGTCTGCCATTGTTAATGCCGTTGTTCCTGGTGTTGCTGCTACTGCTGATGTTGCCCAAGCTCATAAGCCAAGAAAGAGAAAGTGTCACTGCGTTGACAAGCGTGCCAACATTCGATGCAAGAATTACCCGTATCATGATGATTCTCTAATCCTGTATTTCAAGTGGCATGCAAACAGTGAAAGCTCCATTCGGCGCCAAAATGGAAACCTCACCTATATACATTACACCGAAATGCATACACTGCCCCATATTGACACGAATGACTTCATAAAGGCAGCGGGTGATGGCATGGGTGAGCAGGGGCTCGAGGGATGGTTTAAGAGATTTCTAAACTAAGAGGCTAAATATGACTTCCTAAATTCAAGATCAATACGAGAAGGACTTACAGGCATCCCACAGATATTGAACCTGCAACCGGGAAGGAGGAAGAGCTGGAGGTACAAGATTCCTAAAGACGAGCGCGCAGTTTATAATGGAGAACCATTTACGCCTGACACACTTTCAGACTTCACTTCCTAGCATTTCGACAATGAAACTAGTGAGGCAGTGGTTTGTTGCAAGCATATGGGATCTTTTCGTTTCTTTAACAAGCACGAGTTGATGGGTTTCGGTGAAGCAAACATCATGAGGTTGTACAAGTCACCACTACCTACACCGGAAGATCATGATCGGCCAAACATTGATAGAACAGTTGAGTTCAACATTTTCATTCGCTACATTGTTGAAAATCAACTAATCGATCATCTCGACTGCTTTGAGTATGAGACTGATTAGAGATGGAAGCTGCAAATAATACTAAAGACTAGAGGGAGATTGTAGGGCCCACTTTTGTAATGAAGTCTTTTGTATTATTTTGGTTTATTATCGATTGTATTTTGTTAGCTTTCGTTTAATTGTCTTTGTATGTTTGGACCCGAAGCCATGTAAACAAGCCCATTTGGCCATGAAAATACTAGAAAGATGCATGGCATGCTCTCACCTATAAAAGGTGGATCATGCCCATGCATACATAACTTTTTGGAAAAACCTTCTCTCTCTGCTTTATCTCCTCACCAACTCTCCATATTACCATATTTAGTAAATAATCAAATATCAACAACATCCGAGATCTAGCTCGGTTATATGTGATTTCTGCTAGCATATAATCTAGATTGATCCAAGAACACGCTGTGAGATCCGGTTTAAGGGACCTACAGTCAGCCACGTTCTAGGCGAATCATGGATTATCAATACAATATCTCGCCATAAACTTCCTTCTTCCACCTTAAACCTCCACCACCACCTATATAATAGAGCATGATTAGAGTTTTTAAGCGAGCATAAGCCCAAACCCCCATCTTTTTTAGCGGTTGTCACACGGTTTCAAGCCACCCAACAAATCTTACTTTTATCTTCATTCCCACCCCATAAAAAATTTCTTCTTTTCGCCTCCAGTGTCTCCAAAATCTTAATCAGAGCTTTATAAAGAGAAAAATAATAACTTGGAAGATGTCCGAGAACTGACTTAAGCAACGTTAAACGGCCTCCCATTGATGACGTACGAGCTTTCCAATCTGCTAGCCTTTTATCAAAAATGTCAATTACTGGTTGCCAACTATTTATTTTGTTCATATTATCTTCTACCTTTATTCCAAGATGCATAAAAGGAATCTCCCCAGAATTACAGTGCAAAATCTCTGCCATTTGTTTAACCTCCTGATTAGAGATTTCCATTCCAAACAAAATTGATTTGCTCAAATTTATATTTAAATATGATAATAACTTCAAAATTCGTAGCAGACGAATCAAAACCCGAACATTCTTTGTTGACCACTCCCCAACGATGAGGGCATCTTCCGCAAATAACAAGTGCGATAAAAGAGGACAATCATTAGGTGATTTGAAACCTTTGAAAGACCCGATGGCACACGTATTCTTAAATATCACCGACAACGCCTCCATGGCTAAAATGAAAAGAAATGGGGAAATCGGATCCCCTTGTCGAATACCTCTTGAGTATTTAAATTCAATTGTAGGCGACCCGTTAACAAGAATAGAAGAGCGTATAAATTATAATGTAATACGGCTAATGATTCTCATACTTATCTAATTAAGTTTTGGTTTATATTAAAATTATATCTATATATATTTTTAGGATATAAAATATTCATTATAAAGATTATTGTTCTTGTGAAATAATAAGACAAAAAGGCCCATAAACATGACCACGTGTAGAAGTAGCTGAGTACATAAGGGGTTGTGTGACATGTGACGTCACAGTCGGTAATATGGAGTTTTGCAAAAAAATGATATAGTGGTAAAAAGTTTCAAAACTCGCCTGTAATCATTATCTAATCAAACCTTCTCTCTCACAACCTCGCGTTGTGTACACACGAGCACCTTCAAAACGAAAAATAAAAACAGAGGGGACGGTGTGTAACTAGTTGTGGACCACGCTTTAAAGGAAACTACGTAGAGAATATTTTATTCTATGTAAGATGATTATAAATCTTTATTATATTTTAAACTTGTGTTAATATGTCTCCAATCCAATTACAGCATGTTGTCACATGGGCGACTTAAGTTGCAAAAAATGACAAACTTAAATCCATAAATTTGTCATTTCCTTATTGGGGTCGATTTGAACAAAATTATGCATTAGCCAGCGTGTATGACAAGCGACGAGAAGGAGCCAAAAGAATTTTGGAAAAGGAGTATTTGTTATTAAAATTTACTTCTATTGATCTATTCTGGTTAGAACCAAATGCCCATTATTTGTTAAATTTTTCTTCATTCAACTTTCATATTTTAGAGTTTAGCTTATGAACCCTTATATAGGTTTCTGAAGTATGACTGTTTCATAACCATCATTCAAAATTACTAAAACTGATTTTAGTTATTTAAATTAAAAAAAAATGTGTACGAGTTATTAATGAATTTTGACTAGTGTTGACAAAGATCTACATTGCATTCTTGAGTTTTTATTTAAGAGATTAGAAAATAAAAGATAAGAAAATTTTCTTTTTTCATTCTTAAGTACGTTTTTTTTTTTATTGTGAAGAAAAACTTAACTTATTACAATATTACTAGTTTACCTATCTCAATTCTCTTTTTCATTTGGCTATGAGGACATAATTGTAAAGTTATAATTTTTTTTCCTATATTTTGCTTCAGATCTAATTCAAGAATGTAATTAACAATTTCTTTTCTTTTATTTTATTTTTACTTGAGAATGCCTTTTAAGTATATAATTTCTTTTCCTTTATTCCCTTGTCCAATCTTATTATTTTCTTTCCTTGTATTTTAAACCCGATAATGCAGTGCTAGTGTTTTTATTATTACCAGCATATTAGAGGTGCAGAATGCACACTTGATGAAATCTATTCTATATTATGATAATGCACCTTGGTAGTTCAAGTGGGCTAAGCCCACTAAGCAACAAGGATCAAGGGTTAGCACTCTTGGAGTGGGATCCAAAAGGCAACTGGTCTTGATGGGTTTAAGTGGGCAAAGTCCATGTTGAGTTTATAAGTTCCTTGAATTTGATTATTGACATTAACAAAAATCATCAATATATATGCCACCGGTGGGCCTATAAATAAACTAAATGTTAAGTGAACTATTTAGAAAGTTTTATATTTGGTCATTTAGTTAAACGAAGGAACATGAACCAAAAGCTTGTGTTCATTTCGTTAAACAAATGAACATGAACACATGTTTCGGTCGTCCATTTTACCATTTATTTTCTCTTATGTTCACTTATTGATAAAACTGTGGATGAATCATCTACTTGATGTTTTATATTTATTCTTTGTGTTTATTCAAGTGTGTTTATTTATGCTCGTTTATGTTCATTTATGCTTGTTCACATATGTTTATTTATCTTTGTTCAATTATGTACGTTTATGTTCGTGAATTGTTTGTTTAGATTTTAAATGAACGAACATAAACGAACACAAACGAACACAAACATGTTCATTTTTTAAACAACGATCGAACATGAACACGAATATATGTCCACTTAAGTGGCTGTGACCATGCCGGTGTTCATTTAAAGTTAAATGAACAAACACGAACATGCCCATGTTCATGTTCGTTTGATTCGTCTACAGGCCTTGCCACTGGAAGTTGTTTCAGAATCGCGGAGTTGTTAGAAGTTGCTAAAATTGCTTTATTTAACGATAGGTATTAACTAAGAAAACTAGTAGCAATACTATCAATATAACTTTATTCTGAAGGTGACATTGCGATTCAAAGTTTATCTAGCTAAACATTTAATGAATTGATTAGCCAAGTTTACAAAGGTTGGCTTACATTGTCGATTATACTTACAAGCTTTATAAAATGTTGTAAATAGTGTTTACATCTTTGTAAAAGATTTCCCATCTTATATATGCTATGGTAAATAGTGTTTACATCTTTATAAAATGTTATCAACAGAAAAAGTAAAGTATTTTGTTTATACCAATATAGATTAACATTTATTTATAATATAAAATACCAAAACTTACTAGGTTAGGTGGTTAAGACACGGTCTGTTTTAAACACTTATTTATAATTAGATTGTGTTCTTTAGTTATACGCAAACGAACGACTTTAACATCAGTGTTGGTCATTTCATTTAAGATTTGGTTTTCACGGCTTTATGCTCACCCTATCACATATGCATATATATATATATATATATATATATATATATATATATATTTATATAATATAATGAATCACTTTATTGTGATTTTAGATCAGCAACGTTGTTGTGAAAATCATTCAACCAATTGAAACACGAACTGGTTTAGCTAACTATTCAGTTTGATAGACACAACTACATGTTACTAAATCGGTTAAAGCAGGGTTAAACACGTAAACCAGATGTTATGCTTCTCTTTGGCTTTGGCGTTCGTATTCCAAGCCAAATCAATGTCTGATGGTCCCAATTTTACAAACTTTATTCACTTTCACTCGGTTTGTTACTTTATACACAAAACAGTAATTTTATTAGTTTAAGTTTCACATGTTTCCCATGCTTTGTAAACGTGCAAGTAAAAAAATATTATTACATGTGGAATTATTTTCAATCGTTGATGCTCACAAAAATGATGAATTAGTCACATGATTATGTTCTCTATCTTCTACCTCATAAACATAGTATGACTTCATTAAATAAAAATTGTAACCAAAGTACATTTATTGTTAATTTGTGATAAATAGGTTTATAGATGTTATGTTTTAGAGATGGTACATGTTTGTAAATTTATAATTAGTTATGAGGACGAATGGTTTAGGGCCAGGTACGTTTGATCAGTTGCAGCAGTTTGTGCCCAGTCTGATTTAAAATATTAGTTGGAAATGATCTTTCAAAGATTATAGATGGTGTTCTTTCAGTTGTTGTTTGACTGGAAATGGTGGTAGCGGTTTTAGTCGACTGAATATGCATTTTAGTTTTAGGAAACGATGATAGAAGTGGTCGAGTGAGATTTATCTAATAAATATTATAAATTTTAATATTTATTTTCTGTTTTTTCTTTATATATTTTATTTCTACTGATGAAACATAGATATTACATCAATATAGCAGGTAGGCGGGCAACAAGCTGCGCCGCCACCCCTTTCTGAATTGCAAACCCTAACCTGCTAAAGACATACCCCTGCCCCTTTGGAGTCGACACATTGCTATGCACAACCTTTTGGACCCTGGTTAGAAAACGGATAGCTTCCGGTGCCAAGGAGCCAAATGTATCAAAAGCCAGAGGGACAAAAACATGTTGGTTCTCTTCGCAGGCTTTAGCATGTTTCTCCACCTTCTTCGTTTCAGCCCTTTTTATTGCTTGCCCAGCTACAAACCCATTATCCCTCAAACCAGCTAAGGGAGATACCCCTGTGAGGTCAACACAAGCGTGTTTTCCCCCGGCCCAACCAAAGACGAGCAAATCTGCCGGTCGTAGAGTGGATCTCCCTTCCGTGGGGTCTGTAAGGAAGTTTACGGGGGCTTCCTTTTTAGCTGATATCCCAGCTCGCCTTAAGATGTCCCAAAGAACGTCCCGCACCCAATCATGTCGGTATTTGAACCCAGGCATCTCCTTGCAATGAACCGCATGCTCTCCGAATTTATCCAGGCAGGCCTTACGGCAGATCGGACATGTTTCGTCTTCGGGGTACATTGGGACCATCAAACGGTACTTAAGAATGGCCCTATACTCGACCGCAGACATGCTTTGGCCCAAGCCATCAATCGGGATAACGGTCAGAAAATCTTGGGCATGAGGACCTTGTAAGCATTCAAAAACCGCCTTCTGTCGGGGGGACAATCCAAAAACTTCTCCCAGGCTCTGAGCGATTTTTCCAAAAAGGGCATTCGCCAAAGTTTTTTGAGGCTTTGGTGGGGCGGTGTCCATATTAGAGAAACCGCCAATGTCAAAGTCTGGGAGAGCGCCATTTAGGCGTTCCAGGGCCTGCACGTAGTCTGGGTCCAGGTCGACAACTCCGCTGTTCCTTAAGATGTGATTCTGTAGCTTCCAAGACTGAGCCCTCGACGCTACAAAAGCGTAAACCCCGACATCATGAGCCGAAAGAAGGCCTAAACCCCCTAAGCGCATCGGTAAAGATGCAAGTCGCCACTGAAGATCACCAAAGAACGGGCCTCCACATACAACTATGTCTTCGATGGCTTCTCGTAGCCCCTTATCAAAACAGGATACCGCATCATCCATCATATGGGGGTGGCAGGTTCGTAACCCAAAAAGCAACTTAGCAACCCCCATGCAAGACCTAAGCAGGAGGAGTTCGCTCTGGGGATCCCTAAGGCAAGGTAAGAGTTTCATAAGATCAACCGCACGAGATGCTCTCCGCCTCGCCAACTCCTTAATAAAGTAGGGATCTCGACTAACAGCCCCTCCAAGGAGCTTTACCCCTCTCTCTGGTCTACCAATCCCACTAGGGAAGAGCCCATCTTTGACTTTCACCCCGTTACACGTTGGCCAAAAAACCTCGGTTTTCTTAATATTAAGTTGCAGCCCCAATGATGGCCCTTCCGAGTTGATAATGTCTAGGGCTTTAGCGACTTCGTTGGCACCACCAATAATAGTCCCATCATCCAAGTACCAAGCATGAAATGGGAGGTTACAGTCATTTTGTACCCGGAGAACAAGAGGGTGTAATGCTAAGGCAAAGAGGAGGGGCCCAAGGGGGTCTCCCTGCTGAACCCCAGTAGTAGCCCCTATACAGTTATCATCAACGTACAACCTAGCCGGCTGGGCATAAAGGAACTGGACCCATAGATAGATAGACGGGCAATGATGATGAACCTCTCGGAGAAGAGCTGTGCGGTCGACCATATTGAAGGCGTTGGAGAAGTCCACGGTAAGCATAGCTAAAGAGCCGTCCGCGTGAAAGGAGTTAAGAAACCGGTTCGCGCTGTGAAGCACCGCCTCTGCCCCATTAGGGGTCCCCACCCCAAACTGAAAGTCCCCTAAATACTGAGTCATTTCCTTCCCAACCATCTTCATAGCCACTTTAGAAACCAACCTACGCCAGATAGCCCCCACAGCAATGGGCCGAATTCCATTATCCGGCTTTAATAAAGGGGTAAGGGGGGCCGAAGCAATAAACTCAGCGAGCACCTTGGGGCACAGACCCCCTAGCCATAAGTTGACGACTTCAGTGATGGCTGAGAGCAGCCCCATGGAAGTCACTGATCCCTCACCACTAAGAGCGTCCAACAAGTGTTGCGCCCGCAACCCGTCTCTCCCGCATGAGGTCCCTTTAGGAAATGATCGGATACATCTAAGCACACAGTCCCCATCCACAGAGAGAGTAGGCAGGACGACAGAGCTAGAAGGCAAGGACGGAGGCGGCACCACTGGGTGTTTATCAATGAGGGCTTTCATGGTTGAATCTCCGAGAGGGGCAACCCCACTTGAGCATAATACCTTGACTGCAGCTGTGAAATGACCATCCCTGACTTTCCTGAGACATTGTTTAATATTAAGGCTGTTTTCAGAACCCTCCTCCCCTCCGACCTCTCTTTTAGAAAAAAAGCTCCCCCCCACGTTATCAAAGAGAGAAAGAACCAAATCAGCAAAACCAGATCCATCTTTCCACACCGCAAGTGCTTGCTGAATGCTACTACATTGCAAAGACTTTCGATTCCCTGACCTGCGTTCCTGCCTAGTGGAAGGTTTCACCACCCTTAAAGTACAACGCGGCAACAAAAGTAATTTGACCCAATTCTCAATCGAGCCTGGTGAAACCACTACCTTGCGTAAAGCGCATGCCAAAGTCTGAGCAAACGCCAAACGACAACTTGGGGGGATGCTCTTAACCGTTTGAATGGGAAGGGAGAAAACCCGTTCCAAAAGGGATACATCCCCAACCACTCCTACAGATGGACTTGGGTCCATATCCACAGACACACGATTAGGTTTCTGGATCCCAACAATGAATTCTCCAGCATCTCCAGAATCCACAGAAAAAGAATAGACACCATCAGCATGCTTGCACCCCCTGCTAAGGGCATGCAACGTCATGCACCTCCCACATAACCATTTATCCCCCTCCCGAAGGGCTTCCCCAACATCTATAAATAGGTCCAAATCCTTAGAGATAGCGTCTTTTAAAAGGTTCTTCCGAGTATCCGTTTTGAAATGGGTACTTTGCATGTGCTCAGTTAGGCGGAAAAACCCCGAGGACCCAGGTCTACCATCCTTACACTCGTGGAAATGCTTAAAGGGGCATGGCCTTAAACCGTAAGTGGAGCTAGGACCAAGCCCTCCTGTATTTACGTTTCGAATTCTTTTTATGGTAGCCATGTACACACGAGAACAGAAACAAACAAATCACAAAAGACACCGGACCCCTAAAGACCCCGACTCGAGATGAGTTAGAGCAAGAAACAGAGACCAAACCCCTCACACTCGAAGGAGGGGAGCAACTACGGGTTGCTCACCCCCATCTAGCACCCCACAACAACCGCTAAGGCATAAGAGGAGGAAGGTATAGCTCCAAAACAAAGCAAAATGGGTAGAACTCCAACTCACAATACCCCCTTAAGCACCCAAAAGAAAAATAGAAAGAACAAGAGTGAAAAATCAAGAAGTTTGGTTGAGGCAAAAGGTCGAACAGTTGGTGTGCATGACAGAAAAAAAAAAGGTAAGTGACTATGTGAAATAGGAGTGAATGATTCAGTGGTGTATGATTCAGTAGAAGACAGGGTGGGGTGCGTAAGTGACTATGTGAAATAGGAGTGAATTTCTTGGAATGTGCTGACCAGGGGAAGGGAGGCTTTTCGGCCTGTGAAGCAGAAGGGTGGGTGTGGGTTTGACGTCAATTTCCAAATTTTTTTAAAATCCCTTTTTTTTCGGAGATCAGTTACATATACACGCTTGTACTGTCAAAATTTTGGACTTGATTTGTGTTATAAGCATGTCCCTCATCTGAAACTTGATAACGTTTATGAAAAATTACACTCTGAAACTTGATAACGTTTTTTCTTTCCTTTTTTCATTTTCCAGGTGATCACATGGAAATATAAGTGTTATATATGGATATTTATAAAAAAAAGAAGATAATGTGCTTTATTTGATAAATTAGCGTATAAGTCAGCCCGTCCGACCTATACGTCGTTTATTTTGACGCAATACGATGCGTTTAGCTCTATACGTATCGTATAGCCCCACCTCCCAACAAACACTTACGCTCATAAGCTGAAATTTTAAGATTATCATACGCCTCGTATATGTTTATATATACTTGGTGTCAAAATAAAAATGGTCATATTTAATACACATAGCATTGTTGCTCCAAGAAAATGTGCTTTTAAATATTCAACCATCCACCATAACTACATCATGCATCATAATTACATCAAACATCTTACACCATATATGCATTATAAACGACATCATGCTGCCGCCTTTCAATTTACTTTACAGGAAAAAGAGATCCAATAGGCAATACAAAGAGGCTGACATCGTCATATATTTTTTAGACAATTAAAAGATGCTTTTAATTAAAAATAGTTATTTAACACAATTTTTACAATATAAATTATAAATGACAATAGTTTATTTTACTATTATGAAAATAAGTTACCAGTAAACTCAAAGGTCTTAATCAATCAGATTTGATAAAATACGAAAGTGTGTTTGACATGTATCCTTCAGAAAACCATTGAAACATGGACTCAAATATGTGACTATTAGGCGCTGTTTGTTTTTTAAAACAAAAACTATCTACGATCTGATTTCATGTCCTTAATTGAATATGTAGTCTGAATGTCTGCAATCTAAAAATAAAATATTGTTTGTTTATAAGCTGGATATCGTCTGCATAAGTTAAAAATTAGTTATCTATCATAAATATCAAAGTAGATGGAAGTCATTTAACGTCTATAGACCGTTAAAAAAATTGGTGGTGGTATACGAACTGTGGAAGTGGGTGGTGGTGGACGATTGTGGTAGGTGGTGAACGGTGGTGGTGGACGGTGGGTGGTGGTGATGGACGGTTGTGGTGGGTGGTGGACGGTGGGTGGTGGTGGTGGTGGACGGTAGCGGTGGTGAACGATGGGTGGTGGTGGACAGTGCTGGTGGCGGACGGTGGGTGGTGGTGGTGGACGGTGGTGGTGGAGAACGATGGGTGGTGGCGGACGGTGGGTGGTGGTAGCGGACGGTGGTTATGGCTGACGGTGGGTGGTGGTGGTGATGGACGTTGGTGATGGAGGACGGTGGGTGGTGGTGGCGGCGGACGGTGGGTGGTGGTGGTGGACGGTGGTGGTGGCGCATGGTGGGTAGTGGTTGTGTTGGACATTGGGTGTTGGTAGGATGTTAAGAAGTGTGAATAAGTTGAACAATAGCTTATATTTTAAGACCATAAAGCATTTTTTCAAATCTTGTTTTATAAACAAACAATCTTCAGAAGCTTATGTCTATGCGTCTGCAGACGTAAACCCCTTGCAGACATTTTAAGCAAAACCAAACAGCTCCTTAGTAAACTTATGAGAAATCGTTGATACTACACTAACAAATGAAATCACATAAAAGACTACTTATACTTGCAATGTTATCAAGGGCTAAGGGCTAAAAGAGAAACATGTGAAAGTTGGATACAAAGTAAGACATAGGGTTTATTCATTTATAATGTAACTACTATAATCAACGGTTAAGATGAAGGTGGTAGCAAAGATCAAAATAACAAAAGGATAAAAATGATATAGAAGGCAAGAAAAAAACACGATTACTTTTGTTGTTGCTTAGACCAGGCGTAGTGGGTGCCTTAGCCCACTCAAAGAGCCCCTATAACCCCTCGCACACCACCCCCTTCGGCGCTATAGCCTGATTTGGCCGGGATGGCACTTTCCACACAGCGGAGCTATGCTGAAATCTGATTGGCTGTGGGTTTTGACCGTTGTCAAACGGCAACAACAACAACAACAATAGCAGCCGCAGCAGCAGTAGCAGCAGCAACAACAACAACAACAACAACAATTTTTTTCTACATTAAAAGCCCCACTTCATCTAATTTTGTAAACCACAACCCCTTTTTATCTCTCAAAACACACCAATATTTTATAAAATGAATCCGTTCAACCGTCCTATGCTCGGTTTTGCGCACCCAACTCCCGACCACCAACCAACCAACCAACTCAAGATAACACCTCTCAATCACCATAATCAATTAACCCAAACTTTCCAAGGACGCCAACATGTTATCATGCATGCAATATTTATCTAATCCAACCTTCCCTGCCGGTGTTTTTAACCAACCCACTCAGTTGTTGCAACAAAATTCTCAAGCCAATAACGAGTTCACCGAGATATTGAAAGCCCGACAAATGGATAAAGATTTCGATTTTTTGAAACTAGACTTCACCCTACTCGCTGGTAATTTCCAAAGGCTAGCCAAAATCAAAACGGATAGAATTATAAAAATATATGGGCTCGATAAAGAAGATTAAATATTTTATCTTAGGTACTTGTTTTTTAGGTATTTCTTTTATTTTTTATGTATTTTTTTATTTTTAGGTATTTGTTTTATTTTTAATGTAATTTTCTTTGTGTTTTTATTTAATGATCTGTGTTTATTTTTATTTTTATTAAAAAATAAAAAAAAAAATTAACTGAGTAATGATTCGGATGAGCTCTATCCACCACACATCTTTTTTGTGTACCCCCTTATGGTGACGTGGCGCCACATATCGCATAACGCCCCCCATCAGTGGCGAAACTTGGGCTTTGTCACGGGGTGACCGAAGTCACGGATCCAAAAATTTTCGGGCTGACGATTCGTTTCGTGTTGGTGATTCGGTTCGGTTCGGGCGGATCAAACAATATGACATCTATATATCTATTTTTATGGCAATGGGCGGTAGGTGGTGGTCTCTGGTGGGAGGGGCGCAAGTAAGGTGATGTAACAGGTTTATTAGTTTTCAAAATCCAAACCCTAATCAATCCTCGTTTTTTATGATGTTTAAACAAGTTTTTAGTTTTATAAATAGCCCCCCCCCCCCCCTCCAATTTTGAGCTTTATAAAAACAAAGTTTTTTACTATTCAACTACTATTTTGCAACTTTTGTTTATAGTAACTACAAGATTTTATAAAAAAATAAACGATAGGGTATTATATATATATATATATATATATATATATAATTTGAGAACTTTTAAATTATTTAAGAACTTGAAGGAACTCTTAATAACTAACGTTTTTTATAAAAATTTTTGTATGTTAATGTTATTTAAATGTAGTTTTATCACTTTTGACATCTATATTTACGATTACAATTATGAAAATCAGTTTTTTTTACGCATATCTATGTTTTTTTTACACATGTAAATTTTTATCACATAAATTTTACACATGTATAACTTGTGATTTATATATGTAATCAAAATTTTTTTTAAATATGATAAAACAAGTCTCAAATAATGTTAATATATAAAAAAGTTAAAAAAATATTTAGTTTTTAAGAGTTCCTGAAAGTTCTTAACTTTTTTTGAGTTCTCAAATGAAACTAACATATATATATATATATATATATATATATATATATAAATCAGTGGTGACCGTAGCTTTTTCAAAAATTACATCGGAGATGACCGCGGTTAATACCTATAAAAATTTTAAGCAAAACGTAAAATTTACTCTACTAACCGAAAAAATGGCAGTGACCGGGACCACCCAAGGTCCCCAAAAAGCTTCGCCCTTGGCCCCCATAGGGGCTCCATTCACTACACATGGTCTTATTATGGTCTAAACTATACTACCAGTATGCCATTGTTTTCTTAAATTAATTATTTAAAGTTTTATTATAGTTTCATGCGTATTTTGTTACACAAAAATGTTTTTCGTAACGGTCATTTAGTAGGTAAAGCATGCATTTTTTTGTATACTTATACGATATCTATGTATAGCTATTTACATGTCGCGTAATTATTTATTATATACATTGATATACACATGCGTAATTATTTACAATATGCATAATTATTGATATAGGCATATTGTATATTTATATACGTTGATTATTTATTTATATACAATGTGTAACTATATATACATGTTGCGGAATTATTTATTTACGTTGAGTAACTTTGTTTGAAACTAATCTTAAAGGTTGGGCATGTCCGGAATCCTTCCTCCATCTGTGATCTGACCATATCAGTTACGTAAATTACGAAATTAAACAACAAACGGTTATCAAATCATAATTGGAATTTTCATGTTACATTCCATGGAATTAAATAAATCCCTAGGGCGCGTTCGTTTCACGGACTATTTTTAAAGGATTTGGATTTGGAATTGGAATTGGAATTGGAATTGGAATGTTTGAGAATCCGTATCATGTGTTTGGTTGGTAACATGTATTGGAATTGGAATCTTCTTAATTCTCGGGATTTTTTTTTATTTTTTATTTTTTCAAGAACAAGGGTAAAGACGAAAACGTTTTAGTTTTTTTTTACAATTTTCGTTTTTGATTTATATTTTGAGTTATGATTTATTTATTTATTTATTTTAAAAAATTTTTTGAGGGGTTTTTATTACAATAAAAACCACTCCAAAAAAATTAATAAAAAAATCATAACTCAAAATATAAATCAAAAAAGAAAAATGTAAAAAAACTAAAATGTTTCCGCCTTTGCCCTCGTTATTCAAAAAAAAAAAAAAAAAACCCGACCCGAAACCCGTTTTGACCCGTTTCGACCTTGACCCATTTCGACCCGGACCCGTTCTGACCCGAACCTTTCCAAAACAACTCTATTTTTAGTTGATCCGTTCCGACCCATGACCCGTTTCGACCCAACCCAACCCATTTGCCACCCCTAGTACTGATTAGGGTTAATAAAACAATCCTTTATTTTCCATAACAATCCTTATAAAATAGATGGGATTTTAAAATCCCATGAAATGTGAATTTGATGGGATTTAGTTTCCATTCCCATTCTTTCATTTAATAAAACGAAAATATCAATTCATGGGATTTAAAATCTCATTCCTTAGAATTACTTCCAAATCCTTGAAACGAACATGACCTTAAAGTATTTGATTCATCAAGTACAAACTAAGATTAGAATCATATTCAAACAAACAAATTAACAATGCAACCAATTGCATAAATTCTCATATGGTAATCAAGCAATATAATATAGCTTCTTGTTTGACAAATAGATATTGTAATTTATATTTTCCTTGCGATATACGTTATCGATGTATACGTACCCACCACTGCAATCACAACCCCAATAATCACCACAAATCCTATTATGACCAACTAAATACACACAGATTACCTTGAATCTTCCCACCAGCAAAATTAGCTCAAAAGTGACTATTTTCACGATCCTTGTGAACCCCATAGCTAAATATGCACCGGTGGTGGCACCAATTGTGGAAACCCTTGAAAAACGATTTCAGATACTAAGATGAAGAAGCTTCAGCCTTTTAATCAGAACAACTTTGGTGATATGCACATTGGTAGTAGCCCTTACGGCCTTACACTTCTTTTCTTTGGGTTATTAATGTCAATTGTGGGGGCACTCTAACGGTCACAACATCACTTCTATTTCCATCCTTGTGCTATCTGAGGATCTCATGAATTTACAAGGCATTTAGTCTTGAAGGTCTACTACCAATTAATGTGCATATCACCAAAGTTGTTCTGATTAAAAGGCTGAAGCTTCTTGGTCTCAGTATCTGAAATCGTTCTTCAAGGGTTTCCACAATTGGTGTCACCACCAGTGCATATTTAGCTATGGGGTTCACAAGGATCATGAAAATAGCCACTTTTGAGCTAACTTTGTGGTGGGAAGATTCAAGGTAA
This sequence comes from Bidens hawaiensis, assembly GCF_021521415.1. Taxonomy (NCBI): domain Eukaryota; kingdom Viridiplantae; phylum Streptophyta; class Magnoliopsida; order Asterales; family Asteraceae; genus Bidens; species Bidens hawaiensis. The sequence continues at coordinate 48,417 of NW_027493243.1, forward strand.
TCTGTGAGTTTGAATTTTCACCAGACATCAGGTATCCCACAACAGCCATAGAGGAATATATAATCGCACAGTGGACAAAACACAACAAGAAGAAATGAATTTTAGATTGGCATGTATGTTTTAGAGTCTCAAATGGAGTGGCCAACTTTAAAAAAGGATTACAAATAGGAGTTTCTTCTCTTAAGTGCAAATATCTGTCTTTTTTATTTGCATTGGGTCAATACTCATAGAGTTAAGACCCAAACTCAGTGTAATTATAACTGGTTGTGCATCCTGATCTGTTTTGTTCAAATCAATATGAAAGGGCAATTTGGGAATAATAGGAAAGTTAACAACAATTGAAAATTTGATATTTTTAGAGCACTTCAAATTCTATTCCCTACCATATATATATATATATCATATAGCTACTTACCAATCGAGGTGTGGAAGTGTTTGGGAGAGGAAGTAGTTATATGGTTAACTACTTTGTTTAACACTATTTTAAAAACCGATAACATGCCGGATCAATGGAGACGTAGTGTCGTAGTCTCTATTTATAAGAAAAAAAGGAGACGCACAGTGTTGCGGTAATTGCAGAGGTATCAAGCTCCTAAGCCACACTATGAAGCTATGGGAAAGAGTTATTGAGGCTAGACTTAGACAGGAAATTCAAGTATCAGTGAACCATTTTGGTTTTATGCTTGGAAGGTCAACCACAGAGGCAATACACATCCTAAGAAGATTAATGGAAAAGTATAGAGAGAGAAAGCGTAACCTACATATGGTGTTCATTGACCTAGAAAAGGCGTACGACAGTATTCCACGTCGACTTCTCTGGGATAGCCTTGAGGGTGAGGGGTTCCTGGGAAATACATAGAGATAATTAAGGATATGTATTCCAAGTCTGAAACAAGCGTTTGTGCGCCTGTGGGGGATACTGACTTCTTCCCCGTGGAGGTAGGCCTTCATCAAGGATCAGCGTTGAGCCCGTTTCTTTTTGCAGTAGTCCTAGACGAGTTGTCAAAGTCAATCCAGGAGCCTGTTCCATGGTGCATGCTCTTCGCAGACGATATTGTGTTGATCGACGAGAGTAAACAAGATCTCAACATGAGGCTAGAGGAGTGGCGAGCTGCTTTAGATAGTAAAGGTTTAAAGATTAGTCGGTCAAAGACAGAGTATCTTTACTGTGAATTTGGTGGAGTAAACGAAGATGAGGACGTTCAAATCACCATTGAAGGTCAAGAGGTTCCGCAGTTAACCAAGTTCAAATACTTAGGATCTTTTGTACAAATTGATGGGGGTATAGAGAGTGTGTAGTTCATCGTGTCCCGGCAGGATGGTGTAAATGGAGAGCTGCCATAGGGACATTGTGTGACAGCAGGTTCTCAACTTAATTAAAAGGAAAGCTTTATAGGGTTGCGGTTAGACCAGCAATGCTATACGGAACAGATTGTTGGGCCATCAAAAAGACACATGCGCGTAAGTTTGAGGTAGCAGAGATGAGGATGCTAAGGTGGATGTGTGGGCACACAAGGTTAGACCGAATAAGAAATGAGGCATTTCGGGATAGACTAGGGGTAAGTATATCAGATAAAATAAGAGAGGACAGATTAAGATGGTTTGGACATGTAAAAAGAAGATAACAAACGGCTCCCGTTTGATCAGTGAAAACTATATTTGTAGAGGGTGGAAGGGGTAGAGGTAGACCCAAATTGACTTGGGACGAGAGGATTAGGTATGATTTGCTATATTTGCACCTCTCTGAGGACATGGTTCAAGACAGGACTTCCTGAAGACGCAGAATTAAAGTTAAGGACCCGTAGGAGTAGGGGTTATCCCTTGTGATAACTTTTTATTATATTATTTTCATTTTCTATTTATGGTTATTATCTTTATCATAATAGTTATTATTATTAGTATTATTATTATTATTTAGTTTATCTATTAAAAATGTTGCTTAAATGCTACCACTAGTATACTGTTTCTAGTATAGTATTAATACACTACCATTTTCTTTTCTTATATATATATACATATATATATATATATTATCTACTTATTTTTTTAGCTGGGTGTCTCACTGGAAGCAACCTCTCTATCTTTAGGGATAGAGGTAAGGTTTGTCTACATCTCACCCTCCCCAGAACCTATAGATAGCTTTAGTTATTTCTGGGATATGCTGGGTATGATTATTGTTGTTGTTTGAAAAGTTACTACAGTTTCTCTCTACTTTTCAATTAAATAATACACTTTTATACTTTTCTCATTATCATTTATTTCTCCTTTACTCACAACCACTTTTATAAAATATTAAAATAGTAATACGGTGTGAACAGTGAAACCTCAAATTTAACTTTAGGGTTGTAAATGCTCTTAGCCTGAGTACTTGGGGTTAGAGCATTCTCATCCCATCCACTATCTCCAAACCAAATATTACACTAAAACTCATTTTATTTCTCTCTCCATTTCAATTAAATAATACTTTTTAAAACCTTTTATCATTACATTTTCTCTTTCCTTAACTCACAACCACTTTCAAAATATATTAAAGAATTATAGGGGATGAACAATAACTTTTCAAATATACAGAAAAATCAATACTTTTTCTAAAATATAAAAACTCTTCACTCACAACACCCTAAATCACTCTCTAAATTATAAAAAACACCCCTCATATAATATATGGGGTTGGATGAGAATGCTCTTAGAGCATTCACATCCTATTCCCTATTTTTTGTGAGGGGATTTTTATAATGTATGGAGTGGTTTGGGGGTGTTGTGAGTAGATGTGAGAGAAAATGTAGTGATTTTTCTGTATATTTGAAAAACTACTATTCACACCTATAATTTTTTTAATATTTGTTGAAAATTGTTGTGAGTGAATGAGAAAGAAAAAGTTAATGATAAAGATATAAAAAGTATTATTTAATTGAAAATGAGAGAGAAAGTGTGGTATGTTTCAATGTAATTTTGGATTTGAAGATATAGGAAGAGATGAGAATGCTTTAAGAGCATTCCTAATGGGTTATCCATACCTATCTCCATTTCTAAAATTTAGAAAAATCATTTAAATAATCAATCCAACTCATTCTCCATCTCCAAACTCCATTTCTAAATTTTAGTGAAATGGTATAGGAAGCCTCCAAATTTAGAGTGTTGCCACAACACTCCATTTTCAACTACTTTTTTATAAATAAGCAAATTGGATTTTAATAATCCCAACTTAATGCAGTTGGCCGACAATAATCATAACTTAGAAATTAGCTGTCACGGGTTCCAACTTTCACACTATTTGTTTTCATTGGACCCCCGTTAAAAAAAGTTAACCTCATTACGTTTTTTTTCAAATTTCAAATTGATGTTTTAGGGCTTTCGTTTGGATTCATGAGGATACGAGTTGATTAATGTAAAACTTACCTCAAGACGGTGGTCCAAACGACTAAACGATGCTTAAATTCCGGTGTGTAAACTTTTAATTAACAAAAATCAAGTTGTTTGGAGCACCGTTTCGAGGTAAGTTTTACATCAATCGATTCGTATCATCATTCTGATCAAAAGCCCTAAAACATTAATTTGAAATTTGAAAAAAAGTTAACGCTAAGCTTTTTATAACAGAGGTCCAATAAAAACAAATTGTGTGAAAGTTGGGATCGGTGACACCTACTTTTTAAGTTGGGATTATTATCAGGCAACTGATTAAGTTGGGATTATTAAAATTCAATTCCCTTTATAAATATATACTAGTTTTTATCCCTCGTATTACAGGGGTTGTTTAAAATTTTCGTTTCTAATATTGTGAATGTAATTTTTTTTGTAAGGCCTCGGAGCCCGGGTGCCCTACTTTCAAACGGGTTGGATTTACTCATTCATATAATTCGGAAATCAGAGTTAATTAAAACATTTTGTGGAAATAAAAGTCAACCATTCATACATATCGTAATTAATTTGTCTTAAACAGAAATAGCATAAGTCATAAACATTAAAAACATGTGCTCTTCTTTTCTTCGATGACAGTCTTCGTTTATTTGCCACGTGTCTCCCTCATGCAACGTGTCTCATCCTTCTCACCTACGTGCATACTAAAAGTCAGCTACGCTGAGTTATTTCTAGTTAATCAATTAACATACAATACATTCATGTTCATACTTATACGCGCCCGAAGATACGTATTTCGTACTTTGCTTGTTATTACTCATTCATATATACTTTACATACATACATACATACGTATTTACGCACTTTCTTTCCTACTTTCCTAAGGTATACCGTAAACTATCATACGTCTACTATCTCGGATATTATTAGGGTTTGGTCCCTCAATCTCAGATATTTGCAAGAGTCTGGTCCCTTCTATCCCATATATTAATAGGGTTCGGTTCCTCTAATCTCAAATATTTTTAGGGTCTGGTCCCTACTATTTTAGATATTATTAGGGTCTAATCCCTTCTATCACAATCTCAGATATTTTTAGGGTCTGATCCCTTCTATCACAATCTCATATATTATTAGGGTCTGGTCCCTTTGTCTCACTTCACCGTACATTCATACATGTTCCGTCAGCTATCCATACTTTCACATCATACGTGTATACTTTACTTGTCTTATGTATATATTACATTATATACATATCCATTCATATAAATAACATTGAATGCACAATCATACAAGTATCTTATTCTTATCACTTCGGATAAGTATTTTATCTATCATATAGGAGTATGCACACAGCCCCGAAAAACGTCACAGAGAAAGGGTCTAGAACTCACCTGGAGTCGGTTCCTCTCTGAATTAACAGTAATGCCTTTCTTCAACTGAGCTCGACTAACTGTTAATAATACACACATATTACTTTCCTTTATTTGTTTATTAATCATTCTCTAAAGTTAACGGGGTTAACTTTTAAGTTAACGGAACCGACATGAAACCTTCTTAACTGCTCACGTTAATTTAATGAACTTAACTTTATTTATTGTTATTATATATTTATATTATATTTACTTCCTTATTATTAACTCACGTATATTTGCAAGTTTACGTTTCCTTAAGCAGGTTCGGGTCTTGTCGGGTTCATATTTGACTCATGCTCAGTTAGGTTCTCATTTGTTCTTGATAAGCTAACCGTTATTTAAAAAATCTCATTTCTTTACGTGAGGCGGGTTACAGGTTGTTAGACCAATCGAGTCTCGGGTTCGAGTTTTTGTTTAAGTCTCACATCACTACCATCATTTTATTATTATATTATTAACTTATTATTATTATTATTATTATTATTATTATTATTATTATTATTATTATTACCCAACCCTACCAATCCTTCCCCCTTAACCCAACCGTCCAACACCCCCTCCCCTATCATCACTTTCATCCTCATCTCTTTCTTCACCTTCCTTTCTAACCCTACAGCCGCCCCTCACACTACCCCACCATCGCCGGCTCCTTCTCCAGCCACCATCGCCTTCCTACCTCCGTCTCTTCTACTCCTTCCCTTTCTCACTTACTCATTGCCACACCCACAGCACCATTGCCACCACTCTAGTATTTCCGGCATAACCACCACGGCTCAAAAGCATGAAAGTTCTCAATGATTCGCACGGGATGCGAATCCTAGAAATTCGCACGTCATGCGATGCGAATATCGGAAGTTGCAAGAGTTCAGTTGGGTTGTAACGAGTCGCTTAGGGCTTCCGACGAGTGGTGTACAGGGGTTGATGATTTGGATCGGGTCTACACTCTTATCCACAAGGTCGCTTGTACCTTTGCTGGAACTCGGATCCCGGCCGTAGCTCGGCCGTTTGTGGCCTTCGTGAAGAACAAGAAACAACCCGGGTCCAATGGTTCGAGCCTCAATCTTGTGGATCTGGCACGAGTTCCCGTTTTGGCCGAACCGTTGGAATCCAGGTCTCGTTGAAGACCCGTTTGTATTAATTCATTAGTTGCATCATTTATTTATTTCCTTAAACACCTTCATGTTATCATTATTATTATTTGATTGAAACTTGTTTATCCTAGTTCGTTTATGTCAATTCATTTATGTCGGTTTGACTCGGTTACATGTAAATAATCTTAACGAGTAAGTGAACGAAAAGAATATAATATTTACCTTTTTGATGTGATTGGACTAGATCTAGAATGAATGGAAATATGGATTTGGAATGTTTAATGTACAGGAGGTTTTTGTGTGCGTATGGATGTGTGCCAATGATTTGGGTGATGATGATGGAATGATGAGGATAAGAATGGAATTTAGGGTTTTAGGGTTTAAATAGGCAAAGCCCAAAGGCTTTCAGGCCTATAATGGTGTTCAAGTCCACTAATCTTAACAATCCCATCCTATCTTGTTATTTAATTAATTTAATTGACGTATCTCGACACGACAACTAAAATAAATTCGGAATATTTTATTTATTTATTTATAGAAACGAGGATGTTACATTTTGTTGGGTTGGATTTTCTACAAGAAAGATTGGAATCTTCTCAACCTCCTCAGAAACGTCTAAGTATGGAATTCGAGCAAGCTCAGACGATCGAGCATGATCTTTACTACTTCGAGCAAGGTTCTGAACCTTAAATGGTTGATTCTTCTAAGTGTTAAAAGGCTTCGAGCAAGCTACACTTCAACGAGCAAGAGTATTCTTCTATCGAGCATGGATTGCCAATCAAGCAAACAGCTTGATCATACAAGTTCCAGCCAAGTGTTACGAGCACAGGATGATCGAGCACATGGGGACGAGCATGGATGCAATAAGAGGATGTCACGTGAATCTAAGCAAAGACTTCGAGCACAGTTCAGTTACCGAGCAAGATTTACATCCGAGCATGCTAAAGATTGCTGAATAAGAAAAGCTAAAGACATCAAGAAGAATGAGCTTGCTCGATGGACTTATTCGAGCAAAGTTTGGACAAGTCAAGAGGAATGAAGCTTAAAGGGAATATGTATTCTTCGAAAGAGAATATATTCCAAGTAAAGTATGCTCGAGGACATTCACCGAGCACACCTAGTATAGGAAGTTTGCTCGAGGACTGTAACACTTTTATTAGGTTTATCTTTCATTATGTAATGACTAGGACGTCTGAAAAAGGAAAGTCAGAGTCTATAAATAGACGTCCTAGGGTACCTTTAGGGTATGGGTTTTTGGAAACAAATTTCGAGACGGAGGCCGGCACGCACTGACTACGAAAAACATTCCATTTTGTTTGTCGTACAATAGCCACCGCCGTCACACAAAACCCTAGACATTCCATTCACTGTTCCATTGACGTATCATTAAATATAGTGAATCTTTGTCTTTGAAATAGCATTTACTGATTATCATTTACTGTTTTGTGTTTGATATATGTTCACAATCCTTCATTCTCAATCATTAGATATCCTGATTCCGCCAAGATATTCAATCGGTCTTTTGAGTATTCGAGTCGGTGTGTTCTTGCCAAACCTTTGCTAAGGTTTCACCCGACTGACGGTCTTGACACATTTTTGGACTTTAGTTTATTTATTGTAAGAAGTTAATAATATACTTGAACCTATTTTGATTAATTTATGTTGGGTTATGCTCATTTTATAATGAAACGTTGAATGAGTTATCTACTTATTTTTTATATTTATTCATTTATATTCATTCGTTATAATTTAGATATTATTTTGTGAAACTTTTCATTTAAGTTAAACTTAGAAGAAAAAAGAATCGCTAATGTAACTAAATCCATATTGAGAAATTAAATTAGGGTTTGATTACGGGGTTTGTTTTACATTTTATGTTTATGATATTTATATATTATCAGTATTTTAGTTTTATTTATTGTAAGGAAATTAATAATATACTTAGGGTTTCATGATGAAAGGGTTTCACAAATAAATGAAATGTTATAACCCGTTTAAAAGCTATATGAGTTTGATGAGACCCATGACCCACTAATTTTTTTTACTATAAAACTATTTCATAATTATAAATAATATCTTTTTTTTAATCGGATATTAATTTTTAGTAGATCCATATTTTATAGGATTTTCATATCAAATATTTGGTGAGATTAATTTTAATATAATGAGATATTATAACCCGTTTAATGACTTTCTGGATTTGGTGAGACCCATACCCATATATTTGAGTCAAATGCATGAAAACCACTGTTTACAAATAAAACAATCTGATGGCTAGTGACAAAATAAGAGGATTTCGTTTATATATATATATATATATATATATATATAAGATTAGAAATCAATTTATATTAAAATTAATAATAAGAAAAAAAAATAGTTAGAGTTAAGATAAGATTATAAATAAAAGAAAGAGAAAAAAAATAATAAAAATAGAATATAGAGATGAGAATGGAAAATGGGTTGGGGAAGGTTTTTAGAAAATCTATAATATATATAAACAAAACCCATAAAATCTTACGTGCCGCGATGTGGTTGGTCCCCCTCTTTTATGAAAGCCACCAGATTGCTTGATTTTTAAATTGAGGTCTCTCATTGATTTAACCCAAATTCATGGGTATAGGTCTTACCAAAACCAGATAGCTCTTAAACGGGTTATAACATCTCATTAAATTAAAAACTAATCTTACCAATTATTTGATATGAAAATCCTATAAAATAGGGATATACTAAAATTTAATATCCAATTAAAAAAAGATATTATTTTATAATTAATAAACAATTTTATAGTAAAAAACATAAGCGGGTCATGGGTCACCAAATCCAGATAGCTTTTAAACGGTTTATAACATATCATTTATTTATGAAACACTTTCATCATCAAACCCTAAATATATTATAAACTTTCTTACAATAAAGAAAATTAAAATCCAAAAAATAAATATTAAAAAACGAAAAATGTAAAACAACCATTCTCTCAAGCCATCATATTACTTTATTTGTAAATGAAGGTTTCTCACGCATTTGACCCGAATTCACAGGTAAATGTCTCACCAAACCTAGATAGCTCTTAAATGGGTTATAACATCTCATTATTTTAAAAATTAATCTCATAAAACATTTGATATGAAAATTCTATAAAATAGGGATATACTAAAAATTAATATCCTATTTTATTTAAAAAAAATATGTTATTTATAGTTAAGAAACAATTTTATAATAAAGAAAATAAACGGGTAATGGGTATCACGAAACCCATATAGCTTTTAAACCGGATTATAGCATATCATTTATTTGTGAAACAATTTTATCATCAAACCTCAAGTATATTAATTATAAACTTTCTTACAATAAATAAAATTAAAATTCAAATATACATATATAAATATTAAAAGCGAATAATGTAAAGCAATCCCCGTAATACGGGGGATAAACTCTAATAATGTATAAATAAAAGAAATTATGTTTTTTAGTTAAAGATAGAAATAGAGAATTCATTGGAATACTCTAAGAGCAAGTATAATAATTTTGACTATTATCGTCAAAAATTGTTTTTTTTTTTTTTTTGGATGTGTTGGCTTTATCAAAACTGACCAAAAAGTCAACAAATGGGTCATAGGTCACAGGCCAATATGGTATGAAAGCAATTGTAGGAATCTAGCTAACTAGTGTGAAATATGGGCTTCGAAATGGGCCTTAAATAAGCCTATGAAATGTAAAACTGTTTGGGTTAGATTACTACATATGTTGGGTTATATAAAAAATAGGCTGCTGAGAAAAATAATGAGATTCGGGCTTATGATCTGGTGACAGACCTAGGTGCTGGGTCGGTTACAAACCGGTTTGGCCTAAACCGGCTTTAAACAAGTTAACTGGGCCTAAACCGGTTTTTTGTCCACCTTTAGAGGTGTTTAAAATATCCGGTCCGGTAAACTGCTTTACAAACCGACCCGAAAACACCCCTAAACCAGTTTGGGCCAAACCAGTTTCCGAATTGACCCAAGCTGCAGGTTCGTATGCCAGTTCGAACTTGGGAAAATCAAATCGGTTTAAAAACTGACCCGGTTTGAAAAAAATTCATTTTTTTTCCTCAACCCGGTTTATAACCCGACCAAAACCGATTTAATATGTTTGATTATTTTTGGAATCCAAGTTTTTATTTCTCAAGCATTGGTAATCTGTTTTCACTTTGGAAAAACAAAACAAAGCAACGTGGGAGTGTTATATTTCATTACCAGTAATTAAATTTACAATTTTGCGAGGTCTTTTTTCTAAACATGTTTCTTTTTATATTATTTGATGTAAAGGTCCTGTAATGTGTTACAAGTTTAGCTACTTTTGCTAGATTTTACTATTGTTCACTATATAGTTTAAAAGCCTCGTCCAGATTAAAAACTTTTTGTTACATTTTAGTTGCACATTTTTTTCTATTCTTACAGCCTTCAATTTAAACTCCAGTTCGGTTATATTGCTTGTGTTTGGTTCGTATACAAACCAAACCTAGTTGGTTGCTCATTTACAATTGAGCCGCTCTGTCGCGTTTATGTTAGAAAAGAAAGGAATAGTTGGTTCGATTTGAGGTCGTTTGCGTCTACTTTTTATGTTGAAAAAATGCAGGCAAGCCGAACCGATACCGACATAACAACATTGATACCGATATCGGTATTATCAGGACCAATATCAGTATTCATTTTAATAGTTTTCGGTCGATATAAAACTAGTATGGCATTTACACAGAAAATAAGTGTAACATACCTAGTATGGCATTGAGACGGTTGAACACGGTGTTGAGAAAGGAGGAAGTAGCTTGAGCTTGAGTGTCCATCTCCCTTATGTTTCTTTAGATCTTCAACTTTCACTGTGTTTATGGGAGAAAAGTAAGTACATATGGTATACTAAACTTAAGAATGTATACTAATATATAAATAAAATATAAATTATCTACTTATATACTAATAAAAGAAAATAATCTGGACACATGGTATTTTAAGGTTAATCCTCACTATCAAATTCCTACCTAAATCACTTCTCTTCTATTGATGGAAAACAAAAAAAAATATCTTTGTTCTAAATATAGTATTGATTATAAATTCAACATATCGTATTAATTAGTCAATCTCTATTAATTGAATTATTAATGCTATAAATCATATTGTAAACATAGTTAATATAAAAAATATTAATATATATAATAATTACGTGTCATAAAGATATTTTTTTAAAATTAAAATGTATATAAAAGAATTTGTGTTTAAAGAATACACTAACATTTAATTTTTGAGACATCTTCATATTGAAGAAAACTATAACAATTTTGTTTACTTTTTACAAATATCCAATGTCTAATATGTCTTAAAAATCATAGACAAATTTTCTATTTTTTATATCTAATATAAGACTATTGTGAGAGTTGAACAACAATGTGTTTATAAGAAAATCATGAAAGCTGTTCAAAAAGGAAAATCTGGTGTCTTTTTTTGTTTATGATTTAGGGTATGAAGTGAAAAACATTTTTGTGAAAGGCTTTAACTACATCATTCAGATCTAAAGGCCTCATTGTTTTAAATGCTGCTTCCAGTTGTATTGGTTTTTACATTAATTATCTTTTATTTTATTTCTATGAAATTATTCATCGTAATTTATACATTAACTTATACCATGTAATACACGGGGTTCTAAAGCTAGTGTGTGTGTATATATATCAATATATATAATTGTCTATGAATGGAGGCCTCACGTCGCTCCCCCCCCCCCCCCCCCTCCCGTGCCACTATATTGCTTCATTTCAAAGTGGTGGCCTCTAATTGATTTGGGTTTTTTAAAAGGATTTCGCGGGTCAATGGGTCTCATTCGGATCCTCTAAACCCATATATCATATAACCCGTTCATTCAACATTCTTATACCTAACGCCTTTCACAATCGCTATCCTCCGTTCTGAATCCACGATATCATTGGCTAAAGCAGTGATCTATCCAGATTTATGGTTTTAGGTATGATTTATTGTTGAATTCGAATCGTTTTCATGTTTTTCTCTTTCAAAGTGGCGGCAGTTGCAAACCCTATTAGTTAGGGGTTTAAATATTGATATCATCTTCTTCTATTAGCTGTTTAGGGTTTAAGAATCTTAATCACCGGATTATGCAAACTAATTTTAAATTAAGGTTTAAGATATTACACACTATTTTCTCAAATATATTCTGATATCAAACAGAAAAACTCATATTCAATTGTCTCAGAAAGAACTCAATTTTCGATGTTGTTGCTACCCAAACTGTCGAATTCATAGAACCACAGGTAAATGTAAACATCCAAATTGTTTTTTTTTTTTTGGAATGACATAATAAACGTTTCTAGGCATGAAGGAAGTTTAGGTACATTGAACATGATCTTGCTAGTCTTGCTTCTACCCAAACTGTTAAATTCATAGAACCACCAGGTAATATTAAATATCCAGATTGTTGTATTGTTGATGCTTCATGAAACAATTAGTGTGTTCATATGCTCTTAGTTAATGGCATTCATTGTTTCATTTGTTGATGTTAATTTGTCTTCAATTTTGGTTGTTAAGAAGAAAGATACCCTTTAGGTGATCACACATGTCAATTAAGAAATTTGAGAGTGGTTTTTTAGCGTTAGAAGAAGTCGTATCCATCCCGGACATCTGCAACGCCCTTAAGCACTCCAAGCTCCTCACATTTACCTTCATTAACCTGTACAAAGATATGCATAACATCCATAGAGTAAGCAACCAAAATTTCAGCTGGTAATTAACTTAAATAAAGATACTATAAATGTTTTTTTGTTGTGAAAATTTTAAACGATTCTTATTGCTTTATCATTTTAATTTTCAGCCATCCGATACTGATTCGGTTTAAAATGATCAAGCGGTTCTCTTTCCATTAAGGTACATTTATTATTTTAATAAACTAATCGTCATCATTTTTATTGTTTGTGTTAAAACAAATAAAAGGCTGGAGCAGTATCTGATTTATTTGTATTATGTAGGGTTCTGGTCATGTAGTTGCGTTATACACACTTGAAGAAGCCTTTGCTATTGTGAATAAATGGCTTTCTTCTAAGGTGTCAACTTGATAATAATGACAATGTTGATTTTAATGAACAACAAATGTATTTAGATTTCAAAGTTTGACTTATGTTGTATGTATTTAGATTTCAAAGTTTGACTTACGTTGACTTTAATGAAGAACAAGTCAAATATGTTGAAACATGAAAGCCAACAATTAAATGATTAGAGGACATTTTAAAGTCTTCTTAACTTCATATTTAGATTATAACCCAAAAAGTATTGCATCAAATCACAATCTTTTTAGGTAAAAATAAAGAAAAAGAAATGAAAGAATATTAAAAACATAGCGTTGTGTATGTGTATTTTGAAATTACCATTGTTTGTTTATAAATCGATGAAGCAGTTGTGTTGGAATTAGAGAAGATAAAATCTCGACAACAAGTGTTTCCCGTACCAAACTTACCTGTTTTCATTATTATTGTTATGCATAAAATCTCCTAACTATATTATTTTAATATTTTTTTATCAATTAATGAAATATTATCAATTGATAATCATCAATATCATATATAACAAACTAACTATGATGTATAAAAGAAGTTAAATATTTAGACAAACGTTAAAACAAAACTCCGCTACAAAATAAAACTTCGTTAAAAGTCAAAAATGTAACGAACGTAATTAAATCAAAACAAAACTTTGTTAAAAATATAACAAATTACAAAAAATAAAATACCAAAACAATTATATGTTTCCTAAACTTCACCTGTTTACTTGACCAGATAGTTGATCTAATTATATACGTATTAAATTGATTATTTACAATCTAAATATTCAATGCCAATTTATATGTTTTCTAAAGAAATATAACAGCAAACTCATCATTAATAATATTTGTTTTCATTTAAATAATTATCTATATTTTATAAATAGTAAGCCATCATAATATGAAGTATTAAATTGATTATTTACAATCTAAATATTCAACGCCAATTTATATGTTTTCTAGAAAAATATAACTATATATTTGTTTTTTATTTAAATACTTATCTATATTTTATAAGTAGTAAGCCATCATAATATGAAGATATATAATTATGTTTAAAAAAAATCATCCATAATTATAAAGGCCTATTATGTTTGGCCCATGATTACTTATAAAACAAGTAACTTATTTTCTCCAACCTCCAAAGCTTATTATCCGATACTCTTTCAAAGCGATATCTTAATTGCATATCTGTTATCTTTAAGATTGAGAATAGAAGTAAACATCCAGATTATTGTTTTGTTTATGCTTCATGAAACAGTTATTGTGTCCTTTATTGTTTCGTAATAACCCCAATCATAAGTTATTGATAGCTGATTTTAAGTAAACTCGATAATGTATAATCATAAGTTACTGATGGCCGGTTTTAAGTAAAATCAATAATATAGTAGTTGACGATTTATGGTAACTTAAATCAAGGTTTTTAATTTTTAATGTTATTATTTTTTATTATTCCTCTTTATTAACCCTAATAACTCTGTTTTTAGAATTTTTATTATAGTTTAATAGGCTGTTAATATGTTAATGGTTTGGTATGGATTATGAAAATAGTATTGTTAAATTTCCATATATTTATTTATTTTATAATTTATTCTGATTTTTTAGTTTATGATTCAACCTAATTTTCTTATCAAAATTGTTATAATGTTACCTAATAACAAATGAATTTACCAGCTGTTTGCATTTTCTATGACCCTATTAAACCACGATCGGTATGTAAAAAATCATTTTATTTGAAATAAACATATATTATTGTGAGGCATTTTCTATCAGAATCTTTTTAGGTGTATTGTTGTTTTCATTACAGGTACTTCCAAGCCATTTTTGTCATCAAATCTTTGAACTAGATGCAGTTATGCACCCAGTTGTGTTGTTCCACTCAAACATGGACTGGTATGTGGAAATTCATCTTGTTTACCAAAAATATGTTTTTGGAAATGGGTGGCTACAATTTTTAGAAGACAATGGCTATGTATTTGGTGATATTTTGGTTTTCTCTCCCACTAATGTACATGACTGAACGTTTATTTACGTTAGAGATCAACCAACCCGTAGTGGCGGATCCAAGAAATTTTCTCACAGGGGTCGAAAATTTTTTTGGGTTGGCATTTAGTTATATATATAGTTTTTTCCGAATTCGGCCATTCGGGTCGGGTCAAATTAATATATATTTCTTTTTGGACAGGTTCAGACATCTTGGTCGGGTTGAATCGAGTTAGGTCACACAAGCACGCGCACGCCGCGCGCACACACACACATATATAATCAAACAAAATATCATTAGAAATGTATAATTATTAAAATATAATTTATTTAAATTTGTATTCTACATGTTCTTATTTTTTGAAATCTAAGCAAACATCATCTACCTTGTCATTGGCGGAACCAAATTTTTATGAACAAGAATGTAATTCCTACTTGCATAAATGTATATTAAAAATATATATTTTTTTGGTTGATATAAAATCACTTGAATGATTTAAGTTGCTAACTCTAAAATAGATATTATATTGCTAACTCTAAGATAGACATTATACCCGACCAATATCTGTTTTAAATATTGATAAGTAAAATTAAATAAAATATAAGCAATAAAGAAACAAAAAAAGTATATGTGTTTATTCTGTAGATCATAACAAAAATAATAAATAAACTATAAGTTAGAGATTTATTTTATTTTTTCTAAGTTTGCAAAAAGAAAAAGCCTTTTAATGAAACCATCGAGCCATTTCAAAACTAGGAAAACATTTTAATAAAGTTTTTGTTTTTTTAAGCGGGCCTTTAAGCGCATGCAACTTAAAAAGTAAACAGGGCAACACAGCATCTCTTTCTTTGTCATCCTAACAACAGAGGAGGGTGAAACAAGTCAAACAACTGCTGCACAGCCGGAATAAAAATTTCAGGTCATTCTACTTCTTTTTTCTTATGTTTTTCTTTCATCATCTATCGAATTTTGAAATTCCACAAGGGTCGGTGCCAAAATTTCACAGGGGTCGGACAGGATTTTAACACAATATTAACACTAATTATTTTTTTTACAGGGGTCGGCCGACCCCCGCACCGTATAGGTAGGTCCGCCCCTGCCAACCCGTGATGACATGGTTCTTGATGCGATTGCTGATTATCCGACTCTAAAATATCTTGTAAGAAGTTGTCATTGTATTTATATTAGTATTGTTTGAATGTATTTTTTTTAAACAATTTGTATATTTTTTTATTAATGTCTAATATTTTCAACGTTGTTGGTCATTGAGGGATGATTAGATTGCTTCCATCTGTGGTCCAACGCAATGAAAATATTTTTGTTGAGGCTACTGACGGGATTACATGGATGCTTTATATACAGATGGTTAAACAAACTGCTCCTAAATTTGGTTTGGTTGGTCTGTGGGAAGAGGTAGCCAAGCAAGTAAACCTATTGGTCAATGACTATGTCGTCTTTCAATGTGTTCATGGCTCCACATTTAGAATGTCTTTCTGATAAGCGTGGTATTGAACGTATACATTTTCATGATGATTTGATATATGCAGCTCCTACAAACAATTCTGAAGTTGGTTATGTTCCAATAGTTATAGAATTAAATAGTGATGAAGGATCTGAAGGTTTATATTTTTATTTCTTTATGTTTTTTTAACTCAATTGGTTATAATTTATATATTTTGAGGCTTTAATAATTTAATTTTATTTATAGCACATGATGAGTTTCTACAAGCTCCAGATGTGCCTGTTTTAGAAATCGGTGAACAACATTTTGAGGAATATTCTTCAAGTTGTTATTCAGAATAGGTTGGTAAGTATCATTTAGTAACACAAATTTTAATATAATAGTATTAGTATTTTCTGTATCATTTTATACACTTAACAAACGAATTAAGTTTAACAAATTTGTTTTTCAAGATAAGAGAGTGGAGATTGAGATGGTTTGGACATGTAAAGAGAAGACAGACGACGAATCCTGTTAGATCCGTAGAAAACATTACTATAGAGGGGAGGAGGGGTAGAGGACGACCGAAATTGACTTGGGATGAGAGGATTAGGCATGATTTGATAGACCTAAACCTCTCCGAGGACATGGTTGAGGATAGGAATTTGTGGAGAAGTAGAATTAAAGTTAAGGATTTTTAGAGAGAATTGAATACCTTAGGGCTTAGACTTAACTTATTTAGGTCACATACCATAATAGTATTTCCCTTACATATATTATTATTATTATTATAATTATTATTAGCTTTTATATAGCTGTTAAACTGTGATCTTATTATTAATATTATTATAATTAGTAGTAGTTTTTATATAACTGTTAAACTTTGATTTCCTTTATTTTGCTTCATACACATGTACTTAGAGCCGAGGGTCTCTCTGGAAGCCACCTCTTTATTCCTTTTGATAGAGGTACGGTGTGCCTACATCCCACCCTCCCCAGACCCTACTTATAGCTTTACGGTCGGTGGGATTTTACTGGGCATGATTGATTGATTTGATTGAAATTTGTTTTTTCTAGCGTTTGCTTGTTGAATTCTCACGCAAGAATGGGTTGAACAAGAACACCGATTTAGTGTTAATAAATCCAAATTGTGTTGACGTATCCACTAAAATACGTATTTAATTAAATGGTCTTCATGAGAGATATAGGGTTCATCATTGGTCAGATTTTGTTCGTGCGAATGGGCTTCAGCTTGGATCTCAGTGTATTTTCGAGTATGGATCCAACTCTCATGCTTTATTACTTACAGATCATATGGATTAGTTTTGAACTGTGTTATAATTAACAATAATAATATGTTTTGAAATCACTATGACATTATAACAAGGTTTTCTTAGCAATGGTTTATGGTTTTGTAAAGATACATAATTTTGTTAATCGGTTTTCCAGCTCATTAGTATATAGCTTCTTTTTGTTTATAGTTATTCCTACAAGAAATTAATGAGATTTGATTATTATTTATTTTAATATTGCCAAGAATTTATAGTTAAATAAATATATAATATCAAGTTTACATTATGCCATGATTTTTGTAATATTTAGTAAGAGATTAAGGATATTTGAGCATAACAAAATTCGGTTACCATTTTCTGTACATAGATATGTAACTTAATTAACTAATACATAGATTCCAATGGAATTTATTCCCCTTATATATACTCATCATAATTTTAGGTTTTGTTTATATATATATATATGTGTGTGTGTGTGTGTGGGGGGGGGGGGGAGGGATATTTTGAGAAACTTGTTGAGTTTTAAGAACTTAAGAACTCTATTCTTGTCCACACATTTAATTAAATAGATTAAATTATGCGGTTGAGATTAAATCTGATTAAAGAATTAAAGTAGGAGAGAGAATAAAGATGTAAGTGATTACAAAATTTTTACGTCCATTACACATATGTAAAAAGTCGACTCGACGTGTAAAAAATTCTGTAATTTTTTTACGTATATGTAACCTACATATATTAGGCATTTGAAATTTCCTCTATGTGTGTGTGTGTGTATGTCACACCCTGACTCAGGACCTGGGTGCGACGCTCGTTAGTTGGTATCTGGTTTTGAAAATATATCAGAGTTGCGAGTTTGTTTTAGCGGAAGTCTTTATATATATTATTCATTTATAAAACGTCGGGTTAAAATAGCCGTTTGGATATTTTATAAAATATCAGCGGAAGTCTTTTCAGTTAAAATATTATTATATTGAAATCTCGGGAGTTGAACATCCGTTTTAGTATTTCAAATATTTGCCTTTTGAAAATATGATTCTTTAATAATATTCTGAATAAATATCTGAGCCATCAGATCCTCTAATGACTATGTCTCCGATCTTTTATTAGTCCTGCCTGTCAGTTCTATTCTTTATACTTCCCTGAAATGTGGGAGAAAAATATGTCCGCACACAGCCAGTGAATGACGCTGACTTAATAATACCATTGCATAAACAATAATAATACCTTTGTAACAATACTCATTAGGCACCCAACTCAATTGGGTTACAATTACCCTAAGTACATGTACAATTAATCATATACATAAAATCATTTCTCTAAACAGTCCATAGACTTCCAGAGGCGTGTTTGATGGTACGCATGGCCTCGGGGAGCTCCGAGTCACCATGTATGAATGGATTCAGACACATGTATACTCTTAATCTGAGTATGCCCATTTCTTATTATTGCAACACAAAGTTCTAAAGATTCGTAAATCCCATGCAAACAGTTCAGACTCTATAAGAGTTGTAAAAGTTTAAGGTGTATTGACCTCTTGTGATTGTAATCAGTTTCTGACACTGATTCCTGTATATTGATCAGTTTCGATTACTAACCCCTGTCTGTAAATCAGTTTCTGTTACTGATTCCTGTTTCTGATTTCGGTTTTCTGGTTGACTGATCGACTGTTATCTCGGACCTATAGTACGAGATTAATATTTGTATAAATATCTAGATCAATGATCTAGCTTCAGACCCCGTAGTTTGTTTTGTATAGCTTTAACCTTGACAAATCATTTGTTTGTATAACACATTTGGACCTTTTAGTCCTTTTTGTTTGTTAATTATATATCAGGTTTCTTCATCAGGAAGAAACATTTATACCAGGCTTCTTCTTCAAGAAGAAACATTACTTAACTATAACATGTGTGAATAGTATGTTTCTTAATCATTAAAAAAATATTAATTTTTAACTATACCTTTTGTATATAAATGATTACGTTTCTTAATCATGAAGAAACATAAATTAACTATAACCTTTGCTTATGAACAGCTATATTGTGTTTAACAGTGATCAAGGTTCGGCTATACCCCCCGACTATGGTTTAAGCTTTTTTATAATAATAATAATAATAATAACTTAATCAAAACCCCTACCTCATACGGTATTTGGAGTTAAATGCCTATGATTGGTCGAGAGGCACTTCTACTCTATATCGCGTACTACTTCTTAAACGTCAGAGCTTCGGAGCTTGGAGCGTTCCACGAGACCGGCACGCAAACCGAGGCTTATGTGTATAAAAGTGTGTGAAAATGTGTGTTGGAGGTGTGAGATGGGAATGTCGTGACCCCTCTCTTTTATAGCCGAAATTGGGTACCATCGCGTAGTGCGATGGTCCCTTGTCTTAAGCCATCGTGTAGCGCGATGTCAGAAAATGACGCATGGCATGATGACTCAGCCCTAGCGTCTGCCACGTGTCCCCCTGTCGCGACACGTGTTGCTGCGTCATCATAGGCCGTCACGTAGCGCGATGGTCTTGAGTTTGGGCTCATCGCGTAGCGCGATGGGTTCCAAGACTCAGATTTCCATTTTTAGTCCCTCGTATTTGATAACTTGCTACTTCTTGATCATACTTCCATTTTCCAAAAATACTAAAGCGGCCCTTATGCGGTTCGCGGCGATGCAAAGTGCAAAGTGCGCCATCAAAACGCCACATTACGCCCATCGCCTGAGTCCGAGTCCGAGTCCGTGCGTGTGCGCGTCGGGTGCTTCGCACTTTCCGCTAGGACTATAGAGAGTGGTTAGTCACATTTAAACATTTCTATGGAAACTTGCTTCCTTATAAAGAGCTTCCATTTCTTTACTTGTTTCCATGTGGGATGAAAAATCTATTCCTTATTTATATCCATGGGAAATACTTTCCTTTTCTTTCATCTTTCCATGTGGGATGGAAATATTTCTTATTTAAGATAAGATGCTTTCTTTTTCTTATCTTATTTTTCTCATTACTTGTCTTTGTAATTACTTTTAATCCTTTAACTTTCAAAGTTGGCAACTTTAGCCCAAAATAAGTATGAGTTTTTCCTAGATGTTACAGTATAGAACCTCATTCATAACTCATGATAATTTGTATTGATGGTAATTAGCAGTTGATTAACTCATAGTAGTGGCCACCACATCATAATACATTTTTTTAAGAATGTGAAACTACATTTTTATTTAAAAAGTTTTTATCTTAAATATGTGTCTATTGCATTATGTTCTTAATAATATGTTAATATTTACATATACTAATAAAGTTCCTCATTTTTCTACAAATTTATTACAACACAAATTCAATATTTGCTTAATAAAAATTTGTTTATGTTCTTTCTTAAATCACAACATCAAACTAAACGCCGGTTTCTTTATCAAACATACAACAGGTTTCTTTCTTAAACCTTAGAAACTATATCATACAACAAACTAAACACAAATTAGAAACAAACGCAAATAATTTCTTCACCATGTATATATATGAACATTCTGATACAACATTTTATTGATTGAGAGCATCAACAGCCGATTTTCACAACCTTAAACAACATCATTAAAACTGCCCCGATTACACCCGAACACCAGCTGCTACAACTTTTTTGTTCACTCGTGTAATCAATGTTTTCTCTCATGCACAACTATATGTTGCTCTATCAAGAGTTACAAGCTGCAAAGAAGATTTAAAGTTTCTTAAAATATACAAACCAATATATTTTAACAACAATATGTAAATCAAACATAACATGAAATAATAATAAAGTTGCAGCCATAATCTGAACAAAACTAACCACTTTGATCTAAAACTAATAATAATATTCATATTATAATCATTTAAAATATATAATCAATGCAATAAAAAACAACATGAATAAGTAACATAACTAACTTCAAATACCTTAAAAAGTTTAAAGTTAGAATATTCACATAGTAAATGTTTAATAGAAGTCATATTTTGCATTAGCTTTTACAAAATATTACCAAACCATAAAACAAAAAAAAACATCTTCTTCAATGTTAGACTATATCCACTTCATAACCTGTAAAGAAAACAAACAAATACACTAAATATTTTAAAAGCATAATAGACACTTAGATTATGTAAATACTTATCAAACTTAAACTAAGTGATTTAACACTTCATGAGCAATGATCTAACAAGCCCAATGTTGTAAAAGTCGTTAAGCGGTCCTAGGCGATCGACTGGGGAGTTGCAAGTACTCGGGAGTAGTCGGGGATTACTCAGAAAATACATAGGGAGTACTCGACAAAGGCGGGGAGTACTCGATCTAGGCGGGGAGTAATCGGGGAGTACTTAGCCGCCTACTCGGGAGTTTTACAACATTGAACAAACCTAATAGCTCTTCCTAACAACACAAACTGTATTAAAAATTTATAAACAAAAATATAAGCTATATTAGAAATTTCAAAAACAAAACTGTTGTAATATTATTAAATTCATAATAATATACGTAAAATAACTGATTAATAACAAAAAAAACTATTTAATAAAAATATATTACATTAATATGTTACCTTAATCTTCATCATCAAACACCACATTATCAGAACGGTAAAAGCATAAATGCACTTAAATTATGTAAATACTTATCAAACTTGAACTAAGTGATTTAATACTTCATTAGTAATGATCTAACAAACCTAATAGTTCTTCCTAACAACAAACTGCATTACAAAATTCATAAACAAAACATTTACTATATAACAAATTTTAAAAACAAAACTATTGTAATGTTATAAAACTTAGAATAATATACATAAAATAACTGATTAATAACAAAAAAAACTATTTATTAAGAATATATTACCTTAACATGTTACCTTAATTAACAGACACCACATTATCAGAATAGTAAAAAGCATAATAGACACATAGATTATGTAACTACTTATCAAACTTAAGCTAAGTGATTTAACACTTCATGAGTAATGATCTAACTAACCTTATAGATCTTCCTAACAACACGAACTGTCCTACAAAATTTATAAACAAAAACATAAACTGTATTATAAATTTAAAAAATAAAACTGTTGTAATATTATAAAAACTTAAAATAATATACATAAAATAACTGATTAATAACAAAAAAAACTATTTATTAAGAATATATTAACTTAACATGTTACCTTAATCTTCATTATCAAACACCACATTATCAGAATGGTAAAAGCATAATAGACACTTAGGTTATATAAATACTTATCAAACTTGAACTAAGTGATTTAACAGATCACACTAGACACATAGATTATGTAAATACTTATCAAACTTGAAGTAAGTGATTTAGCACTTCATGAGTAATGATCTAACAAATCTAATAGCTCTTCCTATCAACACAAGCTGTATTACAAAATTCATAATAATTTACATAAAATAACTGATTAATAAAAAAACTATTTATTAAGAATATATTACCTTAAAATGTTACTTTAATCTTCATCATTAGGCACCACACTATCAGAACGATCATCAAAATTAGATTCATTGTTCAAACAACCTACCATCCAACTAACCTTCTTACTCAACTCATCTTCTAAATCAAAATGAGCCTTGTGTTTCCTTTCATTAATAGATTTCAAATGGTCCATCTCCCTCAACATAGGCAAATTATCTGATTCTAATAACATTTCCCGGTTCATAATTTTAACACAGCCATTTTCAAACCTCACCACAACCCTATTCTCATTAGGAAAGAATAACCACTCCATCACATAACAATCGGCTTAACATTCTCAACAAGTGCATCAAGTTTATCAACAATCTGGTCCATAAGATCATTCACCTAAACAGATGGGAAATTCTTCCTAGTTCGTATAGAATGTATTTGTTCCAAAAATCTAAAGCTTAAATAACATACCTTATTAGCATTATCTTTTTCGATTCTAGACAGATAACTATAACAAAAACATATTTGTTTACCAACAGATCATAACTCCATGCCACAATGTTCTCCATTGATAATACGATTAGGTTTATGAGTAAGGGTTTGAATGTTTCTGAGTAAGGATTTTAAGATGATCGGTTTTTGTTGTAGATATTTATTATAATGAATTCTTGGAAGAAGATAGATATTAACTTGAGAAGATAGCGTAAATCATAGTTTTTAAGGTAACACGACTCATATTGAAGTTCTTTTAGAAATTATCGACTTGAGTAAGTAAAAAGAACATAAGAGGCAGTTGAAGGAGATGAAGGGTGAGTATACAGAAAGAAAGAGAAAGTACAAAAAGAGGATGCGATGTGAAAACTGAAAGGTCCAAGTCTACTTATTTAGCTTTTCACTTTTTGACTCTCTTTTCAAAACCTGATTAGTTACTTTTCAATATTTTCATTTAATATTTTTTTTTCTTAACTGCCAATAAATATAAAATGCCTAGGTATTTCGTACGTGGTGATGCAATGATAAAAAGGTCACCGCCACCTGGCCCAACCCAGCTGTATGGAACTCTTAAGCGTCGCCTAGTTATCTCGAGTTCCAGGAAAACCCACCCGTTACCATGTTGCTTGTTACTCCAAAGATGTTCAACCAAATCCGATCGAAGGCTGAAATTCGTTTCCCTTTTTCGTGTTCTTAATAAATTAGCGAGTTTCTTATTTTCGTTTAGTGTACAGATCAGCTCTGGCTCATCGTTGTAGTCACCTTGGCAAATTGCTCTACCCGAGTACTCCAATATCATATTATGCAAGATAACGCAAGTGTGCATTATGTTTCGTAACTTATCCATTTGTTGAAAACGAGCGGGTTGTCTAACGATAGACCAACGTTTCTTTAATACCCCCCGAATGCCCTTTCGATGTCCATTCTGGCTGACTCGTGTTTTTTCTTGAAATACTGACGTTTATCGTCAGTCGGGCACATAAAGTTAAGAACCAACGTGGCCCACTCCGGATAAATACCGTTAACTAAATAATATCCGTATTTGTAGTTGACATCATTCGTAGAAAATGAGGTGTCGGGTGAGACTTCGTCTATGAGGCAGCCAAAAATAGGAGACGCATTTATAATAGCCACATCATTGTTTGCACCAGGCATCTCAAAATACGCATGCCATATCCAAATATCAGATGGTGCAACCCTCTCAAGCATAATTGTTGGGCCATCATGATCACCCCGATGTGTAACGATTCCGGCAAATCCAGGTATACCCTAGCCGGTATATACTATTTACGTGTCATTTAATATTGATTATATGAGTTATAGTACGTTTATACGAGTATATATGATTCATAGTACGAATCATACTCGATTATATAGTGAATCGTATTGGAATTACAATTAACCAATGAACGATTATTGAAATCCGAACGAATCGGGAATTACATTATAGACGAAGTATATAATGTTTAGTGATGTTTACGAAGTATTAATGCTTCGGGATAAGTGAATTATAGCACAGAAAAAGGATTTCGATTTATTAGTACGTCGGTATGATAAACGAAACCTTTAACATCAAACCAAGCAAGAGACGATCGATCAAGCCGAAAAAGACGCGTAATTATTAGTAATATGATGTTTTAAGTCAATAAACGTCATGGGTTAAGTTTTTTTAAATTTTTTAAGTCGGTTTTATGTAAATTTTATTTTAACCCGAAAAACGACCATTTTGGGCTCGTTTTAAGCCGAATTACGCGTTTAAACGAGAAACGAACTGAACCAGATTATCCAAAACATTATCCGGATTACGGAAATCCGAATATGTGGCTTAGAATGGACTTGTGGGTCCCATCCCACCCCGTATGGTGGACCGATCGGCCCACCCCTTCCATAATATCATTTCATTTTCTTTTTTACAATATCAAACTCTCTCAAATCTCTTCATACATTTCAAGTGTTCATCCAAATTCATCACTTTTAACCAAGAACACAAGGTATAAGCATGTTATAATGCATAATCTTTGGTGTTGATTTCTTAATTTTGAGTTGTTTTGCAAGAACAAGAGGTTCCAAGTGAAATATGGGTGAAAACCCGAGATGGAACCGATCCTTGCTTGATCAAGTGATGTATACAAGTTATACACGGGATCTTGGTCCAAGAAACGAGTTAAAAGTGTCAATAACGAATTTTTACGGTTAAAATCTTTAAAAATGAATTTCCAAGTGAAAGACGGGTGAAAACCCGAGATGAAACCGACTCTTGCATGATCAAGAGATGTATACAAGTTATACAAGGGATCTTGGTCCAAGAAATGAGTAAAAAGAGTCGAGAACGGATTTTTACGGTTAAAACCTTTGTTTTTATATCAAAACCGACACTATGAAAGAAATGGTTTGATTGTTGGTGTAACTTGCTTGGTATAGTGTTATTGTGCTTGTAAGTGTTGTATCTAGTGGCTAGCAAAGGCTAGAAACCAAGATCTTTGCGATCTAACGCCAGAAAACACAAGATAGTTCGGTTTTCGCGTGGTTTATGTATTTTGGACAGATTGTAGTACGCTTAGAGTCAGGTCACGAAATTTCACAGAGATGATCTACACATGAAAATATGAGATCTGTGAATTTTTGGTAATTTTTGGATAAAGGATGAATATTTGGTGAATTTAATGCTCGGTTTTGGCCAAAAATGGTGAAAAATAGCTAAACTTGATGAAAAATTCTGGAAAATTTATAATAATCTTTTTATAACATATAAAAGTCACACACAAAATTTATATAATAATCTTTCTAAAGTCTTTTGGTATTTTTGACATATTTAGTGTTTTAATAATGTTTAAAAATAGATAATAAATGTAAATATAAAAAAAAAATAAATCTGGAAAATTTTTATAAAATTTCTTACTGTCAAAATAAGTTTTTTTTGCAAAATTTCAAGACCCGAGACTAAACGGGTAATTATTTGTGCTAAAAAGAACATAAAAACAAATTTTTAAAGCTTAAAATGTGTAAACCGGCAAAACTCGCATAAGCGAGCTGACTGGTATATAAAAACCTAAAAATGGACCATTTTCATAATACTAAGTAAATTAAATAAAAGTAAATCATCCGAAAATAATTCGGATGATTTGGGTAATTTTACCCGATTTTACTGTTTCCGGCACCTAAATGACGAAAACGGGCCCCGCGGCCAAACGGGGTGTCCAAACCGAGCTCTAATTTCATCACTTTAACTGAAATAACAGTCAAACACCATTTTTGGGTCGGTTGTGAACAAACTCATTTTTGAAACTAAAAACGGATAACCGTGCTAGGCACGCAAATCGAGGAAAACATAAAAATGATAATTTTGACCGTCAGACTCTAAGTAATGTCACAATCTGAGTCCTTAGAAGTGTCACGGGGTTAACATTGTCCCCGGATCGAGTACAGTACTGGGTTAACAATGTCCCCAGATGTACCGATTGGCACGGATTTAATTTATGGGAATTATATAGTAACGACTTAGATATCATATTACAGATCCAGGCTTATAGCAGTTCATTGTAGCACGCCCCGACTCACAGAAATGTGAGTTTTCACGAGCCCCTTTTTAATGAACCGTTTTAAATATTTTCCCGGGGCGGAAAGCATGTCTTTATTAAAGTATTTAAGTACATACCGATCGTATGGAAACACTTGTATATTTATATATATATGGTTTGATGCACAGAATATATAAATTGCTTATCGTGTGGAATTGTTCTGGGGTAATATAGTTCCCAGAGGTTATTATTGTTCTGGGGTAACATAGTTCCCAGATGTTATTATTGTTCTGGGGTAACATAGTTCCCAGAGGTTATTATTGTTCTGGGGTAACGTAGTTCCCAGACGATTAATGGAAATGTTCTGGGGTAACATAGTTCCCAGCATAATTACATTACTAATAAATGATTATTAAAATGATCTGTCAGTGTTTATTTAAATTAGTGAAACTCACCAACTATTCGTAGTTGACCCGTTTTCTTTACATGTTTTCTAGGTATGCCCAAGTTGGAATAATTGATATGTGCTTAATGATCTGTGCTACTTGTTGGAAGCTTGCTGATCTATATTTTGTAATGAATATATTAATGTCTTATCGGTAAAACATGTGTGTAACACCTAGACAGTAACGAAACTCGCAACAATGTAATATGATATAAATTAATGTAGTGGTATTTTCTTTATAAGCAATGCTGTTGATATCAGATGTGTTTGTTGCATCCCGTTTACGTTTCCGCTGCGGTTACGGGGTGTTACAGAACTTGGTATCAGAGCCATTGGTTATAAAGAATTAGAATGTCTTTAAAAGATACCTAAAAAAAATAACCAGTAGCTCAAGTATTATAGGATCTGAATATCAACTAAATATATATTGTGACGAGATCGGGATGAACTTGGATGGACAAGTGGGTTATTATGGTCCGGAACATAATAACAGACTTGTCTACACGAGGGAATTCAGGGGAAGTCACGGGGGACTTTAATAGGTAAAATTGGCAACATATGTGCAAATATGTGATAATATTGTTATGTGGTCAAGTTGTATAAGTAAGTGCATATTAATTTGATTATGATTTACACTATGAAAAGAACTATATGCTTGTTAACTTGTGTGCAAGTAATATGTCAAGAACCCCCAGTGTGTCGATCGAGGAGGACCCGGAGGAGGTCAGCTCCGGGGACTCCGGGAGCCCACTTGTAGCATCTAGCACCGAACCTTCCGAGGCTAGCTTTAGGAGTTCCGGCCAGTCCTCCTCAGCTAGGATGGCCAGATCCCCGACCCCACCGGCACCACAGGTCGCTCCTGCACCCCCTGGATTCGGACCCCGCCTCACGGCGAGGATCAGTATCCCACCGGTCCGACCTATCTCGCCCCCACCCAGACCTGCTACTCGTAGGGGCGAGTCCTCCAGCTCTCGTCCCGAGCCTGCGACTCTACCGGTGTGGGGTCTCCCGAGACAGGAACGGGACGCTGCTGCCTGGCTCCGAACGCTCACCGAACAGGTGAACGAGCACTCCCCCACCTTGACGGTGCGAGTCCAAAGGAGAATGTACTTGGGTGATTGCATACTGGATCATCAGTATGCAATCGCCCAGCTGAAGAGGGAGTGCTCATACTCCCAATGGATGCTTGACCGGATGGAGAGTCGGGTTCGGGTTATGATGGCGGTGTTAGTGGTGTTGGTGGCGATGTTGGTGGGGTTGGTTTACCACCGTGTTTAGTTGTTTTGGGTTGGGGATAGACAGGGACCATTTTTTTTGATACCCTGTGTAAGTAGTTAGTGGTGATGCTAACATGGAGTGAATCTTGTTTAGTTATAATACAACCACTGGCCCCTAGGGTGGGTCTCTTTTGGGGCATATCATTATAGATACTTTTGGGTATCATTCAAGCACTGACCCCTTTACGGGTTATGTCGAGATGATGCCGACATAGGGCCCTTGTATTAAAACTTAGTTATGTAATGTTGACTGGAAAGTATGTAAACTGATGTTTGTGTAATATGTATCAATGTTTACTAATGAATGAAATATGTATTGTGTTTTATGATTTGAGATGGTATTGATTATATGTGTTTTCTTGATGTTGTGTAGAATGGCACCGAAACGATCAACGAAAATATCGGAAGTAGATGTGAGCCGTTTGATTGCTCAACAGTTGGAGGCGGCGATACCGGATATAGTATCGCGCATCGCCGCCAGTATTAACAACTCGACCAATCCAACCCCTCCGAGCAATCAAACGCCCATAAATAATGACGGTGAACAAAATGCTAATCCTCCAAGGAATGATAACACGATTCCGAGTAATGACGCACCGCCTAGGGTGGTCGTTACGGACAGTAATGGCCCTATACCTACGGTAGAGACGAACCGTACTGAACCGATTCGTGCATCCAGGGGATGTTCGATCAAGGACTTTATGTTGTGCAAGCCATTAGAGTTTAGCGGGTCTGAAGGACCGAATGGGTTAGTTAAATGGATAGAGAAAATAGAATCAGTGGTGAATATCAGCAACTGTCCCGAGGATTGTGTTGTTAAGTACGCCACCTGTACATTCACAGACCATGCCTTGACATGGTGGAACACCATAGTACAGACTCGAGGTCAGGCGGCGACAAACCACATGACCTGGACAGAGCTTAAGGCTCTTGTGTTGGAACATTTCTGCCCAAAGAATGAATTGCAGAAACTGGAAAATGAGTTGTGGAATCTGGAGATGAAGGGGGCGGACCACTTGGGTTATACCAACCGGTTTAATGAACTGTCACGATTAGTACCGTGGTTGGTCACCCCAGAGACGAAGAGGGTGGAACGTTATATTTGGGGACTTACTCCAGTAGTGAGGAGTATAGTTAACGCGGGGGGACACCAGACGTATGAAAGTGCAGTGACACAGGCTGGCATTGTCACGTATGATTTCTTACGGAGCGGATCACTAAAGGTGACAGGAGAATCCGCTGGGGGAAAACGGGGTACACATGACCATAGGATCCAGGAAAAGCAGCAAAGCAAACGAGCTAGGCCCGCTACCCAGAGCTATGCCATGACTAGTTCGGGCGGAAGGAAAGAACTGCAGAAGGGAACGTTTCCTAAGTGCGGGAAATGTGGTTACCACCATGGTGGCGTGTGCAAAGAGGTGGTGTGCCACCGGTGTGGCAGGGTTGGACACTACGCACCAAATTGTAAGACAAATCTGAACAACCTGAACCGACAACCGCAACCTATCCGTGCGCAGCCATTTAGGACCCAACCGGCCCGACAGCAAAACCCGCAAGGAAACCAAATGGTGACCACTAGCCGTGCTTGCTACGAATGCGGCAGCACGGATCACTTCAAAAGGAACTACCCGAAACTGAACCAGGGAGGAAACGGGAGACAACTCACGGGTCAGGCATCGTCGTCCAATCCGGCGCGAGGCCGAGCATTCGTGATGGGGGCAAACGAGGCACGCCAGGACCCCAGCGTAGTGACAGGTACCTTCCTCGTCTCTGATCATTACGCTTCTGTATTATTTGATACAGGCGCCGATAGAAGTTTTGTCTCCGTTAGATTCCTTCCGATAGCAAACCTTCCTATTGGTGAAACCATAGAACCTTACACCGTAGAAGTCGCTAACGGTAAAACCATGATAGTTAATCAGATAGTTCGAAATTGCCCTTTTATTCTGAACGAACAATCCTTTCTGATTGACTTGTTACCGATAGAATTGGGTAGTTTTGACGTGATAGTGGGAATGGATTGGCTAGCACGTAACAGGGTAGAAATAAACTGTGAAAAGAAAATCGTCAAGATCCGAGTGTCGGATGACGAGGAGGTATTAGTGCAAGGAGAAAAATCCGGCACCATGATACCATTTATATCCCATCTCAAGGTGTTAAAATATATACGTCAGGGATGTGTGGCGTATCTAGCAAGCCTGACGGCCACTGATTCTGAGGAAAAACGGGTGGACGATATTCCCGTGGTACGCGAATTTCCACAAGTTTTCCCAGAGGAACTTCCTGGATTACCGCCAACCCGACAGGTCGAATTCAGAATCGATCTGTTACCTCAAGTTGGCCCTGTTGCTAAGGCGCCCTACCGACTTGCACCATCCGAGATGCAAGAATTATCCAACCAGTTGCAGGAATTGTTGGATAAAGGATTTATACGTCCCAGTTATTCCCCGTGGGGTGCACCTGTTATATTCGTGAAAAAGAAGGACGGGAGCCTTAGAATGTGCATTGATTACAGGGAATTGAACAAGTTGACAATCAAAAATAGGTATCCTCTCCCCCGAATCGATGATCTGTTCGACCAACTACAAGGTGCGAGCTACTTTTCAAAAATAGATCTTAGATCGGGATACCATCAGGTTAGAATTCAGGAGGAGGATATCCCAAAAACCGCATTCCGGACTCGCTACGGCCATTACGAGTTCTTAGTTATGCCTTTTGGGCTAACAAATGCGCCAGCAGTATTCATGGATCTCATGAATCGAGTCTGTAAACCCTATCTCGACAAATTCGTCATTGTATTTATTGACGATATTTTGATATACTCGAAGAGTAAAGAAGAGCACGAGCAACACTTAAAGTTAGTTTTAGAGCTCCGGGATCAGGAGAAGTTATATGCAAAATTCTCCAAGTGTAACTTCTGGTTACAAGAGGTGCAATTCCTCGGTCACGTTATAAACCACCAAGGAATACACGTTGATCCGAGTAAGGTTGAAGCAATTAAGAATTGGCAAGCGCCTAAATCTCCAAAGGAAATCCGCCAATTCTTAGGCTTAGCTGGATACTATCGTCGATTTATAGAGAACTTTTCCAGCATCGCCCAACCTTTAACCCTCCTGACTCAAAAGGATCGGAAGTATGAATGGGGTGAAGAGCAGGAAACGGCGTTTCAAACGCTAAAACAAAGATTGTGCCAAGCGCCAATCTTAAGTCTCCCAGACGGAGACGATGGTTTTGTCGTGTATTGTGACGCATCCCGGAGAGGGTTAGGATGCGTATTGATGCAAAATAGTAAGGTTATAGCCTATGCTTCTCGACAATTAAAAGTTCACGAGAAAAATTACACTACTCATGACCTAGAACTGGGAGCAGTCATCTTCGCACTTAAAATCTGGAGTCACTATCTCTACGGTACAAAGTGCACCATCTTCGCTGACCATAAAAGTTTGCAACACATATTCGATCAGAAAGAACTGAATATGAGACAACGAAGGTGGGTCGAGTTACTGAGTGACTATGACTGTGACATCCGATATCACCCCGGCAAGGCTAACGTTGTAGCCGATGCCTTGAGTAGGAAAGATCGAGTTAAGCCACTACGCGTGCGAGCGTTGGGAATGATAGTCCAGTCGAACCTTTCGGATTTGATTCGAGTCGCTCAACGCGAGGCGTTGAAAGGGGACCAATTGGAAAAAGAGAGACTTTTCTGTAACGAGAAGAATTTCGAACAGCGTGTGGACGAAATTCTCTATTTCAAAAATCGGATTTGGATTCCGACCCTCCACGACCTTCGTAAATTGATCATGGACGAAGCACATAAATCAAAATATTCCATACATCCGGGATCAGATAAAATGTACAAGGATGTGAAAGAATTTTACTGGTGGCCAGGTATGAAAAAGGATATAGCCACATACGTCGGTAAGTGTACGACGTGTGCGAGAGTTAAGGCGGAGCACCAGAAACCCTCGGGAATGTTACAACAACCGGAAATTCCCGAATGGAAATGGGAGCAAATCACGATGGATTTCGTGACACACCTCCCTAAGACATCCCGGGGACATGATGCAATTTGGGTAATCGTGGATCGATTAACCAAATAGGCACATTTTATTCCGATTAGAAATAATTATAACACCGAGAGACTTGCGCAAATTTATATAAATGAAATAGTGTCTCGTCATGGCATCCCCATCTCGGTCATCTCCGATAGGGATAGCCATTTCACCTCCAAACTTTGGCAAGCTGTCCAAGAAGCATTGGGAATACGTATTGACCTAAGCACAGCTTACCACCCTCAGACCGATGGTCAGTCTGAGAGGACCATTCAAACTTTGGAGGATTTGCTTCGTGCCTGCGTACTGGACTTTAAGGGAAACTGGGATCAACATCTCCCACTCGTTGAATTTTCCTATAATGACAGTTACCATAGCAGTATAAAGGCAGCACCTTATGAAGCATTGTATGGACGGAAGTGCCGATCACCACTTTGCTGGTCTGAAGTGGGTGACTCGCAGGTCATTAGATCGGATCTGGTCCAGGAGACGACCAGCAAGATTCTTGAAATTAAGAACAACCTGAAAGCCGCGCGGGATCGGCAGAAGAGTTATGCCGATACCCGTCGAAAACCGTTGTCATTTGAGAAGGGGGAAAAGGTATATTTGAAAGTATCACCCTGGAAAGGAGTGGTCAGATTTGGAAAGGCGGGGAAGTTGGCCCCTAGATACATTGGACCATTCAGCATCACTGCAAAAATCGGTCCGGTAGCTTACCGATTAGAATTGCCTGAGGAACTAAGTGCAGTTCATAACGTGTTTCATGTGTCAAATTTGAAAAGATGTCTGGCGGATGAGACATCGGTGTTACCCTTAGAGGGTGTTCAAATAAATGATAAGCTCAACTTCGTAGATGAGCCCATTGAAATAGTGGACGGTAAGATCAAGCAACTTAGACACAATAAGATCTCGTTGGTCAAAGTTAGATGGAATTCGCAACGAGGCCCAGAATTTACTTGGGAACGAAAGGATGAATTTCGGAAGAAATACCCCCACCTATTTCCTCAAAAGGAAGTAGTTGACGTGTAAAATTTCGAGGACGAAATTTTTATAACGGGGGGAGAATGTAACGATTCCGGCAAATCCAGGTATACCCTAGCCGGTATATACTATTTACGTGTCATTTAATATTGATTATATGAGTTATAGTACGTTTATACGAGTATATATGATTCATAGTACGAATCATACTCGATTATATAGTGAATCGTATTGGAATTACAATTAACCAATGAACGATTATTGAAATCCGAACGAATCGGGAATTACATTATAGACGAAGTATATAATGTTTAGTGATGTTTACGAAGTATTAATGCTTCGGGATAAGTGAATTATAGCACAGAAAAAGGATTTCGATTTATTAGTACGTCGGTACGATAAACGAAACCTTTAACATCAAACCAAGCAAGAGACGATCGATCAAGCCGAAAAAGACGCGTAATTATTAGTAATATGATGTTTTAAGTCAATAAACGTCATGGGTTAAGTTTTTTTAAATTTTTTAAGTCGGTTTTATGTAAATTTTATTTTAACCCGAAAAACGACCATTTTGGGCTCGTTTTAAGCCGAATTACGCGTTTAAACGAGAAACGAACTGAACCAGATTATCCAAAACATTATCCGGATTACGGAAATCCGAATATGTGGCTTAGAATGGACTTGTGGGTCCCATCCCACCCCGTATGGTGGACCGATCGGCCCACCCCTTCCATAATATCATTTCATTTTCTTTTTTACAATATCAAACTCTCTCAAATCTCTTCATACATTTCAAGTGTTCATCCAAATTCATCACTTTTAACCAAGAACACAAGGTATAAGCATGTTATAATGCATAATCTTTGGTGTTGATTTCTTAATTTTGAGTTGTTTTGCAAGAACAAGAGGTTCCAAGTGAAATATGGGTGAAAACCCGAGATGGAACCGATCCTTGCTTGATCAAGTGATGTATACAAGTTATACACGGGATCTTGGTCCAAGAAACGAGTTAAAAGTGTCAATAACGAATTTTTACGGTTAAAATCTTTAAAAATGAATTTCCAAGTGAAAGACGGGTGAAAACCCGAGATGAAACCGACTCTTGCATGATCAAGAGATGTATACAAGTTATACAAGGGATCTTGGTCCAAGAAATGAGTAAAAAGAGTCGAGAACGGATTTTTACGGTTAAAACCTTTGTTTTTATATCAAAACCGACACTATGAAAGAAATGGTTTGATTGTTGGTGTAACTTGCTTGGTATAGTGTTATTGTGCTTGTAAGTGTTGTATCTAGTGGCTAGCAAAGGCTAGAAACCAAGATCTTTGCGATCTAACGCCAGAAAACACAAGATAGTTCGGTTTTCGCGTGGTTTATGTATTTTGGACAGATTGTAGTACGCTTAGAGTCAGGTCACGAAATTTCACAGAGATGATCTACACATGAAAATATGAGATCTGTGAATTTTTGGTAATTTTTGGATAAATGATGAATATTTGGTGAATTTAATGCTCGGTTTTGGCCAAAAATGGTGAAAAATAGCTAAACTTGATGAAAAATTCTGGAAAGTTTTGAATAAGCTTTTTATAACATATAAAAGTCACACACAAAATTTGAGCTCAGTTGGAGAAGTCTAAGGGGGCTTTTTGGTAAAACGGGTTCTAGGGCTTTCTAGCTCGGTTTTTGTGAAAACGGCTTGAAAAATGAGTTTTGGGTTCTGGAAAAATTCCAGGGAGTTATGAGGATGGCAGGGATCGTCCCAGAAAAATTTTGGGATTTTTCTAAAGTCTTTTGGTATTTTTGACATATTTAGTGTTTTAATAATGTTTAAAAATAGATAAATAAATGTAAATATAATAAAAATAAATCTAGAAAATTTTTATAAAATTTCTTACTGTCAAAATAAGTTTTTTTGCAAGATTTCAAGACCCGAGACTAAACGGGTAATTATTTGTGCTAAAAAGAACATAAAAACAAATTTTTAAAGCTTAAAACGTGTAAACCGGCAAAACTCGCATAAGCGAGCTGACTGGTATATAAAAACCTAAAAATGGACCATTTTCATAATACTAAGTAAATTAAATAAAAGTAAATCATCCGAAAATAATTCGGATGATTTGGGTAATTTTACCCGATTTTACTGTTTCCGGCACCTAAATGACGGAAACGGGCCCCGCGGCCAAACGGGGTGTCCAAACCGAGCTCTAATTTCATCACTTTAACTGAAATAACAGTCAAACACCATTTTTGGGTCGGTTGTGAACAAACTCATTTTTGAAACTAAAAACGGATAACCGTGCTAGGCACGCAAATCGAGGAAAACATAAAAATGATAATTTTGACCGTCAGACTCTAAGTAATGTCACAATCTGAGTCCTTAGAAGTGTCACGGGGTTAACATTGTCCCCGGATCGAGTACAGTACTGGGTTAACAATGTCCCCAGATGTACCGATTGGCACGGATTTAATTTATGGGAATTATATAGTAACGACTTAGATATCATATTACAGATCCAGGCTTATAGCAGTTCATTGTAGCACGCCCCGACTCACAGAAAGGTGAGTTTTCACGAGCCCCTTTTTAATGAACAGTTTTAAATATTTTCCCGGGGCGGAAAGCATGTCTTTATTAAAGTATTTAAGTACATACCGATCGTATGGAAACACTTGTATATTTATATATATATGGTTTGATGCACAGAATATATAAATTGCTTATCGTGTGAAATTGTTCTGGGGTAATATAGTTCCCAGAGGTTATTATTGTTCTGGGGTAACATAGTTCCCAGAGGTTATTATTGTTCTGGGGTAACATAGTTCCCAGAGGTTATTATTGTTCTGGGGTAACATAGTTCCCAGAGGTTATTATTGTTCTGGGGTAACTTAGTTCCCAGAAGATTAATGGAAATGTTCTAGGGTAACATAGTTCCCAGCATAATTACATTACTAATAAATGATTATTAAATGATCTGTCAGTGTTTATTTAAATTAGTGAAACTCACCAACTATTCGTAGTTGACCCGTTTTCTTTACATGTTTTCTAGGTATGCCCAAGTTGGAATAATTGATATGTGCTTAATGATCTGTGCTACTTGTTGGAAGCTTGCTGATCTATATTTTGTAATAAATATATTAATGTCTTATCGGTAAAACATGTGTGTAACAACTAGACAGTAACGAAACTCGCAACAATGTAATATGATATAAATTAATGTAGTGGTATTTTCTTTATAAGCAATGCTGTTGATATCAGATGTGTCTGTTGCATCCCGTTTACGTTTCCGCTGCGGTTACGGGGTGTTACACGATGATAATTAACCTTGCCAAGCAACTGGGCAGGCTTTCCAAGGCCAGTATATGCAATCGAGGCTCCCAAGCATCTCGGAAAAACTGTGTCTTTGTTGATGCACCTCGTATATTTTTTGTGCGTCACTTTGAGTTGGCATCCTCAAATATTTTTTATGATATAGTTAAGGAATACCTAAGTTTAACAAAGTTTATAAAATTTATACTCAAAATATTAAGGTTTTGAAATAAATAATTAAAATAATAATACTCAGATTCGCAGAACGTGTGAAGCGCTTCACGAGCCACTATCTCTGACATCTGTAAATACTCTTCCATGGCGTCGCTCGTAGTCCCATACGCTAGTTGACGAATTGCCGCCGTGCATTTTTGCATAGGAGAAAATCCCGGTTTACTCCCCGCTTCACCCTGTGTTGGAAGAATGCATAATCGCGTTCTAACAACACAAACTGTATTACAAAATTCGTAATAATTTACATAAAATAACGAATTAATAAAAAAACTATTTATTAAGAATATGTTACTTTAATCTTCATCATCAGACAACAGCCTACCATCCAACTAACCTTCTTACTCAACCCATCTTATAAATCAAAATGAGCCTTGTGTTTCCTTTCATTAATAGATTTCAAATGGTCCATCTCCCTCAACATAGGCAAATTATCTGATTCTAATAACGTCTTCCGGCTTATAATTTTGACACTACCATTTTCAAACCTCACCACAAACCTATTCTCATTAGGAAAGAATAATCACTCCCTCACATAAACAATCGGCTTAACATTCTCAACAAGAGCATCAAGTTTATCAACAATCTGGTCCTAAGATCATTCTCCTAAACAGACAGGAAATCTTCCTACTTCGTATAGAATGTATTTTTTTTCCAAAAATCTAAAGCTTAAAGAGCATACCTCATTAACATTATCCTTTTCGATTCTAGACAGATCACTCAAATCGAAGACATATTTGTTTACCAACATATCATAATTCCACACCACAATGTTCACCATTGATAATACGATTAGGTTTTTGAGTAAGGGTTTCAATGTTTCTGAGTAAGGGTTTGAAGATGATCGGTTTTTGTTGTAAATATTAATTATAATGAATTCTTGGAAGAAGATAGATATTAACTTAAGAACTATATTTTAAATTAATTGTTTTCTTGGAAGAAGATATAGCATGATGGTACCCGCTATTTTCAAACATAGCTGATAATAATTAGTAATATTAACTACAAAATTAAATATCAAACAAGTCAAATAATTAAGCAGCCCAATGGTATACAAACACAAAATATTCTAAGCCCAAATATATAACAAATCTTAACTAATAAAGCCCACTAAAATAAAAAAAATAGCATGAAGAAAAAATATAATATTATTAATTAAATGTTATATCAACTAAGTGCATATATATACTGCAACAAATGGTTTAAAATAAAGTTCGTTTTTACATAAACAATAATCTATATAAAATATAAAACATTAGTATGTTAAACGAAAATACGTAACTCAACCAAGTAAAATCATAGAATGGAGTTAAGTCAGATGTTAAATGAAAGAACATCAAAAGAAATATTTTATATATAAACAATTTGATATTATTAAAATTATAAAACCAAATCAATTCTATACTCAATTACATAACCAAATAAAATTTATAGAAATCCATTAAATAAAAGAAAATCCCAAATTATATATCTATAGAAGAGACCATTTATTTATAGGACCATTAAGAAAAGAAACCTACATTAAACCAATCACAAAACATGATATTAAACATAATATTATTACCAATATTTGAATCATTACATTATCGTACTTTTTAAATACTCAACTTTGTAACCAAATATAACTTATAGAATTGTCAATTTACTTATAGGCTCATTAAGAAAACAAACCTAAATTAAAACAATCCTGAAAAATGATATTAAACATAATATTATTAACAATATTTTCATCACATAAATTATTATTACAAATATTTTTTTAAAAAAATAAAAGTAAGCCGTGTAACACACGGGCTAAAAACCAGTGTGTGTGTATACAAGGAAAGTCGTCGGGACTCTCCAAATTGGAAGATTGTGATAAGACTGGTAAGGAAAGGATAATAACAATTTATTTTATAAGACTGGTTGCTATGGGGCGCAGAAGGGGGATGAAGGGAGCACGGTGGGCGACGTACACTGCCGCGGGGCACCATCAGTGGGGCGCGAATGGGAGAGGTGCGGATGTGTGGCCGGCGCGGAAGAGGTGGGGGTGGGGCCCATAATGGCTTTTTGAACGTTAAAATTAAAAATGATTCAAATTTAAATTGTATATATATCATTCACTCAATATTTACAAACATCTCATTCACCTATTTAAACTTTTTAAAATTTTTTCCACAAATATGTCTTCCGAATCATTTTCGACACCCGACTAGTACCCCGATATCGATATTATTTCATATTCAGATTCAGAGGATGAAGCACTTTTCCCAACATTCCTCATTATCCATTCTCTCTCTTTTTCCTCCCTACACACACACACACACATTCAAGAACACTCACATACTCTCTCAAGACCTGAATCCAAATCAGGGTTAAAGTAAGGAAGATTTTGTGTTCAAAATATCTTCAAACAACAAGAAACACTTCTAGGTTCCACGGGTTGTCCAGATCCGAACCCGAACCCGAGACCAAAAGGTGAGTTTCGGCAAAAAGGTTAAGATTTTAAGGTTGGCTTCGACATGCAAACCGATATAATGATAGATTGGGTTGTAAGATGAAAGAAAAATACAAACTTTATGAGCCATGAGCTAATGAGTGCGATATGAGAAGAAAAGTAGCGTTCGGGCCTTGTAAAACACGGGTAGACAAAGTTGGTACGACCCTAAACCCATAAAAAGAGTAAAATCGGGTCATAAAAAAGAGTCACGAAGTAAAATGGCTTTAAAATGGTAAAAATGAAGAAAAGGCAATTCTTATCGCATGAAACAGAATCTCATCACACAGCCATGTGATGCGAATGGTTTCCATGCGAATGGTTTACCATGTGATGCTAATGGTTTCCATGCGAAGGATTTACCATGCGATGCCAATAGTTCCATGCGAATGGTTTTACATGCGATACAAATTGTGGTAAAACGTGACTCGATCCATTTTCTGATGCATTTTTGATAAAGGCCTATTAATGAATATAAAATTTTTCCAAGCTAACCTAGCAACTCGACCCCAGCCAAGGGCTCTGCCCCTTGGATCCTGCGCCCCTAGACCCCGCTACCAGGGGCGCTGCCCCCGGACCCCCGTTAGTTGAAGCGTTCATTAATGTAGATGTACGAAGTAGTAGTAATAGATAATTGATTCTCGTAACTTGTTACACAGTTAGCCGCACACAGCTAAGGAAGGGCATTACCATTAACTCAGAGAGAAACCGACTGCAGGTGAGTTTCTAGCCCCTTATCTATTATGTTTTCGGGGTTGTGTGCATACTCCTATGTGTTTAGTGAATACACTTACCTTAAGTGGTAAGTGTATGCTACTTGAATGTCAATGAATGATATACTCATGGTATAGAAAGAGTTAGGAGTACGTATGTGGACGTGTATGATTATAAATATATAACATGTCAACAAAGTACGTATGGATGTATGGTTTAATGATGGTACGGAAAGAAGGGACCAGACCCTTATAATATCTGTGATGTTATGGACCAGACCAATATAATATCTGTGATGTTAGGGACCAGACCCTTACAATATCTGTGATGATAGGGATCAGACCCTCATAATATCTGTGATGATAGAGACCAGACCCTAATAATATATGTGATGGTTGAGATAGAATAGCTTATGGTATACCATAGGAAATTATGAAATAAAGTATGTAAGTGCATATGCATGTATGTAAAGTATGTATGAAAGAAGTAATAATAAGTAAAGTACGAATAAGTATCTTCGGACATGTATAAATAAGGACATGAAGGTATTGTATGTTAAATTGATTAACTAGAACTCACACAGCGTAGCTAACTTTTAGTATGCATGCAGGTAAATAGGTTAAAGGAACTGGCTTGAGGATGACACGTGGCAGAGACTGGAAGACTGGCATCTTGAGAAGAAATATTATGAATTATTATGTTATGTTTAAGACAAGATTTGTGTTTTGTAATATACCGGTTGATGTTTTTAATTATTCCGTGAAAGTTTTAATTAACTCTGATTTTAGAACTGTGTTTATGGCAGCGGGAACGGGGCCTTACAAGCATTGCGAAAGCTCACAACCACGAACAAGACAACCACATCTTCAACGGGATCGTGTAGGTGCTCATGTTACGCGAACTCTTCACGTTTCACAGCACGTCTTCTCGTTTTCCTAGGCGACGCACTCGAAACTCAACCCACAAAACGACAACCCAAACCATCAAGCAAATGACCATCGCAGTCCCGACCATGACAAACCAAGATTCATCACCAACCGCAACAATATAAAGCTATGCCCGAACCATTCCAGACCTAACACAACTCTTGAACATTCAAACTCAACCCAACAAGGATGCATACACGAGAACCCATACATGTTCAACACCACCCATCTATTCCCACAACATGCTTCCTAACAATTTACCTTGCCATATGCTCACACTTCAAGCCTGTAACCATTGTAACGACCTGAGCACCCCACAATACTTACGCATGCCTAACTTGTTTCCGCCATTCAATACGTTATCTTGCGTTTTCTATCCACAAAAAAATTTTTATTCGTTTTTGACGTCAATGTTTAAACCTTTTCAAACTCATCAACCATTCCTGAAATTTTTAAATAAATAAAATTTCCGCGCATATTTCCCCTTAAACACCTTTTACTCGAAATTTCAAATCTTGATTATTTTAAAATGGTCACTTAATAAATATAAATATTCATATATTCACAAAAATATTTTTGCTATACGAAGTATAATCGCGATGATTTCCTTCAAAAAAAACTTTACGACAATTCAAATGGTTAATTTTTATCACTATAATTATTTCTATTATTATTATTATTAGGAAAATTGGTTTTAAACAATCCCAACTATCACCTATTGGCAAATAACAGACTCAACTTTGCACTTGGCTGGTGGCGGTCCTAACTAAAAGGGTATTTGTTCTTAACGGGCCGCGACTAACGGATGTTAACCTCGTTAGCGATTTGCTGACGTTAACCTTCTTCTCCGGCTGGAAACCTGCAACTCGCCTCCATTCTCCATAATATCATCACACCGTCTCCCTCCCTCTTCAAAACACATCAGAAATTTGAAAATGAAGTACATTACATATTCTTCCATAGCCAATCCCTAGATACCAAACCCGATCTTATTTTCAAAAATTTGAAATCAATGTTACACGATCTACAAAATAAGCATAGGGCTTTTGTTGAGGGTGTCAAAACGAGTCAAATGAAGTGTCAATTACCTCGAATGACGCACGATTGACGAGGGTGGACTTCGCCGGAGACAACGACGGCGACACGTCGGTTAGGTTTTGTATGAGGGGAAAGATAGAGAGAGAGACGGTGTAACGATATTAGGGAGAATGGAGGCGAGTTGCAGGTTTCCTGCCGGAGAAGAAGGTCAACGTCAGCAAATCACTAACGGGGTTAACATCCGTTAGTCGCGACCCGTTAAGAACAAATACCCCTTTTGTTAGGACCGCCACCAGCCAAGTGCAAAGTTGGGCCTATTATTTGCCAATAGGTGATAGTTGGGATTATTTAAAACCAATTTTCCTTATATTATTATCATTACCACCATTATTATTATTACTAGCAATACCTTTATTATTATTAATAGTATTCTTATTATTATTACCAAAACAATTCGCGTAACAATAATAAACTCAAAAAATGTTTTGGTTATTTGGTTGTATATTATTTTATTATTATTATTATTATTATTATTATTATTATTATTATTTCAATAAAACCATTAAAATAAAATAAAATATTTTGCTTCAAAAAAAGAGTTCTAAGCCCGTGGGGCTATTATATTATCACTACAAATTTTTGTATTTAATATGGCAT
Source organism: Bidens hawaiensis (assembly GCF_021521415.1). Classification (NCBI taxonomy): domain Eukaryota; kingdom Viridiplantae; phylum Streptophyta; class Magnoliopsida; order Asterales; family Asteraceae; genus Bidens; species Bidens hawaiensis. Next base: position 91,600 of record NW_027493243.1, read on the forward strand.
TTTAATTGACGATTCTCTATAATGTTTTCATAGGTTCCACCCAATAGAAAACCCTTTACCCTAAAAGTTTCACAAAGTTTTCTAAACTTTAGCGTTATCTAAGGGTATATTTCTAGCATTATATTATTTTTTCTTGAGATATAAAACGTCACATTTGTAAGCGATTTTCACAAACTTAAGCAGTCTCAACAATCATTCCTTATCCCTTCTTTGTTAACGTCAACGGATTCCGAGATAATAAATCATACCACCGTCCCCATAGTAACCTTCATACCACAACCCATCTTCGAAAAGACAAGCATTGCAAACTACCTTTTATTTTCCTTCCTTTCTTTTTCATATAGATATATTGTGATATATATTATTCCATATGGACATTTTCGAAATAATTTTTATGTATCGATTTCTTTCGAAGATTGTTTACGAATTTAATATTGAGTTTGGTTATTCGTTAATTAATGAACTTTTTTCATTCGTAGTTGCATTTTGAATCAGTTTACATAGTTATTTCAATCTCGTGGTCTATAATCGATTCCCATAAACGTAATCTTTTAGTGGGAGTTCGGACTATGAGCAAGTTTATACACATGTTGAGTTTATTATTGTTACGCGAATTGTTTTGGTTATTTGGTTGTATTTCCGCTTGATATTTTATCAATTTGAGACCAATGTTTTACGTTGATCTCGAAGTCGCAATTATTTATTTTGTTATTATTAATCTCAAATGTTGCCCTTAAACACGTTGACATTTTCTTTATTGAAAATTTTCATTTGTTTAACGAGTCGTTATTGACTCCAAGAACTTGCTCGATTCTGTTATTAAAGTTTCGTCTATCTATCATATTCTCAAACCCAATAATTTACTGACTTACACGTTTATATTTTGTTGGCTAAATGCCACATTTATTTATTTTGTTATTATCGACTTCAATGTTCTGTTTAAGTATGTTGATGTTCATGACTTTAACGTTTCCATTCGTTATTATTATTCTAGGTTACTCTAGAACCTCGCTTATTTCATTAGAATTTCAATATCATAGGAATTTCGTTTAAATTACAACGTTTTCATCTATTTGGACATAATGTTTCGCTTATCCTTAACCTTAGGACTTGTTTATAGATTTTTGTTATTTTCAATCCTTATAGTTTATTATTCTTAATTTAAAAGCTTCATATCAGAAATCTATTTTTATACTAACCCACACAATGGGACGGATTATGTGGTCAATCCGACGATAAAGGTAATTATGGGTCGACACGTAATTATCCAAGTCCTCGCATAGAAGACATAATAAGTACGTTGTGTGCAATAACTCTAAACCTGGAATGATTTTGAAAGACGAGACAAATGCAGTATGATAAGGGCATGGTGATATGCCGCTGGTACATCCTATATATAAGTGTTCTTGCCATATTCCCATTTGTGGCGTCTTTCGGGTCATTTAAAGATCGACGTTATTGTTTTTATTTAATTGTGTATATAAAAATCGTTAAAACTTTTAACAACTCCCTATATTAGTTGTATTCTTCTAAAATTTTATTTTTATTTTATTTTCGGAACGTAATTTCTAAAATTTGTGAATCCTGTAACATTCGTTACTTTTCAAACCTCAAAACCCGACCTGTTTCGAATTTTTTTAGTTTCTTTTATAAATATATGTGTGTGTGTGTGTACACATATATTATAATGTTAATTGTTAATCTAAAGTTTCGTTTCATGTATTTATATGACATTCGTATTTGAATTTGTATTCGTTAAATCGACTCGTTTTGTCGTTGCGATGTGTGTTTGTTATTTGTTCATCATTAATATATTTCTCGATGATTTACAAATATTGCTCGTTCGTTGTTTATTCATGAAATTTTGGGATCTAAAGTCTTCGTTTAAATGTTTAATTAATCCTCAAACAATACTAGCTAATATAATAAATATCCAAGTTTATAGCAAAATTCAAAGTTCGGGATTCAATTCCTAAAGTACCTTTTAATTTTCTACTCTTAAAACAATATCAAATGTAACATCCAACTTTTGTTAAATAAATAACAGAAAGTTTTGTTAATAGTGTGTGTCGATTAAATTAGTCATGTGTTAAGTGTTTGGGAGTAGGATTTGGAAATGGGTGGTGGGACTCGTGAAACCCCCTCTACTCTTAAAACAATATCAAATGTAACATCCAACTTTTGTTAAATAAATAACAGAAAGTTATGTTAATAGTGTGTGTCGATTAAATTAGCCCAACCACTTCTTCTTTTCCTTTCTTTTTCTCATCCAAACACACAAACACACACTCAAGAAACACATGCATACTCTCTCTCTAGCACTCAGATTTAAAATCCAAGCCAAAGAAGGGTGGAATCTCGTGTTTAAAATCGTCAAGTAACAAGAATCACATCCAGATCTATGTATTGTCTAGATCTGAACTCGAACCCGAAGCAAAAAGGTAGGTTTCGGTTTAAATGGTTAAGTTTCATGGTTAGAATCGTCATGCAAACAGATATAATAATAGATCGGGTTGTAAAATGTAAGAAAAATATAAAATTGGTAAGTTATAACCTCTTGGGTACACTTTAAGATGAAAAGGTGGCGTTGGACTTTGAGAGATGGGTTCAGGATCAGGTGCATGGGGTCAGAATGTGTCAAAAGATGGCTTTAAAATAGTAAAAATGACAAAAGGCAGGAATTTCGCATCGCACAGCCATGCGAAACGAAATCAATAATTTCGCATCGCATGACCATGTGAAGCGAAACAGTTTCATGCGAAGCGAAACGCTTCCATGCGAAGCGAAACAGTTCCATGCGAAGCGAAATTCTTCCATGCGAAATTTTATAAAATTCATTTTTCTGATGCATTTTTGTTGAAGGACTGTTAATGAAAACAAAATTTTTCCGAGCTGACCTAGCAGCTCAACCCCAGCCCCCGCCCCTTAGACCCTGCTAGGGGCTGCTGCCCCTAGACCCCGGTACCAGGGGCGCTGCCCCCGGACCCCCGTTAGTTGAGGGTGTCATTGACTTAGATATAAGAAATAGTAGTAATGGATATTTGACACTCGTAATGCGTTATACAGTTAGCCGTGCACAGCTAAAGAAGGGCATTACTATTAACGGCGAGAGAAACCGACTTCAGGTGAATTTCTCTAGCCCCTTTATCCGTTATGTTTTTGGGGTTGTGTGCATACTCCTTTGTGATAGTTGTTAATACACTTAACTTGAGTGGTAAGTGTATGATATGTGTATGTTATATGTATGACTAAGTATTGAATGTTATTATGGAATGTTTATACGGATGAATATGTACATATACGTATATACATGACCAGAAGATATGTAAAGTGTGCATGAAAGAAAATGAATGTATGATCGAGTGACGTGACAGGTATGGTTATTGGAGACAAAGGGACCAGACCCTAATAATATCTGAGATGGAAGGGACCAGACCCTGATAATATCTGAGACAGAAGGGACCAGACCCTAATAATATATGAGACAGAAGGGACCAGACCCTAATAATATCTGAGACAGAAGGGACCATACCCTAATAATATCTGTGATGGTAGAGATAGAATAGCTTGTGGTAAATTACAAGGCCTTATGAAAGAAAGTATGTAAGCGCGTGTGCATGTATATAAAGTTTGTATGAAAGAAGTAAGAGTAAATAAGGTATGAATACGTATCTTTGGATGCGTATGAGTAAGGGTATGAATATAATGTATGTTAAATGATTAACTAGAACTCACTCAGCATAGCTGACTTTTAGTATGCATGCAGGCAAATAGATTGAGGCAGCTGGCTTGAGGAGGGACACATGGCATGGACGGAAGAGATTGGCATCTATGAAGAAGTGTCAAGACTATTTTATGTTAAGTTATGAAAAGACAATTTGTATGTTAAGACAAAAATGAATGTTTGTAATGTGATGTTTGAAGTTTTAAATTATTCCGCGAAAGTTTAAATTAACTCGGATTTTAGAACTGTGTTTATGAGTAAATCCAACACCATAATAGGGTTACCGGGAACGGGGCCTTACATCAAAGTACAAGGTTTAATGTGCAATCATAGTTTAAATTTGATTTTAATAGAGTATGAGACTTGAAGGACCAGCTTGTAAATACATTTAAATTATAATATAATATTAACTAACCAGCCCCCCCCCCAATACCTATACACCACGGTTTCCCGGTGCACTGTTCCGGCGACTTAATGTAATTCCGGCAGCCCTAACACACGTCGTAAATCACGCATTTGACCTGTTTAATTGTTGTAACGGCCGTAGACTACAATAACAAACCATAATTCCGTCCATAACGTGTTATAAAACCTTAATGCGGACAATTTAATCCCATGAAATCCGTTTAAGCACCGGACAAAATATCAAATTGCAATAACGAGCTTTAAGCATCTTTCGTTACAATTAATCTTATAAATAGGCCAAAAACATTCATCCAAACTCGTCCCCTACCATCAAACTAATCTAAAACACTCTCTAACTATCCCGTTTTGATCTTCAAAGTTCGTTTTTCGGGCGACTGTGGTTTTCCATCAATTCATAACTTTAACAGGTAACATGTATATGCATTTGAATAGTTTTTAGGCGTTAATCAAAATCCCTAAACTAATTTTAACAAAAAAGAAGCGAAGCAAGCAGATTGAATTCTAGGGTTTGTAAGGAGGAAGAAAATGAATAATTATGTTAATATATATATATATATATATATTCTAATCCTAAACTAACTTGCAAGCCAGATCAGATGGTTAAGGCATGTTAGTGTGAATCCTAAGACCCGAGTTCGAACCCGGGTCAGCGCATTTTAATTCCTTATTTTTTTAATCTTTTCCTTTATGTTAATAATCAATTTATTTCATTTAAAAATAATTATAAATCAAATAAAATTGTCTTAACTTAAATACATTTTTTTATAAATTAAATTTTACCAAATTTCATCCAAAAACCCAACTCTTTCATATTCGTAATGTTTCGTAAAAAAACCCATTAATGTATTATTAGTATTATTTTCACTAAACTTTATAAAACCCCTAAAACTAAGGTAAGCGAGATAAAATCATATCGTTAAGATCCGGCTTCGTAAATATGATAAAATTCTCATATTAATAATAAATTATTAGTTGAAATAATATTTAAATAATATAGTTTGTTAACTTTAATATTCGTTTCATTAAACTTTAATTCGTTAAACCATTAAAGATAACTTTATAATTCGCTAACGTTAATTCTTTGGAGTTAAAATTCGTTAGTCTTTAATTCGTAACACAATTAGTCTTCGAGATATAATTCCCATTTAAAGCGTACATTATAATATCGTAACTCTCATATTAGTGTTAAAATTATAATTTAAATAATAAACAGCGTTAAAGTTTCGTAAAACTCAAATATAATATTATAATATAAAGTGCCATAAAATGCTAATAAAAATATATTAAAATCCCTTTAACTAAATTATTGTATAAACTTCACTAATCCCTATAGGTAGATTATTTTTGTTTTCAATTATAGTTCGTGAAGTTCGGTTGCTTCGATTTCGTTATTGTGCTTTCGGTTTTTATTACAAGTTTACCTCCGATTTCAAGGTGAGTTTCTCACAACCCCTTTTTAAACGTTTTCATATTTTGGGGTAACATATGTATCTATTACAAATTCAAGTATTACGATTTCGATTACAAACTAAAATTCACTATATGGACTTGTGTGTTACTTGATTACTTGCTCGAATTTTACTTGCACGTGGTAGCCTCAATAAGTATGATCATACGCTCCCCTTTGCACTCAGATCCATTGTATCGAGTGGAAAAGGGACTCATTATCCAAGTATGTTGGTTGTTACCAACTAGAAAGGACCTTACTTGTGCGATTACCCGAGTACGTTGGTTGATACCAACTGGAAAGGACTTCACTTGCTCGTTTATCACTTGTTCATGAATTGTATGATTTTTATGTATTTATATCAAACTGTGGGAACTCACCAACTATTCCTATAGTTGACATTATTTTATACATATGTTACAGGTACAAGCATTAGACGATAAACGTCAGTATTTCAAGAAAAACACAAGCCAGCCAGAAAGGACATCGAAAAGGCATTCGAGGTATTAAAGAAACGTTGGTCTATTATTAGACAACCGGCTCGTTTTCAACAAATGGATAAGTTAAGAAACATAATGTACACTTGCGTTATATTGCATAATATGATATTGGAGGACTCGAGTAGAGCAATTTGCCAAGTCGAGTACAACGATGAGCCAGAGCCGATCTGTACACTAAACGAAAATAAGAAACTTGCTAATTTATTAAGAACACGAAAAAGGGAAACGAATTTCAGCCTTTGATCGCATTTGGTTGAACATCTTAGAAGTAACAAGCAACATGGTGACGGGTGGGTTTTCCCTGGAACTCGAGATAACTATGAGGCGCTTAAGAGTTCCGTACGGCTGGATTGGGCCAGGTGGCGGTGGCCTTTTTATTATTGGATCACCCCGTACGAAGTACCTAGGCATTTTATATTTATTGATAGTTAAGAAAAAAAATATTAAATGAAAATATTGAAAAGTAACTAATTAGGTTTTAAAAAGAGAGTCAAAAAGTGAAAAGCTACATAAGTAAACTTGGACCTTTCAGTTTTAACATCGCATCCTCTTTATGTACTCTCTATTTCTTTCTGTATACTCACCCTTCATCTCCTTTAACTACCTCTTATGTTCTTTTTACTTACTCAAGTCAGGAGTTTCTAAAAGAACTCCAATATGAGCAGTGTTACCTTAAAAACTATGATTTGAGCTATGTTTTCAAGTTAATATCTATCTTCTTCCAAGAATTCATTATAATAAATATCTACAACAAAAGCCGATCATCTTCAAACCCTTACTCAAAAACATTCAAACCCTTACTCAGAAACCTAATTGTATTATCAATGGCGAACATTGTGGCGTGGAATTATGATCTGCTGGTAAACAAATACGTTTTCGTTTTGAGTTATTTGTCTAGAATCGAAAAAGATAATGCTAATGAGGTATGTTCTTTAAGCTTTAGATTTTTGGAACAAATACAATCTATACAAACTAGGAAGAAGTTCCCGTTTGTTTAGGTGAATGATCTTATGGACCAGATTGTTGATAAACTTGATGCTCTTGTTGAGAATGTTAAGCCGATTGTTTATGTGAGGGAGTGGTTATTCTTTCCTAATGAGAATAGGGTTGTGGTGAGGTTTGAAAATTGTAGTGTCAAAATTATAAGCCGGGGGATGTTAGTAGAATCAGATAATTTGCCTATGTTGAGGGAGATGGACCATTTGAAATCTATTAGTGAAAGGAAATACAAGGCTCATTTTGATTTAGAAGATGAGTTGAGTAAGAAGATTAGTTGGATGGTAGGCTGTTTGAACAGTGAATCTAATTTTTATGATCATTCTGATAATGTGGTTCCTAATGATGAAGATTAAAGTAACATTTTGAAGGTAATATATTCTTAATAAATAGTTTTTTTATTAATCAGTTATTTTATGTAAATTATTATGAATTTTGTAATACTGTTTGTGTTGTTAGGAAAAGCTATTAGATTTGTTAGATCATTACTAATGAAATGCTAAATCACTTACTTCAAGTTTGATAAGTATTTACATAATCTAAGTGTCTAATGTGATATGTTAAATCACTTAGTTCAAGTTTGATAAGTAGTTAAATCACTTGGTTCACTTGGTTCAATTATTTTATGTAAATTATTATGAATTTTGTAATACTGTTTGTGTTGTTAGGAAGAGCTATTAGGTTTGGGTCGATTTGGAAACGGTTTTGGTGAAACCGATTTTACTATCAAACCGGTTCGGTTTGCATAGACCCGGCCTCAAACCGGTTGTTTTGTACACCTCTACTTTGTTCAAAACTATAGTTGGGCCTGTCTGGAACCCTTCGTCCCTTCCTACATCTGTCCATGTCATTTTTGGAATGGTTAGTTAGAGCCCATTTCAACCAATGCAATTGCCTATTAATTTTCCAAGACTGTATTTTGTTGGGCTTTAAACAATTGAGCATGAGCACTTGCACTTGCACTGTTGCTTTAGTCACATATAGCTTTAGTCACATATAATTAAATAATAGTTGGATAAAGAAAACCGTTAACATTTACAAAGTATTAAATATTAGAATTTTGCGAGTTCTCTTTTTTAAACATTTTTCTTTTTACATTATTTGATGTTAAGGTCCTGTAATGACAGTAATGTGCTACCACTCTTGAATTTGCATATCTAACACTGTGTTGAAATTCTCAAACTCATAATAATGACGATTGGTGATGCTCATTTTTTCTCTTTTATATTTCGGATCAACATATTGATCATCCATGTCGACCATTTCAATCTCATTTTCTTCACAAAAAGATGCTATCTCTTTCAAAAATGAATCAAATCCATTAAGTCTATATGCTTGTAGTTCTTATTTAGTTGCCTTAACGATCTCCATTGCATTAACTATATCTTGATCCTTTCTTTGAAGATTTTGAGACAAATTATTAGTAATCCCCAATACATACTTCATCAAGTGTAAATAATATGCAAAATCATATGTCTTCATGTATTTTCAAATTCCATTTGCTTGTCTTTGCTTCACATTAGTGTCACCGTGGTTTCTAATATATTCAAGCACTTCAATAACCGACGGATACAATTGAAGCAAACGGGTTAGTCTTTTATGATGAGAGCTCCAACGTGTATCTCCGGCTCTTGCAATGGAAAGCTCTTGATTTAAACCACTCCCGGTTTCAACTTCTTCAAGACCAATAGCTTCTTTCAATTTTTCTTTTTGACTTTCCCGAATCATATCTATTTGTTTGCAAGATGCACAAACCACATTTGTCAAAGTCGACACCTCTTCAAAAAAATCTCCAAATTTGATCATGTTTATTTGCAAGACCCACAACAACTAGTTGAAGTTGATGAGCAAAACAATGTACAAAATAAGCAGAAGAATTTTCTTTCAAAATTAAACTTTTTACCATTAAACTCACCTGCCATATTGCTTGCACCGTCATATCCTTGACCTCTAACCTTAGTTAAACTCAAACTATATCGAGCAAATAATTCATCAATAGCATGTTTAAGAGATAAGGTCGTCGTATCCTTGACATGAACTAAACCAATAAACCGTTCTTTAACAAGTCCCGATTTATCCACATATCTCAACACCAAAGCCATTTGTTCCTTCTTAGAAACATCCCTAGACTCATCAACTAATATAGAAAATACATCATTACCAAGTTCTTCAAAAATTTGTTTTAGTACTTCTTCAGCAAAACAATTAATGACCTCCTTTTGAATTTGTAGAGACGTCATTTGGCTATTCTTTGGGGCATTTTGTAATATATCTTTACCAATTGATTTGTTGATCTCACCCAATAATTATAGCAACTCCAAGAAATGCCCTTTGTAATATGACTTTTCGGACTCATCATGGCCACGGAATGATAAGGCGCCGTTAAGTAAAGCTATAGAAACAATAATTGTAGCATGCAATCAGATTCTACAGTCAGCTTTCTCCTTACTAGTCCTCTTTTCAAATGCAAAACAGATAGCTTTATCTTGATTCTGCAAGTCTTCACATTTTTTAACAGCCTTGTTGTGGAAACTATTTAGTTCACCAACACGTTCCTTAAGTCTTCCTTTTTATGCCAAGAATTAAAGCCTTCACTTGTAAATGCGTCATTTGGACCAATCTCTTTGAATAAGTAACAAACAAAGCAATATACCCTATTTGTCTTTTCACTATATTCCAACCCGTTTTTATAATTTGCATGCCATTTCGAACGAAAACGCCTTGCTTCACCAAAAATTATTGTTTGTGGAAATTCATCTAACATTGGTTGATACGGACCTCTAACTAAATACGTTCATCTAATTTCATCCTTTTGACTAGGGTGATAAGATGATATTGGTTTTCGTTTGGATGGATCCCATGGAAGACCATTCAAATCTATTTTTTGAGGAGTGGCATTTGAAAACAAAGAACCAAAATTGGTCGGCGCTCTTTTAAAAAAACTATGAATATCCCCTAAATGCACAAATTCAAAACATCCTAGTAAGCAACATTCAACACATAATTCTATTAAAACATAATTGTAAATGATAAACATAAACATAATTGTAATTATAAATGACTATTTAAAAACTAACATTGTTTTTTCTTACTCATACTTGATTTGACTATTTAAAAATCAAAATAAAAGAAAGAGTCGTTGTGAAGTACAAATCGAATGATCAATTGAAACCTTAAACACTTGAAGCAATCAAAGCAAGAGTCAATTGGTCGTTGTTGACCCTCTTAAAAAATCTTTTAATTAAACTATGGACAAAGAAATACAATTATACAAATAAATATGGCCTCATATAATAATAATATGAAAATTTTATTATGTTACAAAAATACACTGGAAAGATATATATAATATAATAATAATAATATAGATATCTTACAATAAGGCTTAAACTATTCTAAGATGAAAGACCAAAAACATAAAAATAGAAAATACACACCTAACACCTAAAAGGATTAAGAGGACGAGGTGAACTATAGAACTGGGAAACCGGAATGGTAACTTGCGGCCAGCAGGCGATTTTCGAATTCTGATTGACGAAGGTAGAAGGAGGCAGGAGCCAGCCAGGAGCCAGGAGGTCAAAGGTGATGCTGTACGTAAGAAATTGAATCATCCGTGTTTTTGGCTGCTTCTATTTTTTTTTTAATTTCTATTCAGGTATTATGTTTAAGATTGTTAATTGGGTTTGGCTTATTAACCCATTTTATTAATAACTTTGGGCTTTTTTATGGGTTCGAATATTTTTTTAAAATGATACTAGGTTCGCTCGCCCAAAAAGTATGGGTTCACTCGAAAATATGTGGCTCTGCCACTGGCTGCACACCTCACAAATATCCAAAGACGACCACACGCTAAGTTAATACAAATTTAAGTCATTGACTAAATTTTACTCAATAGTCAATATCAAGCCCTGTTAACTTATAACTAAGAGCATTCTCAACCTATCTTCTAAAATTATGTGAGGGTGTTTTGTAAATTATAGGGTGAGGTTATAAGTGATTGTGAATGTAAATTATAGGACGGAGAGAGAAAATTTAGTGATTTTTTTTTAAATTTTTAGGAAAAATTTGTTTGCCCTTATTTATTTTTTAATATTTGTTGAATTGGCTGTGAGTGGAGGAGAGAGAAATTGTAATGATAAATGTATAAAATGTATTATTTAATTAAACAAGATAGAAACATAGTAATTTTTCGGTAATTATAGAGATGAAGATGATGGACGTGCTGGGAATGTTCTAATAGATTCAGGGATGGGCAAATTCGGTATCGGTAACCGCGACCGGTACCGATTTGGTACCGTCGGTACCAAAGTTTTGAGTTTCGAGACTGGTATTTTCCGGATTTTTATCTTCAATACCGATACCGAACCGGATATTTTGATACCGGTACCAGTACCAGTACCAAGAATTTATGATTTTCGAGACCTTGATTTTCGGTACCAATACTGGTACCATACCGATCTCCACTTAAATAGATCATATAAAAATCTCATATTGCTTAAAATTTTTATAATAATAATAATAATAATAAATATTATAAAAAATTAAAATTAAAAATCCAAGATATTTCCAATAGCATGACATCATCACATTCACATTGGATCCCCCACTTTCTAGGAATCAATCAAACGTCACAAATTTCAAACATCATGACGTCATCTTTTCGCCGGTTTATATGAAGCATATATCCCCATACCCAATATAACATATGATATCATCCTCTAAATCCCTAACCCTCTCAGCTACAACAACGACGTCGTATTAATATTAATATTACCATGGAGAATAATTTAAACAAAAAACGTTCACAACTTAACGTAGCCGTTAGAAACTCCGTCAAGAAAGTCAGAACAAAAAAGGAACGGTCTAACTCTAACGGCAGAGTAACGGCGGAAGAAGCTGAGTTGGAGGAGTTTTTGGAAATATTAAACCGGTTGCAAGATGGGTTTAATCGGTTACGGAAAAAGAACGCCGCCGGCGAGTTTGAGTCACCGGCGGCGAAGGTTTCCGGCGAGTTTCATGACGGAGATGTGACACGAAACGACACCGTTTTGGGATTTGATCTAAACACCAACCCGGACCCGGCATCTGGTTAGTAGTGGCGGACCCAGGATAAATATTCACAACGGTCGGGAAATGGTTGATGTCAAAATTTTATAAGGGTCAGGATGGGAATTTAGAATATATATATCTTTTAAAAATAATTTCACAGTGGTCGACCGATACCTACACCTCTAGTGTAGGTCCGCCATTGCCGATTAGTATTATGTTTAGTTTTTCGGTTATTGAGTTTGTATAAGTTTTTAGTATGTTAAGAAATATTTTAGTTTTGGTTCTACTTATTACATGATTTGTTTTGATGTTTGATCTAAACGCGTTTTATTTTGTACTGATCTATTTTTTTTTTCGGGATTGTACTAATGAAAATCATGGGTTTGACCCTTAGTGCAAGCATGAATGTTGTTGATGGAAGTTTGAACATGGTGTTAGGCAAAACATTGTAGTGGCGTGCAATTTGGTTATATGTGTAGCTAAAAATTCAAATTTGTGTAAATTATCATTGACCTAAAAGTTAAAGCTTGCATTGCACTCACACGTTAAGGGTGAACGTTTTAGGCGTATTGGGTGCGCCCATGGCGGAAAAAGCAGGTGTGGAACGGAGAAGATCATCATTTTCCTAGTTTAATTCTTATAAACCAACCAAACAATTGCATATCATACTTCTCTTTTCAATTTTTTTTATTTATCTTTCATTTCAAATCATAACATAGCTTTTTTTTTTTAGAAACATTTACTAGTTAGTTAAAACGTCATGTCACATGAATAGTGAGGCTTTAACTATGAGATTTGTTAACCCGCGTATTGTGGTTTAAATAGATATATTAAATACAAGGGAAAAAAATGAAATGAAAAAAAGTATAATTGGTTATTTAAGGTGGCCCTACCATTTCCTTGTAAAAGTCTCGTTACCGTGTTAACTAACCCACCATAACACCCGGACCTTAACGACCCAACTTGATGCAGGCAACATTTTTGGCCCGACCACCTTTGCTATAGAGCCCCCTTCAATTAAAGTGTGATATTTTGCAAGCAAAGATTCACATGGTCTCCATTAATTTGTGGTTGAAAATATTGAAGAATCATAAAACTGGTCCAATGAAAACTCTTAAAGATATGTACACTTATTGTTAAAAATGTTTAGTGTTATTTTCTTTAAACACATTTTTCTATTTAAAATCTCCATAACATTGCCGCTACAAGGATGTGAATTCAAATCACTTTATTTTCAGAAATACAAACATCAAACCACTAGATCGTTATATAGTTATAGTTATGATAAAAAATTATTTAGTATTCATGTACTTATAGCTTAATCAACGATATCTACGTATCGTATAAATAAATTTTATAGCGTGGCAAGCAATATGAACGTTATATAAATCCACTCTAGCTTGTTTGCATCATGTGAACAAGAACGTTTATATTTAGATTTTATTTATTAGGCTTTAAAATCTTTGATCTCTATGTAACAGGTAAATAGAATAATAAGAATGTATGTTAGCCTAAAGGCTAAAACTGTTGTTTTTAGTAATATGATATAGAAATAAGTAAGACCAAGCGTAATGGAGAGTTTTGGGAAGCGTTTTGGCCCAAAACCCCAAAACCTCGGGAAACACCGCCCCCTCCCTTCGGGCGTTTCGGGCTTCAAATAGTCACCCAATATTACGTACACAATAAGTGAAAACAACCAACAGAGATAGAAGATGAAGGGTGCTTTGGCTTTTTGGGTTATACTCACTACACTTTGTTTAATAAGTCCTCAAAAATCATTAACATTGTATTCTTGAGTTTTTTATTTAGGGGTTTAGAAAAGAAAAGATATGAAAATCTTTTTTGTTTCATTCTTGAGTTTTTTTATTTAAAGAAAAAAAAGAGAATGGAAAGAAAAATTAGGCATTTTTTCCTTCAAAACTTTCCTACCAAATATGGCCGGATTGTTAAGGAAAATTTATATATTACTAATTTACCCATCTTTTCCTTGCCATCTAACTCAAGAATTAGGGCATATTTGTAAAGTTACAATTTTTTTTCCTATCTTTTTCTTTCTATCTAACTCAAAAATGTAATTAACACTTTCTTTCTTTTCTTTTATTTTAACTCGAGAATGTCCTTTAAGTATATAATTTCTTTTCCTTTTTTCCCTTATCCAATCTTATTATTTATTTTCTTATATTTTAAATCCGAGGATGCAGTGTAAAACCAAACAAGACGGTTGGTTTGGCTGGGTTGGTTTGTCTGGTTGGATATCCAAGTGGTATGGATTTCTCATGATTTGACGTTTTTAATAATGGCTATTGGAAACTGAATTGACTATTTAAGCTATATCAATTTGACAATTTATTTTAAAAAGATGTAGTTATGCATGTGTATTGTAATTATAACTATAAATCGTTATTATTATTTTAAAATTTTATATATAAACTAATGTTAAAAGTCTTCTGCATTTTGCTTAAGTGTTTCTTATAATGGGGTTTGATTATTGTGGTTCGATAGAAGACTAAAGAAAAATAAATAATAATTTTAATTTTAATTAAACCAATACACATCAATCAATATGTCAAGGGATGCTAATCAATATGTCACAGGAAGGATTTTGCATAGGTTGAAGGGTTGCCGTGCTACCTCTCAACTTTCTTATCAAAGTATATTTTTAGTTTAATTTTATCTACGAACACAAATTTTTTACCCATGCTACCCCTTAATTTTTCTTCTAGATTCGCTGCTAAATGCAACTTGAACACACAACCATATTGTGATTCAATAAAATGGTGAGACATATGCAATAGATCGACGCTAGGGTACGGGTCACACGAGATTGTTGTATGATTCCATTGTTGATCAGTTTCTTCTATTTGATGATATAATGGAAACAAGTAAGGATGTAATACCTGATAATCCAGTGATGTTGGAGATCGACATCTTCTTAATCTGATTCGGTTCCCCTTTAGGGTGTATCGGTTAGGATGGAGTTATGTGTTCTTGATGAACACGATTTGAGAGAGAGAGTTGTGGGGTGACTCTGAGGTGTTATGATTAGCCAATTAACCAACCTTTTACTCTCTAATTATCTCTCTATATATATACACCCAAGGGGAAACCTTTTAATTAGTCTTAAGGGTAAAAGCGTCCATCAAGCTTTTACCTATTATCTAATAAGGCTTATGATATTATTTGATCAATTATAATAATATAAATAATCATAAGGGCCATAAATAAATATATAAATATATTTATTCTAACATTCTCCCACTTGGCCGAGTGATTATTTATTATGAGCATTAGGTAAGCCTGCGCAGGAATTAATACTCATTTTAGTTCTAAACCCAAATGTAGCAGAGAAATACAGTCATTGAATCAGTAATCGAAACAAGACCCCCATTAATCATACTACAATCCAAATTTAAAACTTAACATTAGGATCAAATCATTCCCTTAATTTTGACTTACATATTAGTGTCTATATGTCATTAGGCTAGCGTGAACATATTAAGAGACAAGTAAATCAAGTAAGTGAGGAAACTTTTATTAATAAACGTAAGTAAGTACAATATGCCATTAAATAAGATCTTTAAATAAGCCCATTCTCGAAACAAATTCTTCGAATACTTTAGATGGGAGACCTTTTGTCATCGGATCCGCAAGCATATCTTTAGTACTTATATACTCAATACAAAGATTATTTTCCTCAATTCGTTCACGTACGAACAAAAACTTTGTATCAAGAAATAGTCCAGCGCCAGTCGAACTGTTACTGTTCGAGAAACTAACGGCAGCTGAGTTATCACAGTAAAGCTTCAATGGTCTAGAAATGGAATTGACAATTTTGAGTCCAGTGACAAGATTCCTAAGCAACATTCCCTGACAGGTAGCGTTGTAAACAGCTATGTATTCTGCCATCATGGTAGAAGTTGCAGTCAACTGTTGTTTATGACTCTTCCATGAAATAGGTCCGCCTGCTAACATAAAGATATACCCTGAAGTGGATTTCGTATCATCTTTGCATTTAGCAAAGTCAGAGTCAGAATAACCCACCACTTCCAAATGATCACTTCTTCTATAAGTCAAATTATAGTCTTTCGTCCCTTGCAGATATCTTAAGACCTTCTTAGCTGCTTTCCAATGAGCCAGACCAGGATTAGTCTGATAACGCCCAAGCATTCCAGTGATGTAGGCGATATCTGGACGAGTACAAACCTGAGCATACATAAGGCTTCCAACTACTGATGCATAAGGTATCATTCTCATTTGCGCCTTTTCAGCCTCTGTTTTCGGACTTTGGAATGAGCCAAAAACATCTCCTTTAACTACTGGAGCTGCAGAGGGGTTGCAATCTTTCATGTTGTAACGGGTTAGGACACGCTCAATGTAGGCCCTTTGGGATAGACCTAAGATCCCATTGTGTCTATCTCGGTGTATTTCGATGCCAATAACGTAAGAAGCCTCTCCGAGATCCTTCATGTCAAAATTTCGCGAAAGTAAGCGCTTCGACTCACACAACATGTCTAAGCTATTACTTGCCAGTAGAATGTCATCTACGTAAAGGACAAGAATAGTAAAATTGCTCCCACTCATCTTGAGGTAGGTGCATTGATCCACTTGATTTTTTTCGAAACCCTGTTTCTTCATGACTTCATCAAACTTTAGATACCATTGACGCGATGCTTGCTTTAGCCCGTATATAGATTTCTTTAACTTGCAGACTAAGTGTTCTTGCCCTTTGGGTTTGAAACCTTCAGGCTGTGTCATGAACACGTCCTCATCCAAGTCACCATTAAGGAAAGCAGTTTTGACATCCATCTGATGTAGCTCCAAATCATAATGAGCTACTAGAGCCATGACAATCCTTAAAGAATCTTTTCGAGAAACTGGAGAAAAGGTCTCTTGATAATCGATTCCCTCTTTCTGAGTATAGCCTTTTGCAACCAATCTCGCCTTATAGCGTTCAACGTTTCCATTCGGATCCAGTTTTGTTTTGAAGACCCATTTACATCCTACGGGTTTGACACCGCTGGGTAATTCAACCAAATCCCAAACGTCATTTTGCTTCATGGATTCAAGCTCGTCAGTCATAGCTTTATTCCAATTAGAAGATTGATCACTGTTAATGGCTTCATGATAAGAGGTAGGATCATTAAGCTTTCCATCATCCATTTCTTCAGCTTCAGCCAGAAAGGTTACATAATCACCAAAATTAGTAGGCTTTTTGGGCCTAGATGACCTTCTGGGTTGATTATCGGGTTCAGCATTGTGTTGATATTGATCGTTTAATGTGACTTCATTTTCTGGTATGATAAGTTCTGTAGAATTTGGTGCAGTGACATGCGGTGCAGCATTGAGTACAAGAGGAGTAATCGGAGTTAATGTGAGCGAGGAATCCCTCTCCCCCGCGTCTTGTGCTTCTTGCAAATCAGCATTAGGATTTTCACTGCTCCCACTGACCTTAAAATCCTCAAGGAATGCGGCACGCCTGGTTTCTACAATTCTAGTAATGTGAGAAGGACAATAGAAGCGATAACCCTTTGAGTGATCAGGATAGCCGATAAAGAAACAGCTGATCGTTTTCGGGTCAAGTTTCTTTAGAAAAGGATTATAAAGCTTTGCTTCAGCAAGACAGCCCCATACTTTCATATATCTTAGATTCGGTTTCCTCCCTGTCCAAAGTTCATAAGGAGTTTTAGGGACAGATTTGGAAGGAACCCTATTTAGTATATGAACAGCTGTCTTTAAGGCCTCAGTCCAGAGAAATTGAGGTAAATTAGAGTTGGCCAACATACTGCGAACCATGTTCATTAGGGTTCTATTTCTTCTCTCAGCAACACCGTTCTGCTGAGGAGTACCGGGCATGGTATATTGGTTCACAATCCCCTGGCTTTTACAAAATTCATAAAATGGGCCAGGAGCTTGTCCAATGTCAGTATGTCTACCATAATACTCACCTCCTCTATCTGATCGAACAACTTTAATTTGAAGACCTAATTGTTTTTCAACTTCAGTTTTATAGTCTTTAAAAGTTGTTAATGATTCAGATTTTTCCTTAATGAGATACAAATACATGTAGCGTGAATAATCATCAATGAAAGTGATAAATGAATTATGTCCAGTTATGTGACATCTGCCCTGATCCGACCCGACCCAGGTACCCGTTTCTCTGACCCGATCTCTTTCTTTTATGATTTAATATTTATTTATACTTATATTTTACTTTTAATAATAATAATATATTTTCCTTCCCGCCTTTTTCTCTCTCTTTCTTTCCGCCGTCCCCTCCCCCTTCCTTCTCTCTTTCCGCCTTCTTTTCCCTCTTGTCGCCGTCCCGCCCTTAAGCCTTGTTTCCCTCAACTCTTTGCTTGTCCTTTGGTTCTTCCCGCCTAAGGATGTCTGCAGCTCCACGCGCCAGACTCCTTACATGGAAGCCTGCGTGAAGACATCTTGTTCCTGCGATGCGTGAAGAGAACTCTTCTCGCAGCGCGCTAAGAATGCATGTTCTTCCCGCAATGCGCTAAGAATGTATGTTCTTCCCGCGATGCGCTTAGAATTCTAGTTCACGCAGCGCGTTAAGGATGTGATTCTTCCCGCAGTGCGCTAAGGGTTGTTGTGCCAGCCTTCGCGCTCGCGCACTCAGCCTTCCCGCGCTTAACCCTTGTATCTTCTGTTTAAATCTAGCCGTTTGCTTTTGGGTTGCCTTTTCTTCTGAGCTGTTGACCTAACCTATCTAATGTCTGAATAGTTACTTTCGGCGCAGCATGCGTACCAACCCCATTGGTTGACAGATAAAGTGACTGACATAATCTTTTGAGATCTGCTTTTGCCATGCTTGACCAGTACCTTTATCTGATCCGCCCATGCTTTTTACTGTTCCCTGACAGCTTTATCTTGCCTCTGCAGCTGCCATATCTTCCATATCTTTTGCTTTTTGGATTCTTATGCTTTTTGATATCTTTTGCTTGATCCTGTTAAAGATCTTTTCCCCTTTTTCTGGATTTGTGTCTCCTAGGGTTTTCCTATAAATAATAATAATATTTTCATAACACATCACACACAAACACTTAATCTCTCCTGTTCTCTTGCTCCTTGCTCTCTCTGCCGTCTTCCTCTCCTGCCTCCGTCTTCCTCCCTGTTCTTCCCTGCTTTTCCGGTAATATATATATATTATATATAATAATTTACTTATTAATTATGCTAACTTATAATCAAGACTTAAAACAGATCATTAAAACAATAATCTTATTTATAGGTTAACTTGTGCTTGTTTAAAGTTGGTTCTTGCTTTATCTTTCACCGCATCGTTTATCAAGTGAGTTATCTCGTATCTAATCCCTTTTTATTTTAAACGCTTTGGGATGTTCATGTGTTCATACAAAACTTGAGTCTTAAACTGTTTATGAACTTTAGTCGCGCAGTATCCCATGTGTTGAGGACGTAGACTTGGCTGTTTATTTGTATGTGTGGATCATTAACCGTATGGACGGTCTATTCCGCAGTTTTCATGGTACCATTAGATGAACACGGGAGAACATTCGTTTATGATTTTCTCTTTTGTTTACACATGCACAGTTAGTCTTGTTTGTGAGCTCAATTGTGAGCACTGGCAGTCTTGTCTCTTAGAGTTGGTCCCGATCAGATTACACCCTTGTTGAAAACCAGACATACACATGTTGCGCGCAGATTTATTGTTACCTATGTATTGTATTAAACTTGATTTCTCACCAACACGCAAGTGTTTGACGTTTATTTTAACACATGTTCAGGTTTGCAGTAGCTGTTTTGGAGCTTGTGGACACGTAGGACGTTTTTACTTTTGGACCTAGAATTAAAATGTATCAAGACAAGTTAATGTTGTTTGAATGTTATAATTTATAATATATTGATTTATGTTTGATTTATGTTCTTTATTTTCCCCGCTGCGCGTGCGCGATAAAATGTGTATTAATAAATATTGACACCAATAGTGTCGCGAGTAATGAAGCAATATGTGGCGCCCCGATGTATAATCCGCCTTTGGTCGGGGTGTTACAGATTGGTATCAGAGCTCGTTGACTTTAGGATAGGTGGTTAGACGTAACGGCCTAGAATACCTAAGAGTCCCTTCTCGCGCATGAGAGAAATCTCATGTTTGCGCGCTTATTGTTAATTACTCGTTATTTATAAATATGCTCGCACTTGCGCAGTATATGATTTTATGTTTTATTTCGCGATATTTCGATTTTTGTTGAATTTCGATTTTTATTGATTTTTCTTACATATTCGTTTGTTGGGATTGAAAATCCGAAAAGTCATGGTGATACATGAATAGTTGATTTTCAATTTCCATTTACGATTATGTTCTGAGGTTGGAGACTTGAAAAGTCATGGTGATACATGAATTGTCAACCTCCAACACTCGTTTTCTTGTATGTTTTATATTGAAGATTGAAAAGTCATGGTGATACATGAATCGTCAATCTCCAATACTCGTTTGCTCGTATATTTTAAATTGGGAATTCGGAAAGTCATGGTGATACATGAATTGTCGATTCTTGATTCAAATTTGTTACCTTTATTAAGTCTGCATTTAGGGTCATTTATTTTACTTTAACTTTTGACAGTAACTAACTCCGTGAAACCAAGCTTTATAAGATTAAAACTTTGCGCTAAAAACCAAGATATTAACTAAAATTAAAATTTTTATAGAATGCCTCCGCTATCTCGCCGATTTCAGAGAAGAGAAGCCTCGCGCATGCGTAGACAGCAACGTTCCCAGGAAATGGCCGCCGCAATAGCCCAAGCTTTGAGCCAAAACAATACCAATACCTCGAGTTATAACATTAAGTCCTTTAATGCGGGTAACCCTCCGAAGTTCACAGGTCTTGAAGGAGCCACCGTGATGCTCCAATGGCTCGAGAAGATTGAAAACACTTTCCTCCATACCCAATGCCCCTCAGACAGACGAACCCTATATGCTTCCAGCGTCCTGGAATCCAGAGCGCTTACATGGTGGAATGGAGTAGCTCATGCGCGTGGCGCAGAGGCTGCTTCTAGCATGACATGGGAGGAATTCAAGGAAATTCTTACGCGAGAATTCTGCCCTCCCAACGAAGTTAAGCGCCTGGAGGAAGAATTCTGGAACTTGAAGCAATACAGTGGCGAAGCGCGCGAGTACGCGACGCGCTTCCACGAGCTAAGCTTACTGGTCCCTCACCTTGTTACCCCTTCACGCCGAGCAATCGAGAAATTCCTTGGGGGTCTCCCCATGGAAATTCAAGATTCTGTATGGGCTAGAAACCCAGTTACCCTCTCTGACGCCATCGAGTTGGCCGCTGTGCTCAGCGACAACCATGTCAGAGCAGGAACCCTGTTCCTGCGGGGAACAGAGAAGACCAAACCCACCAAGACTGTCCCTGAACCAACAGAAACCAAACCTGAACCCTCAAACCATAACCAGAAACGTAGGCGCAGACAAGCCTATGCGCTTACCAACCCGCCCATTGTCCAGCAACCCGTTTACCAACCCCCAGTTTACGCGCCTAACCCACTGTCAACCTACCCAGCACCTTCTGTAGTCCATAACTATGCCTTAACCAATCCAGCACTCCCTGCCCCGCCTCCTAAGAAACCTTACACAGGAAACCATCCCTTTTGCCCAACCTGTAGATTTCACCACCCAACCCAAACCCCGTGTCGACTTTGTACCCGATGTGGCCGTACTGGTCACACTGCTGAAAACTGTAGAGTCCTTCCCGCAAATCCAATTGCGCCAACACCACCAGTCTACCCGAAGAACCCACAACCAACCTACCAAAACCCACGACCCAGATCGTGCTTTAACTGCGGTGATCCCAGTCATTTCCGGAACGCGTGCCCGAGACTACAAGTTCAGATTACACAGGCGAATCCGGTGAACCAGATTTCAAACCAAGTGACGCGTGGACGAGCTTTTAATATAACCGCGCACCAAGCGCAAGCGAATAATGACGTAGTTAATGGTACATTTTTACTTAACGGATTTTATGCTTCTGTACTTTTTGATACTGGCGCCGATCGAAGCTTTATCTCTCGCGCCTTCGAGCAGAAGCTTGCGCGACCGCGCAACGATTTAAAAGAAGATTTTTCAGTTGAATTGGCTAATGGTGAAATTATTTTAATTAACTCAGTGATTAAAGATTGTACGCTTAATCTTAACGAAAACGATTTTCTAATCGACCTCATCCCTATGCCCCTTGGAAGCTTTGATGTTATTATTGGTATGGACTGGCTCTCGCATAATCGCGCCGAAGTTATTTGCGCCAAGAAATTGATTCGCATACCTCGAGAAAATGGTGATCTTCATATCTACGGCGAAAAACCCTCCAGTGGTCTTAAACTTATGTCTTGCGCCGAAGCCCAAAGACTCATGCGGAAGAAGTGTATTGCATTTCTAGCCCATGTGGTTAAACCTGCTGAAGAAAAGAAGCTTCGCGATATCCCCGTCGTGCGTGATTTCCCTGAAGTTTTTCCTGATGATCTTCCTGGTATCCCTCCCGCTCGTGAAGTCGAGTTCCGTATTGATCTTGTCCCTGGTGCTTCCCCCGTAGCTAAATCTCCTTATCGTCTTGCACCCGCTGAGATGCAAGAATTGGCCAGCCAACTTCAAGAGTTGACTGCTAAAGGATTCATTCGCCCTAGCTCTTCGCCCTGGGGTGCTCCGGTGTTGTTCGTTAAAAAGAAAGATGGATCGTTTCGCATGTGTATTGATTACCGCGAGTTGAACAAACTCACCATTAAAAACCGGTATCCCTTACCGCGTATTGACGACCTCTTTGATCAACTCCAAGGTGCCTCTTGTTTCTCGAAGATTGATCTCCGCTCTGGCTATCACCAGTTGCGCATCCGCGATGAAGATGTTCCGAAGACTGCTTTTCGAACTCGTTATGGCCATTTTGAATTCTTGGTCATGTCCTTCGGTTTAACCAACGCACCCGCCGTTTTCATGGATCTAATGAATCGGGTGTGTAGGCCTTTCTTGGATAAATTCGTGATTGTGTTTATCGATGATGTTCTGGTGTATTCTAAGACCAAGGCCGAGCATGAGCAACATCTTCGGTTGGTGTTGCAAAAGCTTAAAGCTGAGCAACTCTATGCTAAGCTTTCCAAGTGTGAATTCTGGTCTGATGAAGTACAGTTTCTTGGTCATGTTGTTAACAAGATGGGTATTCATGTCGACCCATCCAAGATTGAAGCAATCAAGAACTGGATTACGCCATCCTCTCCTTCTGAGATCCGTTCCTTTCTGGGCTTAGCTGGTTATTACCGGCGCTTCATTTCGAACTTCTCGAAGATCGCTTTGCCTTTAACAGCTCTTACGCACAAAGGTAAACCGTATATTTGGGGCTCGAAGCAAGAAGAAGCCTTTCTAACGCTCAAGCGTCTGTTGTGTGAAGCTCCTGTTCTTGCGCTACCTGAGGGTAATGATGATTTTGTCGTGTATTGCGATGCATCCAACCAAGGTCTCGGTTGTGTTCTTATGCAACGAGGCAAGGTTATCGCTTACGCATCGAGGCAACTTAAGGTTCATGAAAAGAATTATACAACTCACGACCTCGAACTTGGTGCAGTTGTTTTTGCCTTGAAGATCTGGAGACACTACCTTTATGGTACTAAGTGTATCCTCTACACTGACCATAAAAGCCTTCAGCACATCTTTGATCAAAAGGAACTTAACATGAGGCAACGCCGATGGAACGAACTCATCAGCGATTACGATTGTGAGATCCGGTATCATCCTGGTAAGGCTAATGTGGTAGCCGATGCGCTCAGCCGAAAACCCTGCCAACTTAACTGTATCTTGCCGCGCACCCAGCTTCACTTCGCGCCGATTCAAAGCAACCTTGAATCGCGTATTCGTGACGCGCAGCGCGCATCCATCAGTAATGGTAACCTTCGCGCCGAGTTAGCGTGTGGCGCGGAAGCACTCTTTGTCCCTAATCTGAGTGGAATTCTCTGCTATCTCAATCGCATCTGGATTCCCTTTGATGAGAATCTTCGCGCTGATATCCTGAGTGAAGCGCATAAATCTCGATATTCTATTCATCCTGGCGCTGATAAGATGTACAAGGATTTGCGCATTACTTATTGGTGGCCCGGTATGAAAAAGGATATTGCTGTGTTCGTAGCTAAATGTCTGACTTGTTCTAAAGTAAAAGCTGAACACCAACGCCCATCTGGTTTGCTCGAACAACCAGAAATTCCTACGTGGAAATGGGAATGTGTAGCGATGGACTTTATTACCAAGTTACCTTTGACAGCAAGCAAACATGATAGCATTTGGGTAATAGTGGATCGATTGACTAAATCTGCTCACTTTCTGCCCATTCGTGAAAACTACCGTGTTGAGCATCTCGCGCAGCTTTATGTCAAGGAAATTGTCTGCCGCCATGGTACTCCTTTGAGCATCATATCCGATCGCGATGGCCGTTTTATATCTCGCTTTTGGAAATCCCTCCAATCTGCGCTAGGAACTCGCTTGGACATGAGTACGGCGTATCATCCTCAGACTGACGGTCAGTCTGAGCGAACTATTCAAACCCTTGAGGATATGCTCCGATCTTGTGTTCTTGATTTTGGAGGTAATTGGGATTCACACCTGCCTTTGATCGAGTTCTCTTATAATAACAGCTATCATTCCAGTATTGGTATGGCCCCATTTGAAGCACTTTACGGTCGTAAGTGCCGCTCCCCGATTTGTTGGAGCGAAGTGGGTGAAACTCAAATCACAGGACCCGAACTTGTTCAAGAGACAACCGATAAAATCGCCAAGATCCGTGATCATCTGCTGACTGCCAGAAGCCGACAGAAGAGTTACGCAGATCGTAGGCGAAAGCCTCTCGAATTTCAAGTTGGTGATCTTGTTCTCCTCAAAGTGTCGCCTTGGAAAGGTGTTGTCCGCTTTGGGAAGAAAGGTAAGCTTGCTCCTCGTTATGTTGGTCCATTCAAGATTCTCGCGCGTGTGGGAAAAGTTGCCTACAGACTTGACCTGCCGCCCGCGCTCAGTAATGTGCATCCAACGTTCCATGTATCCAATCTCAAGAAGTGTTTAGCTGACGAGAACCTTCACATTTCACTCGATGAAGTTCAAGTTGATGAATCTATGCATTTCGTTGAGAAGCCTGTTGAGATTATGGATCGCGAGGTTAAGCAAACCAAGCGCAGTCGTATCCCTATCGTGAAAGTTCGTTGGGAGTCCAAGCGCGGAGCCGAGTTTACATGGGAAAGGGAAGATCAAATGAAGATCAAGTACCCGCACCTGTTCTCTGCGCAACCTACTTCGAGATAAATTTCGGGACGAAATTTCTTAAAGTAGGGGAGACTGTGACATCTGCCCTGATCCGACCCGACCCAGGTACCCGTTTCTCTGACCCGATCTCTTTCTTTTATGATTTAATATTTATTTATACTTATATTTTACTTTTAATAATAATAATATATTTTCCTTCCCGCCTTTTTCTCTCTCTTTCTTTCCGCCGTCCCCTCCCCCTTCCTTCTCTCTTTCCGCCTTCTTTTCCCTCTTGTCGCCGTCCCGCCCTTAAGCCTTGTTTCCCTCAACTCTTTGCTTGTCCTTTGGTTCTTCCCGCCTAAGGATGTCTGCAGCTCCACGCGCCAGACTCCTTACATGGAAGCCTGCGTGAAGACATCTTGTTCCTGCGATGCGTGAAGAGAACTCTTCTCGCAGCGCGCTAAGAATGCATGTTCTTCCCGCAATGCGCTAAGAATGTATGTTCTTCCCGCGATGCGCTTAGAATTCTAGTTCACGCAGCGCGTTAAGGATGTGATTCTTCCCGCAGTGCGCTAAGGGTTGTTGTGCCAGCCTTCGCGCTCGCGCACTCAGCCTTCCCGCGCTTAACCCTTGTATCTTCTGTTTAAATCTAGCCGTTTGCTTTTGGGTTGCCTTTTCTTCTGAGCTGTTGACCTAACCTATCTAATGTCTGAATAGTTACTTTCGGCGCAGCATGCGTACCAACCCCATTGGTTGACAGATAAAGTGACTGACATAATCTTTTGAGATCTGCTTTTGCCATGCTTGACCAGTACCTTTATCTGATCCGCCCATGCTTTTTACTGTTCCCTGACAGCTTTATCTTGCCTCTGCAGCTGCCATATCTTCCATATCTTTTGCTTTTTGGATTCTTATGCTTTTTGATATCTTTTGCTTGATCCTGTTAAAGATCTTTTCCCCTTTTTCTGGATTTGTGTCTCCTAGGGTTTTCCTATAAATAATAATAATATTTTCATAACACATCACACACAAACACTTAATCTCTCCTGTTCTCTTGCTCCTTGCTCTCTCTGCCGTCTTCCTCTCCTGCCTCCGTCTTCCTCCCTGTTCTTCCCTGCTTTTCCGGTAATATATATATATTATATATAATAATTTACTTATTAATTATGCTAACTTATAATCAAGACTTAAAACAGATCATTAAAACAATAATCTTATTTATAGGTTAACTTGTGCTTGTTTAAAGTTGGTTCTTGCTTTATCTTTCACCGCATCGTTTATCAAGTGAGTTATCTCGCATCTAATCCCTTTTTATTTTAAACGCTTTGGGATGTTCATGTGTTCATACAAAACTTGAGTCTTAAACTGTTTATGAACTTTAGTCGCGCAGTATCCCATGTGTTGAGGACGTAGACTTGGCTGTTTATTTGTATGTGTGGATCATTAACCGTATGGACGGTCTATTCCGCAGTTTTCATGGTACCATTAGATGAACACGGGAGAACATTCGTTTATGATTTTCTCTTTTGTTTACACATGCACAGTTAGTCTTGTTTGTGAGCTCAATTGTGAGCACTGGCAGTCTTGTCTCTTAGAGTTGGTCCCGATCAGATTACACCCTTGTTGAAAACCAGACATACACATGTTGCGCGCAGATTTATTGTTACCTATGTATTGTATTAAACTTGATTTCTCACCAACACGCAAGTGTTTGACGTTTATTTTAACACATGTTCAGGTTTGCAGTAGCTGTTTTGGAGCTTGTGGACACGTAGGACGTTTTTACTTTTGGACCTAGAATTAAAATGTATCAAGACAAGTTAATGTTGTTTGAATGTTATAATTTATAATATATTGATTTATGTTTGATTTATGTTCTTTATTTTCCCCGCTGCGCGTGCGCGATAAAATGTGTATTAATAAATATTGACACCAATAGTGTCGCGAGTAATGAAGCAATATGTGGCGCCCCGATGTATAATCCGCCTTTGGTCGGGGTGTTACAAGTTATCCCAGCGATAGTGTAAGGACCACTGATATCAGTGTGAATAATTTCTAATAAATTAGAACTCCTTGTAGCACCTTTCTTATTCGCTGATGTCATTTTACCTTTAAGGCATTTGACACAAGTTCCAAAATCAGTGAAATCGAGAGATGGTAAGACTTCATCCTTCACGAGTCGAGATAATCGTTCTCGTGAAATGTGGCCTAAACGTTCATGCCACAACTTAGATGAGGTTTCTAAGTCTCGTTTTCGTTTATTCTTTGTTAGTGATTCATTAAGATTATATGATAACAAAGACTTGGTAAAATCATCATCCAATTCTAATTTATAGAGACCATCCAGATAGCCAAAACCAACAACTTTAGATTCAAAGCTAATAGTAAGTTTGCCATGACCATGAGAAATTACATAACCGTCATTGTCTAACTTTATTCCTGATACAAGATTCCTGGTAATTTCAGGAATATATAAGGTATCATAAAGTTTAATACAAAACCCAGTTCTCATGCGTAATTCAAAAGTTCCCACAGCCTTGACTACTAGAGGCTTTCCATTAGGCATCTTTAGTGTTCTTCGGTTTCCCTCCAGCTTCTGGATTGTAAGGAATCCCTGTAAAGAATTGGATACATGAACAGTTGAACCGTTATCAACCCACCAAGTATTAGATGGAACTTCTAAATTAAAGGACTCAAGTATCATAAAGAGATCATTACCTTTCTTAGCCAGCCATTCCTTAAATTTTGGGCAGTCCTTCTGCTTATGATCTGTCAAACGACAGAACTTGCAGAAAAACTTCCCTGAAGGATTCTTAGAGCTGGAGGCAGTGCTTGTACTTGGATTGTTTTTCTGGAACTTAGAAGCAGTTTTCTTTTTGAAACTTCCTTTCCGCTTCTTGGAATTATCGGTAGTCATAAGGTAAGCCATCTCAGGTTTGTCCACTTTCTGACGTTCCTCTTCTTGGACACACATAACGATCAACTCACTCATTGACCATTTTTCTTTCTGTGTGTTGTAATTGACTTTAAAAGTCTCATAAGAAGCAGGAAGAGAAGTCATAATGAATTGGACTAAGAAACCCTCACTGATTGACATGTCCAAGTCTTTAAGCTTGTTCGACGTGTCTTGCATCATCATGATGTGCTCACGAATACCGCTCCTTCCATCATACTTTGTAGTCACCAACTTAAGCATAAGAGTGCAAGCATGTGCCTTAGACGTTCCCTTGAATTGTTCCTCCACAGAAGCCAGATAAGTCTTGGCGATAGTTGAATCAGGAATGGCTCCTCTGATGGTAGCAGTAATAGAGTTCTTGATCAGCATAAGTGACATCCTGTTACACTTCTCCCACCTTTCATGAGCAAATTTTTGTTCAGCTGTGCTCTTATCAGTAAGAGCAGGAGGAGCTTCATGTCTGAGCGCGTGATCATAGTCCAGCATACCAAGTGTCAGCGTAAGGGAGTCTTTCCAAGCAGTAAAGTTAGCGCCAGTCAAGGTTTCAATCCCACAGTTGGGAGCTGGTGGAAATAAGATGAGAAAATAAGATACTAATCTAAATAAGGCATCTAGTTGGAAACTTAAGGAAGAATTTAGAGTGATCTAAGGGCACTTAATCTAAAGCAGGCAAACAAGTAAGGACCATTATATAAGGAAGCTGTGATATAGTCTATTATAAAACACCAAAATAACAGACTTATATTAAGTTCTACTTAAATAAAAAACACATCACCGTTGGGCAGAAGTGAATATATTCAAGCAATTATGAAAATTAAAGTTTTGTGCAAAATTAATTGTAACACATCACCGTTGGGCAGAAGTGAGACAATTAAGATTTTAGGCACTAAGTAGGTTCGCAATGCACTAAGTATAACACACCACCGTTGGGCAGAAGTGAAAACTTTTGTGTATTTAAGGCAAAACTAAAATCACGCGAATGTCTGATAATGTTAGGACATACACTTTTAAGTGACATACTTAATTAGACTTAAATAACAATATTATGTTACACATCACCGTTGGACAGAAGTGAACTAGAAGTGTTATTTAAGTTAAGTAATTTAACGGGGGGTGCGGGGGGCAGCGCCCCCTGCTTGGGTTCGGGTGCAAATGGTTAGGTTATCATAAGGGTTTCTGATCATCTCGCAACATCTAAGATATAAGAGAAGTTGCGATTACTTCGAAATAATGTTGCGAATTTGGTTAGGGGATTTTAGATGTTGCGGATAGTGAGGTCATAAGTAATGTTGCGATTGATAATTTATAAGAGATGTTGCGAATGATGTTGTTGCGATGTAATCAGCATTGTTGCGATTTGAAGTACTCGCAACATAAGGTAATACTCGCAACATCTCAAGGCTGATCGCAACATCCATAGGTAATACTCGCAACATCTTAAGCACTCGCAACATTAGTGACCTTTCACAACATGTGTCCCTTTCGCAACATTTTGTGATGCCAGGTTCTGATTCGCAACATAATTAGTGGATAATCGCAACATGTTACTCGCAAGATTTAAAGCACTCGCAACATAGTTGTTGCGATTAAGAGTACTCGCAACATCATGCGATTTCGCAACATCTTGTTTGTTGCGATTGGAGTCCATTTGTTGCGAATGGATGCCTTGATTCGCAACATTAGCAGAATTCGAAAAATTAATTTTAATCAACCTGATAACCTATTTCCTAATTTTAAGGGATTTGGGAGATTCTGTTAAAATTTTAGATTATCTCAAAATTTAATAAGATTTCAAAATAATATCTTTTATTTTATTTAAAAGATTTTGAAATTAAATTTAGAGATAACATTATCTCTTTAACAGATTTCAGTTTCCCAAGTTAATCCAAAATTAGTGTTAGTTTTTCGAAAATTATGATGTTCATCAAGAACATCTTCGAAAATAAGAACAGTTTCAAAAAAAATAATGAAACTGATAATTCGATTATTTTATCAGATTAATAACACTGGAATCGAAATCTTAACGTTTTGTAAAACAGATTTCGAAAATAATCAGGTTTTGATAATAAACAGGTTTTAATCAGACCTGACAATTCGTTGGAAGTAATACGAACATCAAATCCAATCAATTTTATGATGATGATCAAAACCGTAAACATAAGGGTTTTAAACAAAAATTCGTTTCCGATTTTAATTCCAGTTTTATGGACATCGAAGAAACTGATTAATCAACATCATGCTCTGATACCACATGTTGATCAGTTTCTTCTATTTGATGATATAATGGAAACGAGTAAGGATGTAATACCTGATAATCCAGTGATGTTGGAGATCGACATCTTCTTAATCTGATTCGGTTCCCCTTTAGGGTGTATCGGTTAGGATGGAGTTATGTGTTCTTGATGAACACGATTTGAGAGAGAGAGTTGTGGGGTGACTCTGAAGTGTTATGATTAGCCAATTAACCAACCTTTTACTCTCTAATTATCTCTCTATATATATACACACAAGGGGAAACCTTTTAATTAGTCTTAAGGGTAAAAGCGTCCATCAAGCTTTTACCTATTATCTAATAAGGCTTATGATATTATTTGATCAATTATAATAATATAAATAATCATAAGGGCCATAAATAAATATATAAATATATTTATTCTAACATCCATAAGTATTTACGACAAGCGGCTATTGAATGCTCATCACGTAAGCTTGTTGTAAGAGTTTAGTTTTATAAAACAAGGATGAAACAAAATACAGAATTGAATGATCACAAGTGAGTTTAAATGTGATAGCACTACTTAATTTGAATTACTTTATTATTATTATTATTATTATTATTATGTTGAAAAAAGAACAATTTAAACTTTAATTAATTATAATAGTTTTGATGAGTGATGTAGTAGTATGAAGCATGGGTTTTTCAATGGAAACCCATATCGAACACCCACAGACAACACTTTGGGAAGGGTATGGATGGCTTAATGAAGGAAGACCGGGATCTTTGTGATCTCTGGTTCAATCCTGAGGGCGTCCCTAGTGGGCCTTTGGACGGATGATTTTCCGCGAAACAGAAGATAATTTGGAGCCACTTAAGGGCTTCATGGCTGGGTTGGGCCAGCTAGCAGTGATCTTTTGACATAGGGTCACCCTATATAAAGTATCTAGGTAATTCTTTATTTGATAATTGTAAATAAAATAATAATAATAATAGTTTTGATAATGACCAAACTAGATGAAGTATATTTATTTCATCATTAGCCACTAAACAAGTATGACTAAATTAACAAAGCAGTTATTGAAGAAACTACACCATAGATTGAAGACGGTGAAATTAAAATCCAACCCATTGAAGATAATTTTATAAAAATATACAAGGAAGTTTTATAAATTTGAAAATGTTTTTAGCTTATTTAAAAAAATTGTTTAAATATGTATTATTTAAAAATTAAATAATATTTGAAATATTAATTTCACATAGGTTATGCTTTTCATTTAATTGACCTTGAAGACTTAATCTTGCCTTTGAATGATTAAGTCAAATACAACAATGGAATGTGTAGAGATTCTGATTAAATACCAAAATGTAATTAGTATAATTCTTGGGCTATGTTAAAAAGTAAAAAAAAAAAAGTAAAAAAAGACATTTTGAAACATGTGAGGAATTTTAGTATGTATGAAGATTAAGAACAAACATATTTGTTCGTGATGTTTCTCAGATTTGCATTCGGTTTGTTCGTCCGAAGGTTTGGGTTGCGTGATTGGCATGTGATTTTGGGTTGGCGAAGCCGAGGGAGGGAGTAAGAGAGAGAAGGTGGGTGGAGGAGTCTACATATTATAGACAAAAATGGCATTTTACACCTGCCTCTCGTATCACCAATACTGTTCGTTTTGTCTGCGGCTGATGGCCGGCCCATCCAGGAACTCATGACTTTGTTTTTTGTTGCCCTGGTAGAAACTTTACAGAAGGTCACCCATATTAGTACGACTACTTCCACCTGAGCATGCTAGGACTGGGGGTTTTCATATGTTCCACAGTCAACTAAGCCCAAAGCGTGTAGATAATTTAAGAGGCCGGGACTGTCACACCCCGACTAGCACAATGCGGAAGCGTAAAACGGGAATGTAACAGAAACCTCTGGTATTAACACTTTGTTTATAAAGAAACATTACAAACTAATTTACAATATATTACATTTCTTTGTTCTATCATTATTTTACAGTTTAGGTGGTACAAACAATACTAATTCGTTAACTAAACGTTCTTACTACTAACACCCTTGCTTCTATTCACATAGCATCGACCACACACTTCAGGCAAGTAACAGATCACCAAATTACTCTGATTTAGGTACACCTGAAAAACAGTTTAAAACGGGTCAACTACTAGAGTTGGTGAGTTTCACGAGTTTCAAGAAAACAGTAATGAGTATTCACAAGTTAACACTTGTAATCCTGAAATAAGTATGTATGTATGTAAATGATGTAATTATGCTAAGCTCTAGTGAAGCCTTGACTGTATGTGCTGCGTGCATCTATTTCCCACGCTCAATCAACCACTGTGGCTCCCCTTCCGCCCACAACATGCTCCGGTAGCTATGTCTAACACTACATAGCCTGTTTGTATAAATATGGTCATGTGCAAACGGCGCTATGTGACACGGCAACCAGGCCGATTCCGTTTGGGTTTGTCAAACCAATAGTACTATTCACAAGCCACCGGCTCGAAGTCAATCACTGTGATCGTGGGGACTTTCGTGTGTTAGCACTTTGAATAATTCACATCAGTACATGTTTGGGGTATGTTTATGTAATCGAACATGCTTTTCACCCCAAAAGTTCGTAAAACAGTTTAAAAGTGGGGTCATGAGACTCACGGTTTAGTAGATATTCAGTACTGTATCAACTCGTGGTTTGTTCAGTCCGTTATCAGTAGTTCCTATAATCAATATTATAATAATATTAATATTTTAATATTATTATAATCTCAATACTAAACTGGGCTGTATAACTAATCTTGGTGTAGCTGGAACGCCCAGAAAGTGGCAATAGGCTTAGGTTGTGATGTTGTTCAATGTCTAATACTTAAAACCGAACTTGGCTCAGACTCCCGTTTTCCCAGCTGGGCCAAGTTGCTCGTTTACGCGTTCAGGAAGCAGTTATGGGAAAATAAGCTTGGGAAAATGTATTGGTTAATAACATGATTAAGTTATAAAGAAAGATCACATACTCGGGTCCCGGATTAGCCACGGGGCCTGTTTCCGTTTATTCAGTTTGATTTGAGAAGAAACGCGCACAATCCACCCGGATTGTCCAGGTTTCTCATAGAAAAGTTCATTTTCACTTAATTAATCCAAACATATGATTTTTGATCACTCTTGGTGTTTTGATTTTCCCGCAGGTTCACTAGTCGCGAACTTGCCGGTTGTTATAAAAACTGAATTTGTTTAATATTCAGATTAGCATAATTAATTAACCGTTAATCATTAAATTATAAAACTTTAACCACTTATCAATTCAAATATTTAGATTTTTATAAAAATATTTATGGAATTTATTTACTGATTTATTAATTTATAAAAATTCATTTTATCAGTTATATTTCGCCTGAAAATCGTCCGTTTACCCCAAACAATTTCCAAAAATTCCACAAAAATTCCTGAATACTAAAATCATGTCCCAAAACAACTTGTATCAATTCCAGAATGTAAAAAACTCGTGCAATATTCTTTTCGGCCCAAATTCGGTTGTAAAAATTCACATTAACGCAGTTAAACAAAACACCTTTAAACTTCTCTAAATGATCCCAAAATTCATATGTGATCAAAATACATCAAATCTGAGTTACCAGAAAATTTTCATAATATTTGAAGTATTTTAGCTATTTTTTTCAAATAAACGTCCCAATTCGGTAATAAATTCGCCAAATATTCTCGGATGGTCGAAAATTACCAAATTTGAACAGGGACTCATTGACATGGTCCCTGATGTCCTTGAAAAATTTCAAGTCCTAAAAATTTGCACATCACACCTTAACCTAAATAGCCCGTAAGCGAGTGTTTCGGCATTACCTTAGCGGGTTTGGCTCGTTTCCGACCTTTTAATCAAGTTTTCAGGTTCTTGTGCTTCTAAGCAAGCTAGGTACAAGTCCTATACCACAAACCAAGTAATATTTCATCAACATAACAGCCCTTAACTTAGGGTTTCGGCTAGTACACAAAAACGAACTTTTGAACCGTAAAAACGTCGTTTCAACCCTTTAATCCGTGTTTATGGCCAAAAAAACTATCAAAACAGGTTCCTTACCGTTTTTATGATCAAAACATGTTTATGGACTATTTTTAGGATTTTTACACGGTTAGGAATGATTTTTAGTAACCAAGACATGTTTTTATGGTATTAAACAAGTTTAAACAAGTACAAAAGCTACTTATTTAAGCCCCTTACCTTAGGGTTTGAAGGTTTTCTGGCTGGAACAGAGCTTATGTCCAGAGTTTTCAAGAAATAATGTTGAAAATATCTTGGATCTAGTTTAAATGTGAAAGAATAAAAAGGGGGGGTGGCTGCTGGCCGATCGGAAGTCCATGGGCCCATTTTGGCCCAAGTTTCTGATTTCTCAAGCCCAAATACGAAAAACCCAGTCCAAATTTAGTTCGGGTTCGGTTTTTGGCGCGAAAAACTTATCGGGTGCGTTAAACAGCGCGAAAACGAGTGTTTTTCGGCTAGTTTTGTGTAAAATTATAAAAGTATACTATATGTTTGTAAAAATCAAAAATATTTTCACGGATCGCTTAAAACGTTTCAAATAAGTGTTTGGTAAGTCTTTTTCGGCTTAACGGATGATACAATGCTTGGTTTGTAACTATCTTTTGCGTTTAAATCTATAGCGGGTAGTTAAACAAGCATATTTTCGTTTAACTTGTTTGCTATCAAACTAAGGCCATATTTCTAATGTCTTAGCTTGTATTAAACGTATATCACTCATAGATGGCCCCCCCGAGATATCTGGGTCATAACCCGACCCGTTCGGTTAATCGTTGGTTTGTTATGCAAAAAGCGTTTATTTGTTTAATCGGTAAATACGTACTGAGGTGTACCTTGTTTTGGCTCAAATGTCACAGGGACACTACTTATGTATGAACCAATGACCTCTCTTGTCCACAGTTGATGTGGGATTTGACTTAGATAAACTGTAGTATAAATTTCTCATTCAATTCAAAACGATGCAATCAAGTGGTAGACAAACGGCCAATAAGTTGCATTGCAACTCCCTTTTGAATTAGTCCATAACAATCTTATATGTATCGTTACACTTTACTCTTAATTTTTTTTTTCTAAATAGCATGTTTTAAATGCATACATTAATAAGAATATATTCTTGTTCTCGTGCAGATGTATGACTACTTGAATCACGTCTCTTATCACTTTAACAATCGTTACCAAAAAAATATTCTTTTAGAATCAAACGTAATAAACTCTTATTATATTATGCAATGTCCCAAAACCCTCTTATGACAATTCATTCTCTTTGCTGCTATTAAAATTCAATGGAAACGTTAAACAAAAAGCGGCTCGGCAAGAGAACGAGAGCAGAAAATAAACCTTCTAACAGCAGCGTGGCAGCTGACGAAGCCGAGTTTCAACAACTCTTGGCTATAATAGATCGGTTTCAAGCAGGGTTGAATCATTTTCATAAAAAAGGCTTAGGCGGTTATGTAGGTAAGTCCGTGGCCACCCCAGCGACACATCATGGTGTTATTAATATTAGGAAAACAAGTGTACCACAAAACAACACAGTTTTCCTGTTTGATCTTAACACCGAACCTGCAGCCGATTTATCTGATTAGTTCCGGTTTCTTGTGTGGATTCAAGGGAAAGGTTTGACCTATGTAATTTTCTAACAATAAATGGTGCTCGTACTCTAGTTTATTCCAATAATTATAAATTAAACTAGTCTCATATTATCCACAAATTTGACATATATATATTGCTTATTTTAGTAGATTTAACAATTTATATAAAACTGTTATTCTAGTAGTGTATAGGTTTATTTAACTTATGATTATGTTTAAAAAAATATTGTATTTATAAGTTAACTTAATAAAAAAAATTTAGGCGACTTGTTTTAATTCATTAAGTATTATTTTGTTCTCGTAGATCAACATGCTGATAAAAATTATGGATTCAGCACCGACTATGACTGTAAGTATCTTTAAATGGAGTTTGAATGGAACACCGGTTAAGAATAGCATTGTTGTGGTGAAGAATTTGGCCTTTATACAATTGAAAGTCTATGGTGTTAAATTGTGAAAACTTTTGTGCATGGTGTTTATAGTCTTACACTATCATGACGCATAATCTTGTCATCGTGACGCATTGCATATGCTTTTTATTTTTATTTTTTTATCATAACTGATAAAGATAAAGATTGCATAAAACATTATTTAAAACAATTACAATAAAGTGGCAGGTAAGCGAATAACAAACTGCGTCACAACCCCTCTTGTACATCAATCTATGTCCAACTAAAAATAAAATTTTGAGTCTTAGGAGCTGAAAAATGACTATACACGACTCACTAAACCCTATTATTCTGCTAAGAAATTCCTCGGTCTCATGGCCAAATAATACAATTGTCATAGGCTCATAGCTCTTCGAGTGCTTTTTAGATTAAAAACCTTTTTTTTTCACAAGATAACTAATTACAAGATGTAAGCATTAATCATACAAGATTATTCGATAGGAAATAGGAAACCAAGATGACAAGAATTAAAATATGTTGATGTACATGTATTCGCTTTAATCTCTTCAACTATACTCTTTGGTTGTCGTTTGTTGTTAAAGATGTACTTTTTTCGTGCTCTTTAGATGAACCATAAACTTGAATCCCACCCAAGTATCAGAGCAATCCAATACTCTGACTACCGTGTACATGACTATATTATCACAGGCTTTAGATGGTAGATTTGTGTTTCTTTGATTTGTAAAACTTCTCTCGAGGGTATCAGGTTTAACGCGACTCCATCGAAAGAAATTGATCTTCAATATAACTCACCCAAAGATAATTCACTACAAATAAAATGTCATTTAGTGGCACATAATTTTAATGACATTTAACTTTTGTGCCACTATTTTAGGTTTTAATGTCACTTTACGCATGCCACATTTCAGGGCCGGCCCTGAGGATTTAAATACCTCGGCCGAACCGAAATAAAAAGGCCCATATCTCTTAAACGTCGTATATCTTAAACGAATAATAGATAAAAAAAATGTCTAGGCTCAATATTAAAAAAGTTTTCGGTCCGTATAGCTTAAATGAATTAGACAAGTAATCATTAATCAATTTACGCACAAAAGGATCACTTGTGATTAACTTTTCAAAAAGTTCAACCTTTCTAGCCTCTTTGAGTTTCGATTTCATTGGTATTTGAAAGATAGGATATAACTCAACTATTGTTTAAGGTTTTTCTTAAAAGTTTATTTTAGAAAAATATTTCCGACGTAGCAAACATGTTTCATTAATTAAAAAGTAGAGCAAGTAGAATAAATTTATAGCTAGGATAATGCTATTAAATTGATACATACATAATAAAATCTATCTATAATATATATAAACGAAAACCAAAAAATCATATGTTTCGCGATGTGGTCGCTCCCCCTTTTTATGAAAGCCACCAGATTTCTTGATTTTTAAATGAAGACCTCTCATTGATTTAACCCAAATTCACGGGTATGGGTCTTATCAAAACCAGATAGCTCTTAAACGGGTTATAACATTTCATTAAATTAAAAATTAATCTTACCAATTATTTGATATGAAAATCCTACAAAATAGGAATATATACTAAAATTTAATATCCAATTTAAAAAGAAAAATATATTATTTATAATTAATAAACAATTTTATAGTAAAAAACATAAGCGGATCATGGGTCACCAAATCCAGATAGCTTTTAAACGGGTTATAACATATCATTTATTAATGAAACCCTTTTATCATCAAACTCTAAGTATATTATTAACTTTCTTATAATAAAGAAAATTAAAATCTGAAAAATAAATATTAAAAACCGAAAAATGTAAAACAACCATTCTCTCAAGCCATCAGATTACTTTATTTGTAAATGAAGGCTTCTCACGCATTTAACCCGAATTCACGGTTAAAGGTCTCACCAAACCCAGATAGCTCTTAAACGGGTTGTAACATCTCATTATATTAAAAAAAATAATCTCATCAAATATTTGATATGAAAATCTTATAAAATAGGAATATACTAAAATTAATATCCTATTTTATTTTTAAAAAAGATATTATTTATAATTAAGAAACAATTTTATAATAAAGAAAATAAACGAGTAATGGGTATCACCAAACACAGATAGCTTTTAAACCGGATTATAACATATCATTTATTTATGAAACCATTTCATCATCAAACCTCAAGTATATTAATTATTAACTTTCTTACAATAAATAAAATTAAAATCCAAATATACATATATAAATATTAAAAACGAATAATGTAAAACAACCCCCGTAATACGGGGGATAAAATCTAGTAATATATATAAACGAAAACCCTAAAATCCTACGTGTCTCAATTTGGTCGCTCCCCCCTTTTATGGAATCCACCAGATTGCATGATTTTTAAATGGATGACTCTCATTGATTTAACCCAAATTTATGGGTATCGGTCTTACCAAAACCAGATGACTTTTAAACGGGTTATAACATCCCATTAAATTAAAAATTAATCTTACCAATTATTTGATATGAAAATCCTATAAAATAGGGATATACTAAAATTTAATATCCAATTTAAAAAGAAAAAGATATTATTTATAATTAATAAACAATTTTATAGTAAAAAACATAAGCGGGTCACGGGTCACCAAATCCAGATAGCTTTTAAACGGGTTATAACATATCATTTATTTATTAAACCCTTTCATCATCAAACATTCAAACCCTAAGTATATTATTAATTTTCTTACAATAAAGAAAATTAAAATCCAAAAAATAAGTATTAAAAAACGAAAAATGTAAAACAACAATTCTCTCAAGCCATTAGATTGCTTTATTTGTAAATGAAGGCTTCTCACGCATTTGATCCGAATCACGGGTAAAGGTCTCACCAAACCCAGATAGCTTTTAAACGGGTTATAACATATCATTATATTAAAAAATAATCTCATCAAATATTTGATATGAAAATCCTATATAATAGGGATATACTAAAAATTAATATCTTATTTTATTTAAAAAAAGATATTATTTATAATTAAGAAACAATTTTATAATAAAAAAAATAAACGGGTAATGGGTATCACCAAACCCAGATAACTTTTAAACGGGATTATAACATATCATTTATTTGTGAAACCATTTCATCATCAAACCTCAAGTATATTAACTATTAACTTTTTACAATAAATAAAATTAAAATCCAAATATACATATATAAATATTAAAACGAATAATGTAAAACAACCCCCGTATAGTTACCTGTGTCTACTATTTAGGCAGAATACCGTCACCTATTTTTAGTGATAAACTGAACGAGCTCGACAAAATAGAAGAAGAAGAAGTTGATTATGTCACACCCCAACCTATGGTGGAAATGCCGGGGCGTGATCCGATTGCTCACAGCTCGAAGATACTATCATAATTATAATTACAATATCTAATTAATTATTTTATTCAAATAATACACACAATAATCAAATACAACAAAGACAATTCAAATAAATAAATATAACAAGTTTAAATCCAAGTTTGTCTTCATTATAACCCTAAGGTCTTTCTAAGCATCCATACTTCAACTTCAAACAACCTGCATATGCGTAAAAAATGGAGTTTTGTCAACAAATATGTTGAGTGAGTCTATCACCAATTTTGACACCAAAAATAATGTTAATATAATAAATAAGCAAAACGTAATAAATGCGGTAATGAAATTAAACCATAAGTAAATAGATTGTTGATTAAACCATTGCCAAGCGAATCGGGCGCCGGTAAATCAACCATGAGCAAATAAATAGAATAAGACCGTTGCCAAGTGAATTGGGCGGTGGTTAATAGAATGAGAACCCTCTCCAAGGGGATATGTCAAACGATTGAATACAATAACACATAAGCACATAACAAGTAGATTTGATTAATCACACACAATTACACGTTTGCTATTTTTGATATGTATGTATATATAGATATATATGTATAGTATTATATACGCATATGTCACCAAAACGTTTATGAAAATCGAGTAAAATAGGGGAATGATAAAACTCACCTTAGATTAAAGGCAAGCGAGTATAATTAAGAATAAACGAGTAAACGGATAAGCGAGTCGTCCAATACGCGTCAAACGAGATAACTTATCAGAACCTGAAACTTTGTGATATGAAACTATAAATAAAAAAGAACTTAATTCCACTGGAATCAATCCAAACGGATGAGTAGAACTCTAGTTATGTTGAATTAAACGTTTAAGCGAGCTGGTACTGACCAGAATCCGAACAGCGAGTCGGAAGTCGGGTTTTGGGCAGTAGCCTTAAAATCACGTTACGAGAATAAAAGTCTTCTGGACCGAACGTTGAATCCGACCAGAAGTGTGAGAAAACGATAAGTCAGACTTGTTGACTGTTTTACCCTTTATCGGGTTTTAAAGCAATTGACCAGTCAACACCCTTCAATCACCGAAATTGATTGAAGGTTATTGACTAGGGAATATGTATGAACGATTTTACAGTTTACAACTTACCCGGAAAGTGAAAGGATTGATGAGAAACGGAAGTCAAAAGTCCTAAAGCAAGCAAAGTCAACGATCAAGCCTTGTATCTTTAACGAATATGCAAAAACCAAAGGGTTTATGAGATGGCAGAGGCTAGTGACGGCTGGAGGAGGTGTATTAGGGTTAGATTAAGGTTTACAGCAGATAGTTATGACTTGTTTTATAAGAATAGCTAAACCGAACTAATTATAGGCTTTTTGGCCCGTTTAAGCAAGTAAATACGTTTTAAGAAAAGAATCAATGAAATGTACTGAAAGATCTGATCTTAAGCAGAGGAAAACAATTTAGGACTTGTGTTTTAGTTATATTATGATTACTTGGTCCTTAATTCTCTCATATAAGCTTAAAATACACGATTTAGATACCAAAAATGAGTTAGAAAGTGAATCAGGTGAAGATTTCTGCACAGACACGCCCACACACTGCGCGGCCAGCCGTGAGCCCGCCGGAGCGCCGAGGAGTAAGTTTCATTCTTTTACATGTTTGGCCCCTACAGTTTGTTTATTGATCATTTAATGAACCAATTCTTATATAAATCATAAATAAACACAATATAAAACATGAAGGGCCTGTAGTGAATAAAGGAGAACTTAATTACTTATAAATACCAAATATTATTAAAGAATAAGATCCGAAAGATGTTCGAATGAAAATAAACGGATATGACAAAAACCCGAAATGTTACAGATTATATGTATGGGAATTCATTGATTTAACCCAAATTCATGGGTATGGGTCTTACCAAAACCAGATAGCTCTTAAACGGGTTATAACATCTCATTAAATTAAAAATTATTCTTACCAATTATTTGATATGAAAATCCTATAAAACAGGGATATACTAAAATTTAATATCCAAATTAAAAAGAAAAAGATATTATTTATAATTAATAAACAATTTTATAGTAAAAAATATAAGCGGGTCATGGGTCACCAAATCCAGATAGCTTTTAAACGGGTTATAACATATCATTTTTTATAAAACTCTTTCATCATCAAACCCTAAGTATATATTTAACTTTCTTATAATAAAGAAAATTAAAATCCAAAAAGTAAATATTAAAAAACAAAAAATGTAAAACAACCATTCTCTCAAGTCATCAGATTGCTTTATTTGTAAATGAAGACTTCTCACGCCTTTGACTCGAATTCACGAGTAAAGGTCTCACCAAACCCATATAGCTCTTAAACGGATTATAACATCTCATTATAATAAAAATTAGTCCCATCAAATATTTGATATGAAAATCCTATAAAATAGGGATATGCTAAAACTTAATATCCTATTTTATTTAAAAAAAGATATTATTTATAATAAAGAAACAAATTTATAATAAAGAAAATAAATCGGTAATGGGTATCAGCAAACCCATATAGCTTTTAAACCGAATTATAACATATCATTTATTTATAAAACCATTTCATCATCAAACCTTAAGTATATTAATTATTAACT
Source organism: Bidens hawaiensis (assembly GCF_021521415.1). Lineage (NCBI taxonomy): Eukaryota > Viridiplantae > Streptophyta > Magnoliopsida > Asterales > Asteraceae > Bidens > Bidens hawaiensis. Next base: position 134,182 of record NW_027493243.1, read on the forward strand.
TTCTTATAATAAATAAAATTAAAATCCAAATACACATATATAAATATTGAAAACGAATAATTAGATGAAAAGAAAACTCATTGTTATGTCATATCATTTATTTAGTAAAAACTAAAAATAGATTTGCACAATCAATTAATTAAGTTAGAAAAAAATTGTATGTGCTTAAAGTAATTTATTGTTTAGTGGTGATGTCAGATAAAACTAGAGGAGGACAAGACTACAACTTTTAATTAACAAAATAATATTCTCTCTCCAAACAAATCTTCTTCTTCTTCTTCACCATGCCTCTGCAAGTCTGAAAACTTCTACTACATCAAAATTTAAGCAAAAAAACAGGGGATATATGTAAAATAAATATGCCCCCGAGAACTATAGGCCCCGGCCGGTTGTCCGGCTCGCACAACCCTAGGGCTGGCCATGCCACATTTGTTTGGCATGCACTTTTAGTGGCATTTAGCATCTGTGACACTAAATTTAAGTTTTATGGTACTTTATGATAGGTGTGTTCAAATGTATTTGAAACTGAATCCGAGTTATCCGATAATCCGTATCCGAACTATCTGAAATTTCGGATATCCGAAAATTCGGATTCGGGTAGCGTTTTTAGGAATTTTCGGATAGTTCGGAACTATCCGAAGTTTTAATTTTAATATTTTTTTAATATTAATATGTATAAAACTTAAACACCATGCTTACTCCTTACTCTATCTAATCCTAATTTCTAAGGACCTGCTATCACTATATCAGTATCACTCTCCAAATCTCCAATCAATATCACCATTCACCACGCCACCAGTTTATGGCACAACCACCGTCCGCCGTTGCACTACACTGTCAGTCCGTTTCAACCTCCGCCACCGTCCGCCGCTGAACTATTTGACTATCTGTCACCATCGGCCATCACCACCTTCGTCCTCCGGCGCCAAATCTACCTTGATAAGGTATGTGAAGTTTGAAAATTTTGTGTTTAGGTTGTTAGATTGAAGAACCAATTGTGTTTAAGTTGTTGGATTTGTAAGTTCACTTTAAAACAGGTTATTGGATTGGATGATTTTGGTTGTTTTGTGACTTGTTAGTCTAATTTTAAAACTGTTTTTTTTCCAGGTTTTCTTTCGGATATCCGAATCACTATCCGATTGGATATCTGAAATTTCGGATTCGGATAGTGAAATCCACTATCCGAAAGGACCGGATATCCGAAGTTCGGATATCCGAAACTTCGAGTTTCGGATATCCGGTTTTGAACACCCCTACTTTATGAATGCTATATTTGTTTGGCACACACTTTTAGTAGCATTTAGTATTTGTGTCACTATATTTTAAGTTTATAATGACACCTTACATATGCCGTATTATCTTGACCAAATTATATTGGCATTTAGCATTTATGCTACGTAAATTTAGGTTTTTATTGTCACTTTACGCCTAATATTTATTTGATACACAATTTTAATGGAATTTAACTTGCACGTGTGATCATCTAATGACTTACACATATAGTGGTTTATTTGATAAAATATCCAAATAATTAAACCACGTAAATACCTAACTAACCAACAGGTGAGCTAAATTGCAACAATTTACATAGGGCGTGAGACGTTCTAGAGTCAAGAGGCTATTGGGTAAAATATACTTCACTAAAATGTCTCAAAATATTGATAACTTCCAATATTCTCACTTCACTTTTTGTATATCACCACATAGCCTTTTTTTTGTAGTGATTATAGTTTCTGTTTCTGAACATTGTTTTTTCAATATTGTTTCTAACGAATGTACCGAAAACATAAGTTTTAAACATTAAAACCGGATCAGTAACAAATTTGAACCTTATGTAATCACGCATTGACAATGTTGAACTTGAAAACAAAATGAACAAGTTTAGATTGAGTTATAAGCATTGTTTTCATGGCCAAACTAGCCAGTCTGGTTCTGCCTCTTTGAAATAGTGGCTAGCTATTCTGACAAAATGGGTAGACTATATGTTCAATAACATATTAGTGGTTGTGGTCTATAGGTAGGTAAATTTTACGATCCAGTTGGGTCGCTATTGAAGTATTGATACATCAAAATTACTATTAAAGGTATTTGGATTGTACACTAGAGGTTTCGTACCTTATATTGAGTTTTCTTACTTTATATAATTAGTAGTCTATGTGTCTTGTGACACACGGGGTAAAAAAATATTTTTAAAACATATTAATAAAATAATCTATAAAATTTTATAAATCAAGTGAATATGTGACCAAGTAACTTAAATATTACATAGAAGATGCAAAAATATTTAAAATTTATTACAAATTTCTAAATACTTCTTTGTAGGCAACATTTGATGTTGTATTTGAAAGATAATCATTACTATCTAGGATAACAACTTTGAGGTTCTCTCGTTTTTTGGAATAAACCTCTACTATTTAGCAGCTATTAGTACATCAAGTGTAGAAACGAAGCCTTAATTATATCTCCTAATCTTAAATATATATAAACGAAATTTTTAAAAGCTCTATGGCTGATTCCTACTTTCTCTCACGTCACCAAATTGTTTTATTTGTAAATGGATGCTTCTCATGCATTTGACCCGAATTCACGGGTATGGGTCTCACCAAACCCAGATTACCCTTAAACGGGTTATAACATCTCATTACATTAAATATTAATCTTACCAAATATTTGATATGAAAATCCTATTAAGTATGGATATACTAAAAGTAAACATCGATTTAAAAAAATAGATATTATTTATAATTAAGAAACAATTTATATTTAAAAAAAATAAGCGGATCATGGGTCTCACCAAACCCAGATAGCTTTTAAACGGGTTATGACATTTCATTTATTTGTGAAATCTTTTCATTATCAAACCCTAGTATATTATTAAGTTACTTACCATAAATATAATTAAAATCCAAAAAAAATATAAATATTAGAAACGAAAAATGTAAAACTACCCCCTGTAATACGAGGGATAAAAGCTAGTGTGCGTGTGTATTTATATATATTCTTCGGTTGTTTAGTGATAAACTCTTAAGCCTACGTTTCCTATTTTTATGATTGGGTATTTGTATACTAGATTTTATTCCCCGTATTACGGGGGTTGTTTTACATTATTCGTTTTTAATATTTATATATGTATATTTGGATTTTAATTTTATTTATTGTAAGAAATTTAATAATTAATATACTTGAGGTTTGATGATAAAATTGTTTCACAAATAAATGATATGTTATAATCCGGTTTAAAAGCTATCTGGGTTTGGTGATACCCATTACCCATTTATTTTCTTTATTATAAAATTGTTTCTTAATTATAAATAATATCTTTTTTAAATAAAATAGGATATTAATTTTTAGTATATCCCTATTTTATAGGATTTTTATATCAAATATTTTATGAGATTAATTTTTAATATAATGAGACGTTATAACTCATTTAAAAGCTATCTGGGTTTAGTGAGACCTTTACCCGTGAATTCGAGTCAAATGCGTGAGAAACCTTCATTTGCAAATAAAGCAATCTGATGGCTTGAGAAAATGGTTGTTTTACATATTTCGTTTTTTAATATTTATTTTTTTAGATTTTAATTTTCTTTATTTTGGATTTAATTTTCTTTATTGTAAGAAAGTTAATAATATACTTAGGGTTTGATGATGAAAATGTTTCATAAATAAATGATATGTTATAACCCGTTTAAAAGCTATCTGGATTTGGTGACCCATGACCAGCTTATGTTTTTACTATAAAATTGTTTATTAATTATAAATAATATCTTTTTCTTTTTAAATTGGATATTAAATTTTAGTATATCTCTATTTTATAGGATTTTCATATCAAATAATTGGTAAGATAAATTCTTAATTTAATTAGATGTTATAACCCGTTTAAGAGCTATCAGGTTTTAGTAAGACCCATACCCATGAATTTGGGTTAAATCAATGAGAGGTCTCCATTTAAAAATTAAGTCATCTGGTGGCTTCCATAAAAAGGGGAGAGCGACCACATCGCGACACGTAGGATTTTTGGGTTTTCGTTTATATATATTATAGATGTTTGATGGTTCAATAAAGAAAAGTTTCCAACATATCATAATTTTATCATTGCATCAATAAGTGACTAACATGCAGCGAATTTAACAGGAAACGTCTCTAAGAGAAGGAGAAGGAGACTGTTGTAGACGCTTAAGAGGTGAAGCCCCCGAGCCATAGATTTTTCTTTTCCCCCGTGATATTTAAATACCAGGTTTTATCTTCTATATTACGGGGGTTGTTTTTATTTTTTGTTTTTAATATTTATATATATATTTTTTAATTTTATTTTTTATAGGGAATATACTTCGAGTTTGATGATGGTAGAGTTTCACAAATAATTAAGATGTTATTGACCGTTTAAAAGCTATATAGGTTTGATGAAACCCATGACCCGCTTATTAAAAAAAAAAGGAAATTAATTAGTATTTATCTATTTTATAGGATTTTCATATCAAATATTTGGTGAGACTAATTTTTAATTTAATGAGATGTTATAACTCGTTTAAGGGTTATCTGGGTTTGGTAAGATCCATACCCGTGAATTTGGATCAAATGCATGAGAAGCCTCTATTTGCATATCAAGCAATCTGGTGGATTAAGAAAACGTAGAAAGCAACCAAAGAGCTTTTAAAGGTTTCATTTATATATATTTAAGATAAGATGCATACTTTCTTCATACAATAATTTTTTTCTAAAAAAAAATTTACATCATAACGAGCAATTTATTTTCTTTAAATTTTATGTATTTTTTTTTAAATATTATCGTATGAAAAAACTTATGCCCATCTAAAATCATGGGGCAAAGAAAAGTCTATGGCTAAGAGCATTCTCGATAGCTGCACTATTTTTATCTCTATTTCTATAATTAAATTAAAAAAATACTATATTTTTTCTATCATATATAATTAAATAATATTTTTTTTATATCTTTATCATTATCTTTTCTCTCTTCTTCACTCACAATAACTTTCAAATATATTAAATAAGTAGATGATTACTAGTGTTCTTCCAGATTTACTAATCTCTTTAAAATTTTCCCTTTTCTTTACTGACAACCACGTACAATCCTCTAAAAAAAATTTAAAGACTCCTCTCATATAATTACAGAGGAGCTACTGAAAATGCTTCAAAGAGTTTCACATCTCTAGCGTCTACACATATGTGTCTCTAAAATTCGCCACACTTTAGCATCTCATTGGTGCGGATGTGGGTCCCACCAAAAGAAAAGGCATCTAGAGCTTAGACCTTTCGTCGATGTGTCATACATTGCATAGTCTTGTTTTCTATGAAACCCCTACACGCTAGAGGCTACCATATTTATTTTAACTTGGTCAAGTGAATGTTCAATTTGGTGATTCTCCCTTTATATTTTATATTGTTAGAGCATTTCCAGCTTATTCCTTACCCTATATCCATATATATCATATAATTATACTAAAAATCACTGTTTTTTCTCTCTTGTTTAATTAAATAATACTTTTTTATACCTTTATCATTATCTTTTCTCTTTCCTTCACTCACAACCACTTTTAGAAAATATTAAAAAGTTATACGATATAAACAGTGAAACCCCAAATTTAACTTTCCCATATAACATTTTCTCTCTCATCTACTCACAACCACTCATAACCATACCATTTACAAATTCTCCTCACATATTTTTAGAGAACATGCTGAGAATACTATTACTAAGTTATGACTAGCGCATTTTTTACATTCTCTTATTTATTTACTTTTCTTTGAACATAATGGAGAATCTTCAACCATTACAAGATACTTGAATCAAACATAAATTCTCAACTAACTATGTTCAAGAAGATACTTGAATCAAAAATAAATTCTCAACTATGTTCTTTAATCTTTAAAGAACATAGTTGAGAAAAAAACAAACAACCCTTTTAATCTTTTTTAATCTATTTTTTTAACGACCAATAAAAAAACATAATATAAAAACACTAGTAAGACGCTAGAACAGCCAAACAAACAACCACAACAAAAAACAAACAACAAATAAGGAACCAAACACGCTACAAGCGTACACTCACCCTTACACCCGAAAAGAGCACCAATCTTCCCAAAAGAGACTGCATTTTCTTCCTCTACTTTTAATCCAAAGGACCCATTACCTTAATTTCCTCCACCAAGCTTCAGATTTGAATCGGAGTTCCCGAATGGACTAACGTGTTTCTGTTTTCCACATACACCATATCGCGATTAAACATATAGCTTGGAACACTTTTGGGTCTTTTACATGTATTTTTGGGTAATATCGGGTATAGATCAGGTATTTGAAAAACCTTGTTTCGGGTATTCGAAAAACCCAGTTCCGGGTATGATACCGGTTCCGGATTTTGGGTATTACCGGGTACAAATCAGGTTCGGTTCTGAGTACGGGTTTTAGTACTAAAATGTATACCATATCCATACCCGAGTTTATGTTTTTCATGCACCTCTAGATCAAAAAGTGTTGTTTAATATGGACTTTTGTCTTAGATCCAAGGTGTGCTTTTTATCCTCAGATTAAACTCCATAAAGCCCAACTTAACCACATGGGCCTGGTATGCTGGTACCCTAACGGCGCGTGTATCCACTTCCGCACAACCCGCCAGCAAGATAAACATGAACAAATTATATAACACAAAAAGCTAGGTCACTTCACCCCGACCCCCACTCTCCATCCACCCACGCGCCTCAAAACACCCCATAACCCCATCGCGTACTCCACACTCACACCCAAAATCGCGTGACAACCACTCCACCTTTGTACTCTATACAGACGCAAACACAACTCCGATTACTCTTATTCGTTCTCGAAGCTTCACGTTTCCGATTACTTCTACGACTTCAACGGTGTCGTTTCAGTTATGTTATTATTATAAATATTAATAATAATAATAAGTTAGATCGACGGTTATCAATCAGTTTGTTTGTTACAATTCTGTTGATTGTTATTATTCGGTTGACGTGAGCTACAAGTTAACGATGAAGGTGAACGTGAAGACTTTGAAGGGCACGCACTTCGAAATCGAAGTGAAAGTTGAAGATACGGTGCGTTTTTACTGATCTGAAATTGACGTTACGAAGCTTAATTTTGATGTCGTTAGGGTTTTGAGTTTGATTCGTTGAATACTGAGTGTATTTGATCTGAAATTGACGTTACGAGGCTTAATTTTGATTTCGTTAGGGGTTTTGAGTTTGATTCGTTGAATACTGAGTGTATTTGATCTGAATTTGACGTTACGAGGCTTAATTTTGATTTCGTTAGCGGTTTTGAGTTTGATTCGTTGAATACTGAGTGTATTTGATCTGAATTTGACGTTACGAGGCTTAATTTTGATTTCGTTAGCGGTTTTGAGTTTGATTCGTTGAATACTGAGTGTATTTGATCTGAAATTGATGTTACGAAGCTTAATTTTGATTTTGTTAGGGTTTTGAGTTTGATTAGTTGAATACTGATTGTATTTGATCTGAAATTGATGTTACGGAGCTTAATTTTGATGTCGTTAGGGTTTTGAGTTTGATTCATTGAATACTGGGTGTATTTGATCTGAATTTGACGTTACGAGGCTTAATTTTGATTTCGTTAGGGGTTTTGAGTTTGATTCGTTGAATACTGATTGTATTTGATCTGAAATTGACGTTACGGAGCTTAATTTTGATTTTGTTAGGGTTTTGAGTTTGATTAGTTGAATACTGATTGTATTTGATCTGAAATTGACGTTACGGAGCTTAATTTTGATGTCGTTAGGGTTTTGTGTTTGATTAGTTGAATACTGATTGTGTTGGATTTGATTTTGTGTGTGATTAGGTAGAGTTTTGTTAGAAGTTAGGGTTTTGTGCCGAGTTTGATCTGAATTTGACGTTACGAAGCTTAATTTTGTCTTTTCGCTTCGTTAGGGTTTGAAATCGAAGTGAAACGTGAAGATAAGGTGCGTTTTGTCTTCGATTAGTTGAATACTGATTGTATTTGATTTGAATTTGACGTTACGAAGCTTAATTTTGATTTCGTTACGGTTTTGAGTTTGATTAGTTGAATACTGATTGTGTTGGATTTGATTCGGTGTGTGATTAGGTAGAATTTTGTCAGAAGTTAGGGTTTTGTGCTGAGTTTGATACGAATTTGATTTTACGAGGCTTAATTTTGTGTTTTCGCTTCGTTAGGGTTTGGAATCGAAGTTGAAGTTACGATGTGTTTAATGTTCGATTAGTTCAATTTTGATTGTATTGAATCTGATTTTGTGTGTGATTAGGTAGAACTTAGGGGTTTGTGTTGTATTTGATTTGAATTTGGCATACGAAGCTTAATTTTGTGTTTTTGCTTCGTTATGGTTTGAATTTGAAGTGAAACACGAAGATACGGAGCGTTTAATGTTCAATTAGTTGAATTTTGATTGTATTGGATTTGATTTTGTGTGTGATTTGGTAGAGTTTTGTTAGAAGTTAGGGTTTTGTGTTGTGTTTGATCCGAATTTGACGTTACGAAGCTTAATTTTGTGTTTTCGCTTCGTTAGGGTTTGAAATCGAAGTGAAACTCGTGGATGCGGTGTGATTTATGTTCGATTATTTGGTTTTTGATTGTGTTGAATCTGGTTTTGTGTGGGATTAGTTTGATCCTAATTTGACGTCACGAAGCTCAATTTTGATTTTCTTAGGGCTTGAGTTCGATTATTAGGCTTTGAACGTGTTGAATTTGATTTTGTGTGTGATTACTTATTAGTTTGATCTGAATTTGACGTTATGAAGCTCAATTTTGATTTCTAAGGGCTTGAGTTCGATTATTAGGTTGTATGTTCGATTATTAGGTTAGTTAGAATTTGGTTTGAATTTAGGGTTTTGTGCTGTATTTGATCTGAATTTGATGTTATGATGCTTTATTTTTTGTTTTCGCTTCGAGATTGTAGTATTGGCGTTGTTAGGGTTTGAAGTCGAAGTGAAACTCGAGGATACGGTGCGTTTTGTTGTTGATTAGTTGAATTCTGATTGTTCGTGATTAGTTAGAATTTTGATAGAATTTAGGGTTTTGTGCTGAAATTGATCTGAATTTAGCCCTAGGAAGTTTAATTTTGTGTTTTTGGTTAGAGATCGTGGTATTAGTGTTGTTAGGGTTTGAAATCGAAGTGAAACTCGAAGATACGGTGCTTTTTATGTTCGATTTTTGATTGTGTTGAGATCTGAACTTGACGTTACGAAGTTGAATTATGCTTTCGGTAGGGTTTGAGATTGAAATTCAAGATCGTAAGGTGTTTTATTGCTATTATTAGTCTCAATTGCTGTTTGTTTGTTGATTTGGAGTGTGAAAGCTTTGATTACTTGCGCAATTGTATGTTAGTTGGTTCTTTGGACTTGAGTGAACACGATTTGGGGAATTAGGTTAAATAGTGCAATTAAATCGTTATTTATGTTTTTGTGTGTATTGAGTCTGATTCTGTGTGTGATTAGTTAGAATTTAGGGTTTGTGTTGAGTTTGATCCTAATTTAGCTTTATGAAGCTTAATTTTGTGTTTTCGCTTCGAGATCGTAGTATTAGCGATGCTAGGGTTTGAGTTTGAAATTCGAGATTAAACTGTGTTGTTAATTATTATTGCATTGATTATTTGTGCAATTGTATGCTAGGATTCAAAAGAATGCGATCTTTTGAATCGTTATTTCAGTTTCTGTGTTTACTGAATCTGTTTCTGTATGTGATTGGATAGAATTTAGGATATGTGTTGTGCTTGATGTGAATTTAGCCTTAGGAAGTTTAATTTTGTGTTGTTCGTCGCTGTATAAGCGTTGTTAGGGTTTAAGTTTGTAATTCGAGATCGTATTGTGCTGTTATTAGTCTCAATTGGAAGGTGAAAGCTGTGATTGCTTGCACAATTGTATGTTGGTTAGTTTATGTATTATTTATTCTGATTGTGTGTGTGATTGGTTAGAATTTAGGGTTTTGTGCTGTGTTGATCTGATTTCATCCCTACGAAGTTTAATGTTGTGTTTTTTCTCTGAGATCGTAGTATTGGCGTCATTAGGGTTTGAGTTTGAAATTTAAGATTGTACATTCATACTGTGTTGTTATTGCTGTTTTTAGTGCAATTGCTGTTTGTTCGTCGAGTTTGGGTGTGAAACTGTTGATTGCTTGCACAATTGTATGTTAGTTGTTCGGACTTGAATAGTTGAATGAACATGATTTGTGGAACTAATTAAACTGAAACTCTAATTCTTCATCCGTACGAAGTTTAATGGCTTTGTGCTGTGTTGATCTGAGTTCATCCCTACGAAGTTTAATGTTGTGTTTTTTTTCTCTTTTGAGATCGTAGTATTAGCGTCATTACGGTTTGAGTTTGAAATTTAAGATTGTACATCCGTACTGTGTTGTTATTGCTGTTTTTAGTGCAAATGCTGTTTGTTCTTCGAGTTTGGACGTGAAACTGTTAATTGCTTTGCACAATTGTATGTTAGTTGTTCGGACTTGAATAGTTGAATGAACATGATTTGTGGAATTAATTAAACTGAAACTCTAATTCTTCAGAGAAAATAGCAATATAGATTACGCAAATTGCTATTACTGTGAATTCATGTTTAATGTGATTGAATCGTTATGCTTGATATGAATTCTTATATTCATATTTGATGTGATTTACTCATTTAAGCTTCATGTTTGATAGGAATTTGTGTTTCATGTGATTTAATGTGATTGAATCTTCATATTTGATGTAATTTAAGCTTTGTGTTTGATACGAATAACGAATTCATGTATAATGTGATTTGATGTGATTGAATCGCCATGTTTGATGTGAATTCATGTTTGTGGTGATTAAATTGTTTATGCAGGTTGCAGATGTTAAGAAAACTATAGAAACATTGCAGGGATCTGATGTGTATCCAGCTGCACAACAGATGCTCATTCATCAGGGCAAAGTGCTCAAAGATGGAACCACCATGGAAGAAAACAAAGTTTCTGAAAACAGCTTTATAGTTATCATGTTATCAAAGGTAAAACCTGACTTTCGCGTATTATAATTGCATCGTTAATACTTAAATCATATGTATTAATCATGCACAGAACAAGACCTCCCCTGCTGGATCTTCATCAGCTGCAGCTGCTCCAAAGGTGACTGAGACAAGGGCGGTGGCGGCTGATCCCGCTCCAGTGGCGGCACCACCACCTCCACCGGTTTCTGCAACCGTGGCACCCCCAGCAAACGCATCGTCTGAGAATGCATATGGTGATGTGCCATCAAATCTTGTTTCAGGCAACAATTTAGAGGGTGCAATTCAGCAGATTCTCGATATGGGTGGAGGTACATGGGATCGTGATACGGTTGTTCGTGCTCTTCGTGCTGCTTTCAACAACCCCGAACGCGCTGTCGAATATCTATATTCGGTAAATCTTGTATCATTGTTATATAACATTCTAAATTTGAAATTTTGAAGATGGAAATATAAAATGTGATTTTAATATAATGCATGCTTATTTTAGGGCATACCAGAGTCGGCTGATCTTCCGCCAGCAGCTGGAGCTCCTGCTGTGCCGCCAGTTCAGCCCGCACAACCACCAGCAGCAGCAGTAGCGCCAGCAGCGGCGGCTCCGCCAGCTGGACCGAATGCAAATCCTTTGAATCTTTTTCCTCAGGTATGTCATATGTGAGTTGTTTGTTTATTAGTTGTAGAGTTCATATCTTTTAAGATTTTGGTATATATTAAATGATCAAATCAAATTGTTAATTTTGGGGTAGGGTCTTCCTGATGTGGGCGGGAATGCACCTGCGGGTGCTGCTGGTAATCTGGATTTCTTGCGTAACAGCCAACAGTTTCAAGCTTTTAGGGCAATGGTACAGGCTAATCCACAAATCTTGCAGGTATTGTATGACTCTCTCTCTCTCTCTACATATATATGCGCGCATGCGCGCGCACACACACACACACACATATATATGTGTGTGCGTTTATATTTTATACACTGATGATTATGTGAACAGCCGATGCTTCAAGAATTAGGGAAGCAGAACCCGCAGCTGGTGAGACTCATCCAAGAGCATCAGGCTGATTTCCTTCGTTTAATTAACGAACCTGTTGAAGGAGGAGAGTATGTTTTTTTTTTCCTATCTCTGCGTTCTGGTTGATTTACTTGTTAACGGGTTGATTTGGGATGTGTTTTATGTCTAACATAGGGTTGTGCATGCATTGGTTTGGGGGCTCAAAACAGAACCAACAACCGAATATTCGTTTTTTGAGTTTTTGAAAAAAAAAATATGGCCCAGAATAATAAATTTAGGCCTGAATCTTTTTGTGAATTGGTAATTAATTGTTTATGATGGGCTAAAATATTTGGGTTACGCTAGTTATTAAATTTCTATAAACTACTTAAAATTCAAAATAAAAAATGAAGTCCATAAATTCGTTTAGGTGATAATTACATGCAAAATTGAAACCGAACTGAAAGTTATTTTCGGTAAACATAAAACCAAACTGTCGGTTTTTGTTTGGTTTTGTTATTGTGGTTTGGTTCGGTATCATGCACAAAGATGCCTTGAAAACTTAAATAAAAATGTCCGGGGCAAGTGACAACCTGGCATGATCCTATTTGACCCGCACATAAATAAAATGTTTGGCCCGACCTGTGACATTATCAGGAATCCACTTGGACAGCTGGCGGCAGGGATGCCACAGGCAGTGACAGTCACGCCAGAGGAACGTGAAGCAATTGAACGCGTAAGTTCTATTATTACACCTATACATACATTTTTATTGTAGAATATATAATCACATGTCTAATTATTATAATTTCTTTTTTTCTATAAAACCTTCAGCTTGAAGCAATGGGATTTGACAGAGCTTTAGTACTGGAGGTGTTTTTCGCGTGCAACAAAAATGAAGAACTGGCTGCAAATTATCTACTCGATCACAGTCACGAGTTTGAAGACTAGTTTCAATGAATGAAGGTGAAGGTGAAGGTGAAGGTGAAGGTGAAATTGCATTTTAAACCCTCTCGGGTTATTCACTTTGTTTCGTGCTTTTCAGTGTATGCACTTGCTCTGTTATCTTTTCTGTTTCCGGGTGCGTATACTTTAGGATATATGGGAGATTAAAGTTGAAATGCAACTTAAGTTTCCGCCCTGTTACTTTTCAGTTGTTTTTTATGTTGGATTTTACTTTGCAGTCAAATAACTAAGTGTTAGATGACTCCGCATTTTAATCTTCGTTTATTTATTAGTTGAGGTCAGGGTTCGTTAAGTTTTTTTTAACTACGCACATACATGGCGTATACTTGCTTTACATGGAATTTTATAAATTAGCGTATACCATTTAAACATTTTAACGAAAATAAGTATATCGCCATGAAGTAAAGTGCTATTTATGCTAAGTTGTATTTGGTGGTTGTAGTCGGTAAGCCCTCTTTGGATGTAACACTTGGCTACTAAACGCGCTTTAAGATGTTAATAAGCTATATCATTTGCTTTCTATTTGATCTTATAGACCCGTTTAGAGGCTATGGGTGATTGATTGGAGGAAGATCAACAAGACCATCGTTTTGTGGGTGGTTTTTGGTGTCCGCATGGCACTTAGCCTCATGAGAACGCCTTCTTTCTCCTCCTTTCTTATCCATCTTCCTCACAAACACGTTTTTCATTCATTCTTACAAAGAATCTTCTTATACCATCTCTCCTTCACATCGTCATTTTTTTCCCAGAAACACCTATTGGGATACTCTAATGATCTAAGTTTTGCTAGCCTCTATGGCTCTATGTTGTGTTCCCGAGTCTTCTTCAAGGGTAGAAATGGAAATAAATAGAAGAAAACTGGAAAATGTTTGTTTTTCTAAGTTTTATAATGGAATGAGATGGGTATAAAATAAAATAAACTTAAAAAAAAAATCGTGCTAGCCTTCCTAAATAATTATTTTACTTTTTATTATAATTCGAAAACATTAAGTTAAATCACATATATATATTTTTTTTCACTTGCTTGTCTCCTTAATTTCCTTTCTTTTTCTTTTTCTTATTAATCTCGGGAACAGCCTAAATTTCTTCAGTTCTTCATCCATTTATGATCTTAGATTCTTAGGTGGCATGGAGATAGGCATTGGTTAATGTCATAGTCAAGGCTGCTGATGAAATGTTAATATCAGTTTGAATTTGTTGATATATATTTGACCATCAAAAGGCTAGAAAGCTCTGGCGTTGTTTCTAAATTCATGTAGAATACAACAAATTTTCTGTCTTAAGTTGCAAAAAGGATTTTGTCTTGTTTCATATCAAAAGGGTGTTTACGTTAGTCAAGGACGACACCTATCGATGGTCTTCTTAGTACCATAAAAAAACACCAAATTTTCAAAGCATTGTTTCTAAGACTGTTCACGGTCCAACTCCGTCGGTTCTAAAGAAATTTCCATGTCAACCCGATAAGTAGATTTAAAAAAAAAAAGCACTAAAGCGTAAACCGAACCGACTTACTCATTAACCTAGTCGAACAACAATTTAATTAAGTTTTAGGGCTCTCTCTAAGATTTCAGGAGCCCAAGTCGGGTATGAAAAATGGGCCTATTTAACAAAAAAGTTTCTAGACTTTTTGAATTTTTGGCTCAGCTATAAGTAAACTGACCAATTGCCAAATTACTATGTCGTTTTCATATTTTTGTAACCTAGTTGAGATCGACCCAAGCTCTGCTCGTTGGCTCGATCTTTTAGGCTCGTATAACTTCAAAAGCAAGTTAGAGCTTAGCTGAGTTGCCCTGTTTAATTTTGAGCTTCTAGGGCTGTCCAAACCGCTCGTTCGGAAATTGCTCAAGAAATGCTCGTTCGTTTTCTGCTCGGTTTAGTTTGCTTGAATTATTTTTGTTTATTAATTTTACACACACACACTATCTTTTAAATTTTATAAAATTTCCGTCTTTTGTGCTGACTTCAATATTCAAATTTAAACCCTAGCCGCTCGTTTTATATATGTTTTATTGTTAACTTTGAGTTTTAGACATGTTAAAGTTGAAAGTTTAGATATTTTAGAATTAAAAGTCTTGAACTAATGATATTTTGGAGTATTAGAAACTTAACATTAAAAACTTTGTACGCAATCAAGCAAAACCAAACCACTCAGTTTCAAAACAAACAAAACCAAGTTCAAGCATAAAAATATCCTTCGTGTCTTTAAACTCAATCCCCTCGGTTCGGCTCACTTTCAAACCTACCAAGTATGAGCAAACCTGCGTTCGGTTCGGTTCGGTTCATGAACAACCTTAATTTTATAACATCACATACAAAATTAGCGTTGTTTAAAAATCTCACGCCTCGTGACTCGCTCGAATAAAACTAGCTAAAAAAAACTTGATTTGAAAAAACACGTGAGCTAAGTTAGGTCATTTTGTAACCGAGCCAAAATTGACCCAAACTCAGCCCGGGTCATGGCTTTGCTCGTTGGCTTGATTTTAGGCTCGACTCATGAACAACCTTTTAATATTTTAAAGGTACTAACTATTCTATCATTTCCTATAAGTATAGGGGCAAAAGCGTTCATCTCAACAAAGTACAAAATCCATAGTGTCTTATAAATTAAACACGTAAACTTGACTTCCATATTATTCTTATTATTCTTATTATTCTTAAGGCGCGAAACATAACTGCCTTTAACAAATTCAATGGCTCTTGTTTCATTCTTCACCCATCCAAATAAGTAATAATAATATTAACAATAATCATTTCAAATTCCTCTGATCTCTAACAATAACAACAATAGATGATCGGAGCGTGTGATTTGATCGTGTTTCGTTTCGGTTTTTGAAGTGATAGGATCCGGAAGATGAAAAGTGATGATGACAATCGGAAGGATGGTTCTAGAAAACCGACGCCGCTGGAGGGGATCGTGGGGGCGTTCGAGGAGCTGGCGGATTTGGTTAAGAAAGAAGGCGGTGGTGATTTGAGGTTGAAGCCGTTTTTGGAGGCGTGTTCGTTGCTGCCGGTCTTGTTTGGATGCCTTGGGATGGCTTTTAAGTTTGCTGAAATGGAATACACAGCCAAGGTAATTTGATGCTATTATATTAATTGGTTCGATAAGCTGTTTATGTTCGTTTAAAGTTAAATGAACGAATACAAACATTATCTGAGCAATTCAACAGATCATGTGTCTAAATCAAACCAATTAGCTTCATAATTAGCAAATTTTCACCAATCAGTCAATCAACAATATATTTGTGTTCACATTCATTTATTATTATTACTAGTTTAAATACTCGTGTATACACAGGCTGAGTAAACTATATTAACAAAAGATCAAAACAATGTGAAATACTTATACTAATTTGGTATTAGATGAATGAATATGAATATGTATTACAACGTTGAATACAATAAAATTTTCATAAAATAAAAAAAACACAAAAAAGAAAATTAGATGGTAAATTTTCATTAATCTCTAAAAATTTCTTGATATACAACATTTGTAGTTATCCTCAATTTATTGAATATTAGAAAATTAACTCCATCTCTAGTGTTAATTTAAAAAGTGCGACATAAATCTCTAAAAACCTTCATTGTGTATAATGTTTAAAATTTATTTAATTAAATTTTTCTTACTAATAACACACTATTGTTACTAAAAACATAAATCATTTAGCGCTAATATTAATTTGATAGAGGGATTTATATTTTTAAGAAAATAGTGTTTAAAAAAAAGATTGATACAACTACAAATACTTAAATAAACAATACACAAAAATTAAATAAATATATTATATTATAAAGCAATATAATTAATATTTGTGTTTAACATTCAAAAATATATATATAAGCAAAGCACCATATACTAAGAGTTTAAAACAATGTTAGTCCATAAAAACTAAAAAAAATATTTTAAAACATAAAAAACATTATCTTAAATATAAAAAACAAATTCATTTTTTCAAAAGCAACAAAACATCCCAAATAACGTGAAACCATTATAGGTTTGGGATGGCATCGACTATTAGACATTTTAGTCATATTTACATGTATTTTTCTGAAAGGTATTTATCTAGATTTGATGCATATGAGCATTTAACACCACATGGACGACAATGAAAATTACTGTTAACATTTGTTTTTTTTATGTGAAATAAACCAATTTTAATAAAAAAACATAGGATTTTAAGATTATATAAAAATTAGTTTTTAAGCTTTTGAGTATGTTATTATTATTCTTATTACTATTATTTTTGGAATATAATAGAAGTTATAATTATAGTTGGAAAGTGAAAGATTTTATAAATCACGAATGGTTTTCAAATTAAAGTGTTAAGTGTAGTTTATAGTTTAAATTATAAATAAGATTAGGTATAAAATTTAAAGTATTCACTTTTTAATATAAAATTATTAAAACTATTATTTTGTATAAGTCATTAAATTGTAAAAAACAATGGAATGCCATATTAAAATATTAAAAAAATATTGTAAAAGGATATCATTAAGAAATATTTCTTTTTTTTAATTAAATATTATGAGAAAAAACATGTTAGAATTTTGATGCTTTGATGTGATAAATGGATAAATTATGGAAGGTTTTAAATGATATATATTAATAAAATAATTAAGAATTAAAGATGAAAAGATATGGATGACACTTGGCAAAATATTAGACCAATTAAGAGATATGTGGTTAATACGTCAAAATTTCTTGATATTAACTTTAAGAACAGTCAATTCTAAAAGATGCTAAAAAGAAATCGACATCAGAACCATTAAAATATATGTCATGGTTCCTTAAGCATATAATGCCCCTTTCATACTTTAAAGAAAGATGCTAACGTCATAAGTAAGGATGAGCTCGGGATGGTACCGCTACCAGTACCAGTACCGATTCCGAAAATTTGAAATATTTGGTACCAGTATGGCAGTACCGGTCTTGAAATGTTTGATTCAGTACTGGTATTTCGTGCAAAATTCGAGAAACCGGTACTGTACCGATACCGAAAACTAAACACTTGGTGCTGATTCGATACCAGTATCGAAAACGCTCATCCCTAGCCATAAGTATGTTTCTATAATTTCTCAAATTCATTACTTTTTATCTTTTATTTATGTGGGCTGTGGGGCGCGTTGAATACAAAACCAAGTTTATTGAAGTTGGCTACATTAATCTTTCATTAAGCTTTTTTGGGCAAATAAAGCCCTTTTAAAACCTATATATTAATAATCATCAAGATCATAAAGTATTTGAGTGATGCTAATTTACATAAATAGGATAATATCAAACTGAAAGCTAGGTTTCAGACCAGTAAAAGATGCTTATATAATTATATACATCTTAAAGTTAAGATTCTTGAGTCAGACACGGCATCTAAGTATCTAATACATCAATAATTATTGATATCAACTTTAAGAACAGTCAATGTTGAAAGATGCTAAACAGATATTGAAATAAGGACCATTAAAAAAAACATATATTATGGGCTCCTTAAGCATATAATGCCCACTTTACACCTTAAAGAAAGATGCCATAAACATATATCTCTAATAACTTCTCAAATTCGTTACGTTTTATCTTCTATTTGTGTAGGGCGTGTTCAATACTCAACCAATTTTATTTAATGTTAGCTTCATGTATCTTTCGTTAATGTTTTTGGGAAAAATAAAGCCCTTAAGCATGTGATTTATTGTTGCTTTACATAAGTAGGATAATATTAAACTGAAAGCAAGGTTTCAGACCAGTAAAAGATGCATATATTATGTACATCTTAAAGTTAAAGATTCTAGAATGGGATCAAGCATCTAATACATCAATAATCTTTAACTAGGCTGAGACAGAATAATTTTGTGGTATCATATATAAAAACAGTCCATATGGACAAATATGCTATGGGTTCCTTAAGCATATAATGCCCACTTTCACACTTTAAAGAAAGATGCCATCATAAGCATATTTCTATGAGGTTTATTGGATTTTAATAATCCTTATTTACTGGTATTGGCCGATAATAATCCCTATTCATTTTATCATCACTGACGATCCCAAATTTAAAAAAGTTGGCCCCCAATGGTCCCCCGTTAAAAATGACTTAACGGCGTTATACTTTTTTCTGAATTTCAAACTAATGTTTTAGGGCTTTTTATCGAAAGAAGGATACGATTCGATTGATGTAAAACTTCGTTCGAAACGGTGCTCCAAAACGACGAAATAATGCTTCAATTCGGGTTTTTGAACTTACAATTAACAAATCAATTCGTCTAGATCACCGTTTCGAGCTAAGTTTTACATCAATCGACTCGTATCCTCATTCCGATCAAAAGCCCTAAAACGTTAGTTTGAAATTCGGAAAAAAGTATAACGCTGTTAAGTCATATTTAACTGGGGACCATTGGGGGACAACTTTTTTAAATTTGGGACCGCCAGTGGTGATAAAAGAAAAAGGGATTATTATCGACCAATACCAGTCAATAGGGATTATTAAAATCAAATAAACCTTTCTATAATAACTTCTCAAATTCATTGCTTTTTTATTAATTTGTATGGGCAAGTTAAATATTACCCACCGGCCAATAATAATCCATGCTAGCAGTATGATCAATGACACTTCAAACTTTCACTTTCATTATTACAGACAATCCCAGTTTGTTTGCTTAACTTCCATTTGACCTTACAAAAGTTACAACATTCTGATGGGGATAACGGTCAATTATTCATTAGGGGTGGACTTAATTACTTTTCTATTAGTAGAATTGTCTTGACAAAGTAAGCAAGAGTTAGGAGTGTCACTGGTCACATTGGCAATACGTTTGCTAGCGGCCAATTGCCAAAGTTTAAATTATTAAAATTCAATTTGACTTATTTTTGTCGAGGCGCTTTCAATATAGAACATTTTTTAAGTAGAGAACTGTGAGAACGCGTAAGCATTTGTATGTACTATAATGGTAGAGAGTTAGAGGTGGCTAGTGTCTCATAAATCACTATTTAAAGCAATGTATACAAGTGTTTGTATGATTCTTACAGGTTTTTTTTTTTTTGAATGGTCCTCTATGTATGTGTTTCATATCTCTTTTGTAAAAATTGTTTTATTTGACAAACAACTTTCATAACCTAACATGATGATTGATGGTTTTCAGGTTGGTGATCTTCAAGAAGCATCAAAGAAGTTCAACAATTTGAGCAGTGTAGTTGACTTTGACTTGAAAAACAAGACAGTCAAATCCCAAGGGAGCCATACTCGCAACCTCCGTCGAGTTAGGCAAGGTCTAGATCTCATTCGAGAATTGTTTCAGAATTTTTTATCAGCCGAGTATGTTTCTTTCCCATTTTTCATGATTATGCAGCGTATAAATTCCGTTTAAATGGTATTTATTAATATTTTTTTGTGTATATTTCAGGAAATGGTCACTTAAAAAAGCAGCTACAACAGCATATCAACAAACTTGTGCTCCATATCACACATGGGCAGTTAGAACCGCGGTTTCTGCTGGAATGTGCACTCTTCCATCAAGGGATCAACTTCTATTGAACCTTAATGAAACTGGTAATTCTCGTTTATTAATTAATCAATGCTTGAGTTAATGCTTAATAAGCGTCATACGATTAGTGAGTAGCGGCTGTCACGTATTTATTAATAAGTTAATGCTTAAGGGTTTTCTTGTTTGTTTTCGTTCTTCAAGAAAATGAATGTGTTTGTTTACGTTAGTTCGTTAATAGTATTAGTGAACACTTCACGAACATAAATGTACGCACGAACATAAACGTACGCACATAACTAAATACGTCTGCAATATTTTGATTTCATAAAACTAGACAAAATTGCAATGGGTCTGAAATGTTTTAATGAATATATAAATGAGCGTAAACGAACGAACATAAACAAATTTTAAAAAACGAACATTCGTGAACATAAATAATCGAACGAGACAGGTGTTCATGTCCATTCTTTATTAACTCGGACAGTTCACTAAACGTACGGTTCATGCATGCCTAATTTGATTGGCTTGTATTTTATTTTATAACAGATAAAACAGCAGAAAAAGAAATGAGGAGGTACATAAAAGCTTCAGGTGATGTTATAAAAGTCATTGATAATCTTTACATTAGTAGAGGGATTACATTAGATTGGTGATTTTGTATAATCGGATCGGGTCGGGTCGGGTTAGATTATGCACACAATCTAGAGTTGATTTCATGTAAACTTATAATAATCTCTAACTTGGGTTTGTGGCAAGCCCCTTTGTTTTCTAACTTAATGTTTTTGATTTGATATGTTGTGTAAAGATTTTGTCATCATTATTTGTATAGCTAAAGTTCCTACTTGTGGACTTTTTCGGGTTTATAGTTTGCAAGATATTTAAAACAAGTATATTCGTATATGTTGTGAAAACATTACAAGAAAAATCGAAAATAGACCAAAGATTTTGTTTTATAGGTTTGGCACCATCATAATGGTTATATGGAATGGCGTAACATTTCACGAAAGAGATTGTAGTTTTGTGGTTAAAACGGTTGACAGTTAATTATGATGGTTGGTTTGTGTCAGTACTAACTCAAACTGGGTTCTACTTATATGTTTATACCAACCGGGCAGAGCATTAGCAATTTAACTCTGAACTATGATAACGTAATATTTTCCCTCCTGGTGTGCGTTACTAGTTGTAAGAGTTTATAGATTTTTGTGGCAGTCTGGATATCTTTCTGAATCGTGTAGGGTTCAATTTTATATTTAAGTATTTTGTGTCAAATGAAAATAAATAGGCGGATAAGACAGAGTAATTTCCAAAGAATGAGAAGTTAGTTTATGTGAAATTTGAAGTATGATTTTGATGTTTTGAAATTAGACCATGTGATTTACTTATATAGGTGTGGAACCAATCTTTTCCATTCAAATTTTCACCATCTAACGCGACCCCAACCATAGGCGTTACCCTTTAAACCCCACAAGGGGCCAATCTTGCCAGAACTTGACAAAGTGTGGTGCCATGTGGAACCCCTTAGCTATCGTAAAGGTTCCTTAGTACTGAGATTATAAGTCATAACAATATTACATTTCTATGGAACCACTCGCTACCGTCTAGGTTCCTTAGTACCGAAATCATAATAGTATTGAACCAACATGTAGTCTACACTACACCTCTTAACTAGTGTCAAACGATGCAGGAGTATGGAGCAAGTTCGTCAATTAATTTGAATTCAGATTACGTCTATTGTTTATTATTATTTCAAATTTCAATTTCCAAATTTAATTGTTAGGGAGACTTTTATATTTGATCAAATAATTGTTTCGGCTCGAACCATTCGGTTCCAAGCCATTGAATAATCATATGCCTTTTGAGCCATTTGAGTGCCTTTCACATATTGCATCACAACTTTATAATGATGTTCATTTTGTCTATAAGTAAATCTCGATTACCCCAAATAGTCTGATTACACTAAAATAACTCACACTCGCTGACCCACCTCACAGCCCCACAGCAGGCTACCTCCGGGCCTTGCTATATTACATACCTTATTTCGTTACCCATATTTAGTGGTGGACTTACGGTACAAACCATGAATCATCCGCACATCACAGCATATTTATTTATGTTTAATATATATGTGTTAAAATCCCAATCAACCTTAACAAATTATGGCACCGCCACCCATCTCCAAAAAATTTTCAAACCCACATTAAAGAAAGGACATTATAATTCTAAAAGTTTACAAATACAAATCTATTATATGCTAATTTACAATTAACATATATAAAAGAATTATAAACTAACCATTTACAATTTAAATTTAGCCCAATAACTATTGCTAACTTGTAAAAAAGTAGGGTTATTCACGAACCGAGCACACGCTTACTTATATTTGGTTTGGTTTGAAACTGAGCTGACCGAACTAAGCAGTTGAATTTAAGGAAACGATCGATATGTTTAGGCTTGAACTTGGTTTTTTTTGCTTGTTTCCATACAAAAGTTTTAATTTTATATTTCTAAAACTCAAAATATCATTAATTCAATATAATATACATTAATAAGTTCAACAAAGATACTTGATCAATATTCCTTCCTAACAACTGAACAAACAATTTATGTATCAAGCGTGACAAGTGTCACACCCCCAGATTTTGACTAACGGAGTTTTACCCCGAGGCGTGTGACATACCAGGATCCAGCTCATTCGTTATACCAAACGACCAAATTAAAATAGTCAAAACATTTATTTACGTCTCATCAAACATGAGAACACAAAATCCAATCCAAACAATTTCAAAGTTTTGCGGAAGCGTAAAAGTAAATGGTTTAAAAACAATGAACCGTGTGTTTAAAACATGCACAACTCATCAAACGTAAACAATGTGAAATAAAAAGTTCATGCGACAAGTGTGACTCCAGACGCATGCAATGCAATCCACTCCTTAGCATATCTAGCAACCTGGGCAAGTATAATAATCAAGGGTCAACACGAGGTTGGTGAGTTCATAAGTTGTAGTAAAAAGTAATATATATAGTATAGATAGTATACGTAGCATCAGTTGTGTATGTGGATTTAGCACTTTTCAAATATACCAGGGTAGCTAACCCATTTACAAGCTACTAGACGTTTGAACCAAAGCTGACTGTCTGTATGCCTTCTTACCAGGTCTATCACAAAACACTGGCGATGTATGTTAGGACAATTTACACCCGTCCGACCTCCAGTCAAGTTATAGTAGGTGGGGTTTGTCAAACCCAATAGTATTACTTAAATTTTCCCACGATCCATCCTAACGGTTCAAGGTATGTAAGGACTTTAAGTGATATGAGGGCATCTAGTATACACTTGTGATATATAAGAAATACATAAATCCAAAGTAAGTCACTATGTTTTCATCCAGAAAACCAGTATGTAAGTATGTCCATTTTTTCAATCCAGAAAACAAGTAAGTCGATGTGTTTTCATCCAGAAAACCAGTATGTAAGTATGTCCATGTTTTTCAATCCAGAAAACAAGTAAGTCGCTGCGTTTTCATCCAGAAAACCAGTATGTAAGTATGTCCATGTTTTCAATCAAGAAAACAAGTAGGGAAAATGTTTTATTGCTTTCAATCCAGAAAACAAGTATACGAAAATAGTTTTGTTATTTTCAATCCATAAAACAACTAGGAAAAAGCATGAACTCACTTGGTGACGCGTGTAATGGACTTTTCTCAAACCTATGTATGCACTTGACTCGTTAATTGTTACCTAGTACAAGTGTTTATGTTATGAGAATGTGTTTAACAACCAAGACAATAAGACTCATGTATGGACACACACACAAAACAAACTTGACCCGACGACTCGTTGGTGATATTATGTAATGTCAACTGTAATAAAAGTCCTAACATGTATCCACACGTCATTTCATGGCAAAGCAACAAAATATTTATCATACAACCTAACTTATGATCATTCATTTAACGAGGCAGATTCTAGCACATACAAACTGATTTTATTCACTAAGCAAAACTCAAAGTTAAATTCTAAAATTTTTTTATCACAATAGAATATATGGATTAGGTTTCTCAAACAATTTTTATTATATTTTTATCATATACGAAAAGCTCACAATAATTCAATCATTGCAGATAGGTACAAACAGTTCAGCAGATTGCGCAACAAAAATTATTTTCATGGTTCTCTCAACTCATTTATCCAAATTATGCAAGGCCAATTGGGTTGTCTCTTAAATTCATAATACTATGTTCCAGAAGTGAAACCAATCCGTTTGGCTTTACAATCTCAAGTTATGATGTCGGGAAGTTAGACCAGAAAACATCTTCCCGAATCAGATTAGACACACAATCTTGTAAAATCATAAAAACTATCAAAAACTCGACCGAAAATTACAAAATACAACTTTCTGGAAACTAGACTCGAAGTAGTACGTCATTAAGCCAAGATTTAATCAAAACTAAGCAATATTTATCAAGTTACAAGCAAAATCATAAGCGAGTGAAATTCTGTCCAGAATTCAATCTATCTTGAACCCTAACTAAATCATGTTTACATGAACATCAACGTTCTAAATCATCAATTATCGATCACACGTGTCTTATAATGGTTATATCACTGAGATTTTCATGCCATGAATCACTTAACATCAAAGAACACACAAAGAAATCAAGAAAACAACGGTTAAGAGATAGATGGATACTTACAACTAACGATAGTTATTATGTAAACACAACCCTTAGCACTTCCAATGCACCTCTAAGCTTCCCAAGTGACACAAAATATCTAGGGTTTCGTCCAAAAAACAGCAGAGGTCGATAATATGAGCTCTAGGGTTTTGAAAATCGTTTTAAACAAAATTTCACGATCTAACGATCCCCCGCGCGGTGCGAGGGATCTAGCCCAAATCCTACGTGCGGCTCGGGGCGCCTTAGGTTTTTTTTTAGTTTTATTTTATTATATTTGTACATGTATATACATAATAATAATAATCAAAACATGAACACGCAAAGCAAGTAATCACATAGCACGTACATGTATTCATTTACGGGATTGACATTTATCACCAACACGTACGGACTGACTCTGGTGTGTGACTCGTTAATGACTCATGTAAATGTTATGCGTGACGTGTAATATAACAGAGTTAGGTTGACGGTGTTAACATGGAAGAGCGAGGTGTCACAACAAGAACCAATGACTAGGGTTTCAAAGGTGTAATCATAGTATGGAACAATGAAACAAGAGGAAACTTTGTGAAAAAGGGGAAGTAGAACGAGCGGTTTGAGTTTAAAATTTAACACAAGAGAGGAAAATTTAACAGAATTTAAAACCTGTATATCTTTATATAAATACATAAAATAATAAACTTAAAATAATTCAAGCAAAACGAACATAACCGAACAGAGCGAGACTTTGCTTGTGTTTGGCTCGTTTTCAAACTGAACTAAGTCAATCGGCTCATTTCCAAATCTAGCCAAAACCGAACAAGCCTAGAACGAGCGACAAGAAGTTTGAAGTTTGAATAGCCCTTGGAAATAGTGGAGTCCAATACTACACAAATAAAACTAGCATCCCCCCCCCCCCGACCACACCTCGCGTTGGATTTCCATACGGCTAGACACATTGAGGATTTAGGGTCTCGATTCATTTGATATCACTCATCGACCTAAATATATAATTGCCAAATTAATAGGAATCTGTCAATAGCTGAATGTAGCCCCAGTGCTGGAATTTTGCAGACTACCATCTCATTGTCGGATTACTTTGTTTTTTAATTTCATTTTTTTCCAAATCTTCGTCCATTGTATCAAATTCATTCGTAAGCATGAGTAATATAAATTGAAAATCATATAAAATTCATTCTTAAACAAGACACATTAATACCAATACATACCAGATGTCTCCAAAACTGTATCAATCTAAATTATTATTATTATATATAATAATTAGAAAGTTTGGTGCCTAAGTGTTGATTGGGCCACTTGGCGGCACCATATTCGTCCTTGAATTTTGTTTTTTTAGTTTCGGTATCGTGACGAACATAAAGGAAATTGAACGAATTCGTGTAGACTCACAACCTCAACGATCGAGACCTACATTGCCCGGCTTTTATCAACGCCTGATTTTACCAACCGGCGTCACCCCATCGATCCATCTTAATTTTTATTTTTTTTTCCGTTTTTAGCTCTGGTGCCGTAATGAAAGTAACCGTAACCGCCCAAACTCATGTCGAGTTACCGCTTCAAAGCTCGGGATCGACAACGCTTGGGTTTTACCACCACTGTGGTTTACCGACCAAATAAATGTCGAATATTAATTTTTTTATATGTGAATATTTTTATATGTTAATTGACGGATTTAATGTTTGGGTTTAAGCGCTCAGGTTTTCAGACGGTTTCTATACTGTAACAAGCGTAATGGATAATGTCCTAATTTGCGTTGATCGCCATTGTAA
The DNA here is from genome assembly GCF_021521415.1 of Bidens hawaiensis. Taxonomy (NCBI): domain Eukaryota; kingdom Viridiplantae; phylum Streptophyta; class Magnoliopsida; order Asterales; family Asteraceae; genus Bidens; species Bidens hawaiensis. The sequence goes on from NW_027493243.1 coordinate 161,041, forward strand.
CGCCCGGGTTTTTCCAACACCCGGATTTGAACACTGGGGTTTCACAACATTTTGCTCTTTTTTTTCCAGTACCGTAACGAAATTCGACCGAATGCCAATTTTTGTTTTTCTTTTAGTTTCGGTATCGTAACGAACGTGACGGAAACCGATCGAATTCGCGTAGACTCATGGCATTTTGTTCTAATTTCGATAGCTTAATGAACGTAACGAAAACCTACTAAATGCGAATTTTGTTTTTCTTTTGTTTTAGTTCCGGTATAGTAACGAATGTGACGAAAATCAGCCGAATTTCCTTAGACTCACCACCTCAACGTCCGGGATCGACTACGCTAGGATCTTCCCGACGCCCGATTTTACCGACCGACACCACCCAATTGAACCACCTTAAATTTTATATGTTTTTCTTTTATTTTTGGTTTTTAGTTCCGATATCATAACACACATAACTCAAACCGACCGAATTCGCGTCGACTCACCACCTCAACACTCGGGACCGACAACGCTTGAATATATTATCGCCTGGGTTTACCAACTTATCCAGCGTAAAACGCTAGGTAAAACATTAGTTGAAAACAAAAAAGAAATGTACGACCTCATATACCAATATACCCAATAAAAACGCTATATAGGTAAGGATTCTAAGAGAACCATTGGCAAATTGAAAACTTTGAGAACAATTTTGGACCACTAAAAAAATCCTCTAAAAAAATTATAAAACAAACAAAACCGAAAATTTTAAAAAAAGTAAAAAAACCAAAAATTCTTATATTTCATTCCGGTTTCATTAAAAAAAATAAAAAAAACCGAAATTTTTTTTCTTTTTAATTCGTATTATACATATACACATATATATACTTTCATTTAATCTCTAGTAACGTAATATACACATATGTACATTATCATTTACCTTAAATTATACATATGTGTATAGGAAAAAACATGTGTGTACATATTATACATATATGTATAATAAAAAAAACCGATTTTTTTTCTTTTTAATTCATATTATACCTATACACATATGTATACTTTCATTTAATCTTTAGTTATGTAATGTACACATATGTACATTATCATTTATCTTAAATTATACATATGTGTATAAAAAAAAATATGTGTGTCATATATGTATATGTATAATTTAGCTAAACCGAGAATTTTTTTTTTTAGAAACCGGGATGATAAATAAGAACTTTGTTTTTTACTTTTTTTATTTTTGTGTTTTTTTTTGTTTTATGATTTTTTTTTATTTTTGAGTTTTTTTGTGGTTCAAAATGATTCTCATAGTTCTCAATTCTTAAAAAGTTCTCACATGATTCTGATCATATATATATATATTTCAATCGATACCTATCACCTAAATACCAAAAGATATCGAAGCTGACACTGTACTAAATAGCTAAATCGATACTCTACCGTACGAGATTTATAAACTCCTTATTTTGCGTGGAAAACCATTTTCCCCGAAACTTCACACCTCTAAGAGCAACGTTTGGTCACGTAGTTATGGTCCACGGTAGGCACATTGTGGGCGCCTGCAGAGTATTATTTGACGGAGGGTAACGTCTTTTGACCGGACACGGCCGTGGGCCCAGCTAGCTGTTTCTGTCTGTCTTCTTATCCATCGTTTCTTTTGACTGAAAATGTTATCTCACGCCGTTTGTTTTTGGTGATTTTTAAATTTTTTAAAAATCTCTCTTTTGTCCGTTGAGGAAACTTTAGTTACTTACTATAATAATTTAACAATATTTTAATCAAGTATATGCGTTACAATTAACATAATATATTTAAGAAAAATAATTTCATCAGAAACTTCATATGATTCGAAGTATATCCGATTATACATATATGCGAGTTAAAAGGGTAGTTTTTTATTAGGATTTTTATATATTTTTTCTTCCTAAACATTTGAAATTACATATTTCCTCAAAATACAAGTTTTTAATTCAAAATGTACAATGCTCTTTAAGCATGGTTTGGAAAAATATGTAATTTTAAAGTTTAGGAAGCGGAAATATGTAAATGCCCCTATTTTATTTTATTTTGTTTAAGTTTATAAGTTAGCTTCAAAGTTGAACCAGTTAATCCATAGAATTGAATCGAAGTCAAAATCAAATGATCAATAATCAATCATACCTAGTGGAAAGTTATGAGTAGGGTTTGGGGATATTGAGATGTAAGCATACCGTACCTCTATCACAGAAAATAGAGAGGTGACTTCTAGTGACGAACCCAGGAAAAATTTTGACATGGGTTAAAAGGTCGGTGCCAAAATTTTATATGTGCCAATAAGATTTTTTACATATATACACCTTTAGAAAATCATACGTATGAGGGAATATAAAAGGAAATCAAAGTTTAACAGTAATATAATAATAGTGATAATAATAACATATAATAATAATAGTGATAATAATAACATATAATAATAATAATAATAATAATAATAATAATACATAAATAAATAAAAATAATAAGAAGAATAAAATACAAAAAAGAAAATAACATAGTATATGAAAAGAAAATAGCATAATAGTGTGTGACCAAAAATAAGGTAAAATCTTGTCTTGTACAGCCTCATTCCACCACCAAGACTCCTTATGCCCACTTGCCTTTCCTGTTGTGACCCTGAGAGTCTTCTTTGCTACTTGAATGATCTTTGTCGCCATAGCTTCCCACATTTGAGTTGAGTCCTCATCTAGTCGAACTAGTGTTTGTAATATTAGCTTATCCTTAAACATTGGAAGATTGTTGTCATTCAAATTTCCCCATCGAATTCTAGGTGTACATTTTCTCTCTCGATCAGTCAACTTATTTCAAAAGCCTATATCTGCCACCAACAATCGATGTTGAGCCACAACTGTCTCCCCAGGTATGACTTTGCAGTCCTTGTGATGTTCGGTTTATTTGTACATATATTAGTATGTTAACTTAGTCGTTTTACTCGTTTAGTTTAGGAACTTTGGTACTTCATACATGTTTATTGTGTTTCAGGTCACAGGTACTTAACGCGCTTAATTTGGACCTGTACGAGTATGGAATGAAGACCCGGGATGTCCAGCACGCTTACCGAGGCAGTCATATGAATTTGCTGAGAAAAGAGACCCATCGCGTAGCGCGATGGGTGTTGAAGGTGGGGCATCGCGCTACGCGATGACCTGTAATTTGGCCAACGTTAACTTGTGGTCCATCGCGTAGCGCGATGGATCAGGGGAGGAGACCATCGCGCTACGCGATGGTCCCCAGAATCGTGAAAGTTAGGGTTTTGTTTTATAAAACATTTTGACGACCCTAGACGCGATTATTCACTTTCCAGGCGATTTTCAGAGCAGCAAAGAGGAGAACCATCACTATTCACTTCCAATCATCTCAAGGCCTCATATATGTTCCATAACATCATAACCGAAGCCCGAGAGATGCCGAGACGCGGCTAGATCCTTTGAGTCATGCCCGGGATGTAGAGTATTGTATTTAACATTTTTTCTCATGTATTAAGAACGAAATATTTGTATCCAACTTTGATTAATCTATGAGTATTGATGTCCAGTATTATTGTGCACTCAGTCAGTTTAGGTTTATTTCGATCAGAACGACTATTGTGCCAGTTGCTATGATAATTGCTTATAGGATTGTTTTGACTAGTTGAATATGATGAAGCATACGTTTGCCCTTAGTTGAGTCACACTGGTAGGGACCGTTTGATAACTTGTGTCGTGTGTTAGCGAGCGTGGATGCCTAAGGTTTATCTAGTTAGTCAGTCTGTATTGATCATTGATTGTTAATCTGTTAAGTTGCATGAGATAGCTGTTTGTTTACTTGCTCAAATCCTCGGGTGTGACTTGCTTTGTTAATTGCTTGAAAGTTGTTTACTTGTTTGATCAATATTAAAACTAAATCATTTGCTAGTGTGATCAACACTTTTAATTGAACTACTTCATAATGCTAGGAATCGGTTTCACTTTACACTGACCACATACTCCTCGTGGTTCGACACCCTACTTACCCTGACTAGCTTAAGGTGATTAGGACACTTAATTAATTGTTTTTGACTAGATAGCGACAGTCTAGCATCAAAATGGCGCCGTTGCCGGGGAGTTAGTGCGCTTAGTGTTTTTGTGATTAATTGATTTCCTTGTTTAGTTTAGTTTAATTTAATTTTTGTTTTTATTTTTAGTTTAGTTGTATTTTCCCATTTTACGCGGGGTGTGTTATTCGTGCAGGTAACAGGTTTATGCACACCCGCCATTCAGGAAGAAAGTCTCCGCTGATTTACGAGGCAAAAATCCAACGGTTAGCTCAGCAGAACCGAACTCAGATCAGACAGTCAGACATAGAAAGTCAGAACCAGAACCAGAATCAAAACCAAAACCCACCGCCGGAGATCAATGTTTTCCAACCCGAACCAAACCCACCAAATAACTAAAATCCACCAAATAATGACATACCACCACCAATAAACACCAATCAACAACACTAAAATTCAGCCCGACAATCCAAAAACCGAAACTAAAACCTTGACAGACCCGGGCCATCAGTCCCGAACAACACCCCTCGTCACCGACAGTCGATTATACAGGATTTTAACCTTGTCAGTATTCACACTGAAGACGAAGAAGAGGGGGATGAGGAAGAACGGGGACCAATGAATGACGGGTTTGAGCTGGGAAATGCAGATGGGGGTATACAGATCGAAGAGGTTGCTGAGGTTGAGGAACCGGTTAGTGTAACACCCCGACCAAAGGCGGATTATACATCGGGGCGCCCCATATTGTTTCATTACTCGTGACACTATTGGGTGTCAATATTTAATAAATATATTCATTCATGCACGCGCAACGTAAACACAAGATAACATAAATCAACATAAATCAATATATTATAAGGCAAAATATTCGAACAACAATAACTTGTCTTGATACATTTTAATCTAGGTCCAAAATAAAGAAAACTTCCTACGTGTCCTCGAACTCCAAAACAGCTACTGCAAACCTGAATATGTGTTAAAATAAACGTCAAACACTTGCGTGTTGGTGAGAAATCAAGTTTAATACAAAACATAGAAAACAATAAATCTGCGCGCAACACGTGTATGTCTGGTGTTTAACAAGGGTGCAATCAGATTGTGATCAAGCCTAAATAGATCATAGTTCATAGTTCAATCCGTGCTCCCAAATGAGCACAAAAACGAGAAAACATCTGTGCAAGTGTAAACAAAGAAAACCGTAAACAATAGGTCTCCCGTGTTCATCTAATGGATCCATGAAAACTTCGGAATAGGCCGAACAAAGCGGTTAATGATTCACACATACAAATAAACAGCCAAGTAAACGTCCTCAACACATGGGATACTGCGCGACTAAAGTTCATAAACCAGTTTAAGACTCAAGTTTGTACGAACACATGAACATCCCAAAACATTAAAAATAAAAAGGGATTAGGTACGAGATTACTCACTTGATAAACGATGCGGTGTAAGATAAAGCAAGAACCAACTCTTAACAAGCAAAGTTATCCTATAAATAAGATTATTATTTTAATGATTTGTTTTTAAGTCTTGATTATAAGTTAGCATAATTAATAAGTAAATTATTATATATAATATATTATATATTACCGGAAAAGCAGGGCAGGACAGGGAGGAAGACGGAGGCAAAGAGAGAGGAGGCGGCAGAGGAAGAACAACGGCAAGGAGCAAGAGAGAATAGGAGAGTTTAAGTGCTTTGTGTGTGTAGTGTTAGGGAAAATAACATTATTATTTATAGAGAAACCCTAGGGAACACAATCCCTAGAAAAGGGGAAAAGATCTCCAAAAAGTAAAAGATTCCAAAAGCAAAAGATATCAAAAGATATGGCAGCTGCAGGGAACAAGGAAAAGCTGACAGGTAACAGTAAACAGACATGGGCGGGTCAGATAAAGGTACTGGTCAAGCATGGAAAAGCAGATCTCAAAAGATAATGTCAGTCACTTTTTCTGCCAACCAATGGGGTTGGTGCGCATGCTGCGCCAAAAGTGGCTTTTCAGACATAAGACAGGTTAGGTCAACAGCACAAAAGATAAGATATCAAAGGCAAACAAGCAAGATAAAACAGAAGAAAGGACACAAGACAGCGCGAGAAAGCTTCGAGCGCGAAGGCAGACACAGAAGGTCAAGAGAGCGCGAAGGCAGACAGAACCAACCTTTGCGCGCCGCGGAAAGAACTATATTTCTAAGCGCGCCGCGGGAAGAACTTCAATTCTAAGCGCGTCGCGAGAAGAACTATATTCCTTAGCGTGTCGTGGGAAGAACGGTATCCATAGCGAGCCGCGGAAAGAACTAAAATCCTTAGCGCGCTGCGGGGACAGTTCGTCTCGCGTATCGCAGTAACAGGTGGTCTTCACGCAGGCTTCCTTGTAAGGGGTCTGGCGCGTGGAGCTGCGCAGACAACCTTAGGCGGGAAAGAACAAAGGACAGAAAGGTTAAGAGGGGTTCAAGGCTTAAGGGCGGGACGGCGACAATAGGGAAAAGAAGGCGGAAAGAGAGAAGGAAGAGGGAGAGGCGGGAAGGAAAATATATTATTATTATTAAAGTAAAATATAAGTATAAATAAATAAAAAAAGAGATCGGGTCAGAGAAACGGGTACCTGGGTCGGGTCGGATCGGGGCAGATGTCACAGTCTCCCCTACTTTAAGAAATTTCGTCCCGAAATTTATCTCGAAGTAGGTTGCGCAGAGAACAGGTGCGGGTACTTGATCTTCATCTGATCTTCCCTTTCCCATGTAAACTCGGCTCCGCGCTTGGACTCCCAGCGAACTTTCACGATAGGGATGCGACTGCGCTTGGTTTGCTTAACCTCACGATCCATAATCTCAACAGGCTTCTCAACGAAATGCATAGATTCATCAACTTGAACTTCATCAAGTGGAATGTGAAGGTTCTCGTCAGCTAAACACTTCTTGAGATTGGATACATGGAACGTTGGATGCACATTTCTGAGCGCGGGTGGCAGGTCAAGTCTGTAGGCAACTTTTCCTACACGCGCGAGAATCTTAAATGGTCCAACATATCGAGGAGCAAGCTTACCTTTCTTCCCAAAGCGGACAACACCCTTCCAGGGCGACACTTTGAGGAGAACAAGATCACCAACTTGGAATTCGAGAGGCTTCCGCCTACGATCTGCGTAACTCTTCTGTCGGCTTCTGGCAGTCAGCAGATGATCACGGATCTTGGCGATTTTATCGGTTGTCTCTTGAACTAGTTCGGGTCCTGTGATTTGAGCTTCACCCACTTCGCTCCAGCAAATCGGGGAGCGGCACTTACGACCGTAAAGTGCTTCAAATGGGGCCATACCAATGCTGGAATGATAACTGTTATTATAAAGGAACTCGATCAAAGGCAGGTGCGAATCCCAATTACCTCCAAAATCAAGAACACAAGATCGGAGCATATCCTCAAGAGTTTGAATAGTTCGCTCAGACTGACCGTCAGTCTGAGGATGATATGCCGTACTCATGTCCAAGCGAGTTCCTAGAGCAGATTGGAGAGATTTCCAAAAGCGAGATATAAAACGGCCATCGCGATCGGATATGATGCTCAAAGGAGTACCATGGCGGCAGACAATTTCCTTGACATAAAGCTGCGCGAGTTGCTCAACACGGTAGTTTTCACGAATGGGCAGAAAGTGAGCAGACTTAGTCAAACGATCCACTATTACCCAAATGCTATCATGTTTGCTTGCTGTCAAAGGTAACTTGGTAATGAAGTCCATCGCTATACTTTCCCATTTCCACGTAGGAATTTCTGGTTGTTCGAGCAAACCAGATGGGCGTTGGTGTTCAGCTTTTACCTTAGAACAAGTCAGGCATCTAGCTACGAACACAGCAATATCCTTTTTCATACCGGGCCACCAATAAGTAATGCGCAAATCCTTGTACATCTTATCAGCGCCAGGATGAATAGAATATCGAGATTTGTGCGCTTCACTCAGGATATCAGCGCGAAGATTCTCATCAAAGGGAATCCAGATGCGATTGAGATAGCAGAGAATTCCACTCAGATTAGGGACAAAGTGCGCTTCCGCGCCACACGCTAACTCGGCGCGAAGGTTACCATTACTGATGGATGCGCGCTGCGCGTCACAAATGCGCGATTCAAGGTTGCTTTGGATCGGCGCAAAGCGAAGCTGCGTGCGCGGCAAGATACAGTTAAGCTGGCAGGGTTTTCGGCTGAGCGCATCGGCTACCACATTAGCCTTACCAGGATGATACCGGATCTCACAATCGTAATCGCTGATGAGTTCGTTCCATCGGCGTTGCCTCATGTTAAGTTCCTTCTGATCAAAGATATGCTGAAGGCTTTTATGGTCAGTGTAGAGGATACACTTAGTACCATAAAGGTAGTGTCTCCAGATTTTCAAGGCAAAAACAACTGCACCAAGTTCGAGGTCGTGAGTTGTATAATTCTTTTCATGAACCTTGAGTTGCCTTGATGCGTAAGCGATAACCTTGCCTCGTTGCATAAGAACACAACCGAGACCTTGGTTGGAGGCATCGCAGTACACGACAAAATCATCATTACCCTCAGGTAGCGCAAGAACAGGAGCTTCACACAACAAACGCTTGAGCGTTAGAAAGGCTTCTTCTTGCTTCGAGCCCCAAATATACGGTTTACCTTTGTGCGTTAGAGCTGTTAAAGGCAAAACGATCTTCGAGAAGTTCGAAATGAAGCGCCGGTAATAACCAGCTAAGCCCAGAAAGGAACGGATCTCAGAAGGAGTAGATGGCGTAATCCAGTTCTTGATTGCTTCAATTTTGGATGGGTCGACGTTCACAACATGGCCAAGAAACTGCACTTCATCAGACCAGAATTCACACTTGGAGAGCTTAGCAAAGAGCTGCTCGGCTCTAAGCTTTTGCAACACCAACCGAAGATGTTGCTCATGCTCGGCCTTGGTCTTAGAATAAATCAGAACGTCATCGATAAACACAATCACGAATTTATCCAAGAAAGGCCTACACACCCGATTCATTAGATCCATGAAAACGGCGGGTGCGTTGGTTAAACCGAAGGACATGACCAAGAATTCAAAATGGCCATAACGAGTTCGAAAAGCAGTCTTCGGGACATCTTCATCGCGGATGCGCAACTGGTGATAGCCAGAGCGGAGATCAATCTTGGAGAAACAAGAGGCACCTTGGAGTTGATCAAAGAGGTCGTCAATACGCGGTAAGGGATACCGGTTCTTAATGGTGAGTTTGTTCAACTCGCGGTAATCAATACACATGCGAAACGATCCATCTTTCTTTTTAACGAACAACACCGGAGCACCCCAGGGCGAAGAGCTAGGGCGAATGAATCCTTTAGCGGTCAACTCTTGAAGTTGGCTTGCCAATTCTTGCATCTCAGCGGGCGCAAGACGGTAAGGAGATTTGGCTACGGGGGAAGCACCAGGGACAAGATCAATACGGAACTCGACTTCACGAGCGGGAGGGATACCAGGAAGATCATCAGGAAAAACTTCAGGGAAATCACGCACAACAGGGATATCGCGAGGCTTCTTCTTTTCTTCAGCAGGTTTAACCACATGGGCTAAGAATGCAATACACCTTTTCCGCATGAGCCTTTGGGCTTCGGCGCAAGACATAAGTTTAAGACCGTTAGACGGTTTCTCGCCGTAGATATGCAGATCACCATTTCCTCGAGGTATGCGAATCATCTTCTTGGCGCAAATAACTTCGGCGCGATTATGCGAAAGCCAGTCCATACCAATGATAACATCAAAGCTTCCAAGAGGCATGGGGATGAGGTCGATCAGAAAATCGTTTTCGTTAAGGTTAAGCGTGCAATCTTTAATCACTGAGTTAATTAAAACAGTTTCGCCATTAGCCAATTCAACTGAAAAATTTTCTTTTAAATCGTTGCGCGGTCGCGCAAGCTTCTGCTCAAACGCGCGAGAAATAAAACTTCGATCGGCGCCAGTATCAAAAAGTACAGAAGCATAAAATCCGTTAAGCAAAAATGTACCATTAACTACGTCATTATTCGCTTGCGCTTGGTGCGCGGTTATGTTAAAAGCTCGTCCGCGCGCCACTTGGTTCGAGATTTGGTTCACCGGATTCGCTTGCGTAATCTGAACTTGTAGTCTCGGGCATGCGTTCCGGAAATGACTGGGATCACCGCAGTTATAGCACGACCTGGGTCGTGGGTTTTGGTAGGTTGGTTGTGGGTTCTGCGGGTAGACTGGTGGTGTTTGCGCAATTGGGTTGGCGGGAGGGACTCTACAGTATTCGGCAGAGTGACCAACGCGGCCACATCGGTTACAAAGTCGACATGGGACTTGAGGTGGGTGGTGGAGTCTACAGGTTGGGCAAAAGGGGTGGTTTCCTGTGTAAGTTTCTTAGGTGGCGGGGCAGGGAGTTCTGGATTGGTTAAGGCATAGTTATGGACTAAAGGGGGAGTTGGGTAGGTTGACAGTGGGTTAGGCGCGTAAACTGGAGGTTGGTAGATGGGTTGCTGGACAATGGGTGGGCTGGTAAGCGCATAGGCTTTGCGCCTGCGCTTGAGGTTGTTACGGTTTGAGGGTTCTGGTTTGGTTTCTGTTGGTTCGGGAACAGTCTTGGTGGGTTTGGTCTTCTCAGATCCCCGCAGGAACAGGGTTCCTGCTCTGACATGGTTGTCGCTGAGCACAGCGGCCAACTCGATGGCGTCAGAGAGGGTTACTGGGTTTCTGGCCCATACAGAATCTTGAATTTCCATGGGGAGACCCCCAAGAAATTTCTCGATGGCTCGGCGGGAAGGGGTAACAAGGTGAGGGACAAGCAGGCTTAGTTCATGGAAGCGCGTCGCGTACTCGCGCGCTTCGCCACTGTATTGCTTCAAGTTCCAAAATTCTTCCTCCAGGCGCTTAACTTCGTTGGGAGGGCAGAATTCTCGCGTCAATAGATCCTTAAATTCCTCCCAGAGCATGCTGGAAGCAGCTTCTGCGCCACGCGCATGAGCTACTCCATTCCACCAAGTAAGCGCCCTTGATTCCAGGACACTAGAGGCATATAGGGTTCGTTTGTCTGGAGGGCATTGGGTATGGAGGAAAGTGTTTTCTATTTTCTCAAGCCACTGGAGCATCACGGTGGCTCCTTCAAGACCTGTGAACTTTGGAGGTGTCACACCCGGCCCTGAGCGGCGGAAACAGCCGGGCGCGCGCGAGTGGGAATTGATACTTAAGCACGGGCCATTGCAAACATTCAAAGTAAGATTTTCATTGCGCATGAAAAGTTTAATACAAATACATTACATTGTTTAAAAATTACATAAAAACATCCAAGTATAAAAATTGTTGAAGATTTCCACGCCATATCCCCATGCGCGGCGGGAACAACCACGCGCATCGAAGGGATAGAACTAAAATCTTCCAAAAAGCTAGTTTAGATGTTCAGCGTGAGGTGCTATAAGTGTGACTCCATGCGCTACCTAGTTATCTCCTGAAAGACACGTAAAAACATTTGAATCAGTATAAACTGAGTGAGTTCACAAGTTTTAGTAACTTGATAAATCGTATTGCATCATAATCTTGATACAAATCATTCTGAAACGTAATTCTGATAGCATCATTAAAACACATGCTTGGTAAAACATAGTTCTATCAAGATATTCTGATAAAATCGTTCCGCGGGTTACGCGCGAACATTTCAGGGAACTGTGCTCGTCTATGCAAAGTGGCGCTGCCACTACGAGCTAAAATAAGTAATACCGTCCCGCGGGTTACGCGCGAACGTTTCAGGAACATGTGCTCGTCCATGCAAAGTGGCGCTGCCACTACGAGCTAAAATAATAATTCCGTCCCGCGGGTTACGCGCGGACGTTGTGCCGGAAAACAAGGCGCTCGTCCATGCAAAGAGGCGCGACCCCTACGAGCGGGCTCAAACCCATAGTACTGCCCCATGACCATACTAGGCACTCGTCCATGCAAAGAGGTGCGACCCCTACGAGTGGGTGGATCAAACCAGCAGTCCCTACCCTTAGAGTTCCAATGGTAAAGTGATCACTTACTCGAGTTCTAGCGCACATACATCGAAAACCTTAGATAACCGTTTGCATTACTCATCATGAAACATAACTTAAACACATAATCGCTTGCATAGCTTGTAAGTATACCATGATAAAACATTATTTAAGTACGTGTCCCTCGCCCCGAAAACAGTTTAAAGATAGTGAAAACAGTGAAAATAGGGGCTGTGAGACTCACCTGTGGTTCTTGTTAAGGGATTAATCGAGATTCGGGTTTTCTTGGTGTTGGCCTCGGAATCGAAGGTCTAGAATACGATTAAATAACAAGTATATATATTAAGATCAAGAAATAGGAGAATATAAGGGTTGGATAGTAGGTCTCAAGGTTATATTCTCGGCTTACCTAGTAACAGGATCGGAGCTGGAAACAACGGATGCTTGGGAGAGGATTAGTGCAAGTTTGTAGTTCTTTGAAGTGTGTTTTGGGTGATAATTTAGGTTACAAATTTATAGGCAAACTCAAGGGAACACAATCCCTTGCTTTAGGGGATTGAAATCTTTTCATATCTAGGTGTAATGATGATAAAGTATGGAAATTATTATTGTTCATTGTTTATTTAAAAGTGGAGGAGTGGACAAAAGATCTTGATTTGATTTGGACAGGACGTGCAGGTCTGGGGTTGGTGAGAATAGGGTGGCTGACAGTTGACTTTTCATGTTACAGTGTGCTTTTTCAGGTACTTTTGTCAGTGTACAGTAAAAAGTGGAAAATCTCTGAAACACGCTACTGTTTCCTTTTGGGCGGGAGTAATCTCCTTATGTCTGGAGAATAGACTAAGCGTTCTGTGCGCATCACTTTGTGCGCATAGCTTTCTGCGTGAAGGACATTTCTTTGCTGCGGGTAGGTGCGTAACCTTCTCGCAGTTGGGGATATTGAGTTTCATTTGTAGATTCTCCAGGTGGTCTTGGTATTTCAACATAGTGATCAGTCATGTTGAAGTCAATTCCATCTTGGAGCTTCAGACAAACTGGCTCTCAATGTTCCCGCCATGCGGGGAGGTTAGTTCCCTTCCGCACGCGCATAAACGATTTAGGATGCACCCGCCTTAGCATTATGCGGGATGGTCAACCCATAGACAACAACGTTTAAGTTACATGAAAACATAAAGCCAAAACATTCGCGCATGGCGCATATAACATATGCTCACGCTGGTTCTTAACATGGTGCGCTCGCGCAGGGCGCACATAACAAATGCACGCGCTGACTAACATGGCGCGCTCGCGCAGGGCGCACATAACAGATGCACGCGCTGACTAACATGGCGCGCTCGCGCAGGGCGCACATAACAGAATTACCTAATATTTAGGTTGATTACTTGGTTTAAGGGATTGGGATTTTACCAGGTGTCACATTCTCCCCTCGTTAAACGAATTTCGTCCCGAAATTTAGGAGACGTTGCTGGCAGAAGCCATGTTCTGAAAGAGGTGTGGGTATTTCATGCGCATCTGGTCTTTTCTTTCCCAAGTGAATTCAGGCCCACGCCTCGAGTTCCATTGAACCTTTACTAACTTGATTTTGCTCCTGCGTAACTTTTGTTCTTTCCAATCGGTTACTGCTATAGGTTCTTCTACGAAGTGCAGCTGTTTGTCGATGTGAATCTCTTCCAACGGCAAAATCAACGTTTCGTCAGATAAGCACTTTTTGAGGTTGGACACATGAAACGTATCATGAACTCCACTGAGTTCGGCGGGTAAACGGAGTTTATAAGCAACCGGACCGATCCTTTCCAGGATCTCGAATGGTCCAATGAAGCGCGGATTCAACTTTCCTCGCTTGCCGAAACGGGGGACTCCTTTCCATGGAGAGACTTTCAAAAGTACTTTATCCCCTACTTGAAACTCCAATGGTTTCCTTCGCACATCTGCGTAGCTCTTCTGTCTGTCGCGCGCTGTCTTAAGGCGATCCCTTATCTGAAAAATCTTGTCTGTTGTTTCTTGGATCAATTCTGGACCAGTCATTTGCTTGTCACCCACTTCAGCCCAGCACAGTGGGGATCTACACTTGCGCCCATACAAAGCTTCGAACGGCGCAGCCTTAATGCTTGTGTGATAGCTGTTGTTGTAAGAAAATTCAACCAATGGGAGATGAGTATCCCAGCTACCTTCGAAATCGATTGCGCACGCGCGTAGCATATCTTCCAATGTCTGGATTGTTCGCTCGCTTTGCCCATCCGTTTGAGGATGATATGCCGTACTCATGTCAAGACGAGTACCTAAAGCTCCTTGTAACGATCTCCAAAACCTTGATGTGAACCGACTATCTCTATCAGAAATGATGGACACTGGGACTCCATGTTTTGAAACTACTTCTCGAATATACAGTCGGGCTAACTTTTCCATCTTATCGGTTTCCTTGATTGGCAGGAAGTGCGCTGACTTAGTTAGCCGATCCACAATAACCCATATTGTGTCATAACCCCCAGGTGTCCTTGGCAGTTTGGTGATGAAGTCCATAGAGATTTGTTCCCACTTCCACATGGGAATTTCTGGCTGCTGAAGTAACCCTGATGGTTTCTGATATTCAGCCTTCACCTTCGAACACGTCAGGCACTTACTGACATACGTCGCGATGGCGCCTTTAAGATTGGGCCACCAATACAGTGTTTTAACATCTTGGTACATCTTGTCTGCGCCAGGATGTACGGAATACCGCGTCTTGTGAGCTTCGTTCAATACCTGCTCGCGCAATCCTCCCTTGAGAGGGACCCATATGCGGTTAGCGAAATATAGATTGCCGTTCTCTTTAAGTTCCAAATTCTTAACCATACCCCCAAGGCATTCGTTTTTAACAAACTCTGGTTTCAAGGCTTCTTGCTGAGCGTCTCGGATGCGGGTAGAGAGATCTGCGTGAATGGTCAACCTTAGAGCCTTGACTCGTAGCGTTTTTATTCGCTCCTTCCTACTTAGCGCGTCTGCTACCACATTCGCCTTTCCAGGGTGGTACTTAATCTCACAATCATAATCGTTCAACAACTCCACCCATCTTCGTTGCCTCATGTTTAAATCCTTTTGATCAAATATATGTTGAAGGCTCTTGTGATCCGTAAAGATTATACACTTTGTACCATAGAGGTAATGGCGCCAAATCTTTAGCGCGAAGACAACCGCTCCAAGTTCTAAATCATGCGTTGTGTAGTTCTTTTCATTGGTCTTGAGTTGGCGTGAGGCATACGCTATGACTTTGTCTCGCTGCATAAGGACACATCCAAGTCCCTGATGTGAAGCGTCGCAGTAAACAACAATGTCATCTATCCCCTCGGGCAAAGACAAAATTGGCGCACTACATAACTTCTGTTTCAACATTTGAAATGCTGTTTCCTGATTTTCGCCCCAAACAAACTTCTTGTCTTTCTGAGTTAGCGCGGTCAGAGGTAGAGCTATTTTGGAGAAGTTCTCAATGAAGCGTCGATAGTAGCCAGCTAGTCCTAGGAATTGCCTCACCTCAGTTGGGGTTTTTGGCGCTTCCCAGTTTTCGATGGCCTTGACTTTGGAAGGATCAACGTGAATTCCTTTCTCGTTTACAACGTGACCGAGAAAGTGAACTTCTCTAAGCCAAAACTCGCACTTGGAAAACTTCGCATACAACTTTTCTTTCCTCAACAATTCCAAAATCAATCTCAGGTGTTGCTCATGCTCGGCCTTGGTCCGTGAGTAAATCAGAATATCATCTATAAATACAATCACAAACTTGTCCAAGTATGGTTTGCACACGCGGTTCATCAGATCCATGAACACAGCCGGCGCATTAGTTAGCCCGAAAGGCATCACTAAGAACTCATAATGGCCGTATCTAGTTCGGAAGGCTGTTTTCGGCACATCTTCCTCATGGACCCTAAGTTGGTGGTATCCTGACCGTAGATCTATCTTCGAATAATAACTGGATCCCTGCAACTGGTCAAATAAGTCGTCAATCCTTGGTAAGGGGTACCGATTCTTGACTGTCAGCTTGTTCAGCTCCCTGTAGTCAATACACATTCTGAACGAACCATCCTTCTTCTTAACAAACAGTACTGGAGCTCCCCAAGGTGAAAAGCTTGGGCGTATGAAACCCTTATCCAATAGTTCCTGTAACTGATTGGATAGCTCTTGCATCTCAGATGGAGCTAATCGATAAGGCGCTCGAGCTACTGGCGCAGCTCCTGGGACCAAATCAATACGAAACTCGACTTGTCGCGGCGGCGGTAATCCGGGCAAATCTTCAGGAAAAACTTCTGGAAATTCGCGCACTACTGGTAAGTCTTCAATTCTACGCTCATCTCCTTTCTTCTCTACGACATGCGCCAGGAAGGCGTAGCACCCTTTCCTTAGGCACTTTCGCGCCTTTAGGCACGAAATCAGTTTCGTCGCAACTCCCCTTCTTTCCCCTTGAATTACCAAGGTTTCTCCGTTCAACAGTGGGATCCGAACCTGCTTCTCATGGCAAATAACTTCCGCGCGGTTCTCAACTAACCAATCCATACCTACCACAATGTCAAAACTTCCCAAGTCTATTGGCAACAAGTTAATATTGAACCCGTGACCTCCCATGACTATAACACATTGTTCAGTTCTTTCGTTCGCGCATAACTGCCTACCATTGGCTAGTTCTATAGTATAAGGCGTGTTTAGTCTACTGGTTGCTAGGCCTAGGGAGTCTTTAAACTCAGCGGATATAAAACTTAGGTCAGCGCCAGTATCAAATAAGACAGATGCAAAATGTCCGTTAAGCAAAAACGTACCGGTTACCACATTCGGCTCTTCTTTAGCTTCGCCTGCGCCGATCACAAAAGCTCTCCCGCGAGCTTGGTTCCCCTTTTGCGGGCAATCCCGACTAAAATGCCCTGGCTTCCCGCATGCGTAGCAGTTGTCGCTTGCTCCAGCTTCTCTGACACGGCAATTCATCGTCTTGTGCCCTGGTCTTCCACATTTGGCACATTCGATTCTTGCGCATTCACCCTCGTGGTGGTACTTGCATTTGCTGCACCATGGGCGAGGCCCGCTGTATCCTTTTCGTGGTGGCTCCGCGGCCTGAATCGCGTAAACCCTTGCGCTTTCCTGCTTCTTGAACGGTGGCTGCTTGGAGTCGGACCCTCGGTGGTGAGAGTTCCATTTCCTCTTGGGATCAGAGGTTCGCTGCTCGATTCCGCGCGTAGTCAACATACCCGCACGGATCGTATCCCTTGTAAGGGTGATGGCCCGCGCTACCGCCTCATCAAAGGTTGGAGGCGCTGCGGCGTTGAGCGGAACCCTAACAACAGGAGGTAACCCAAAAATATACCTCTCGATCTTCTTTTCCTCCGTGTTTGCCATATCTGGCACCAACTGGCAAAGTTCGTTGAACCGGTTGTTGTAGGCGTCGATATCCGTTCCTACCATGGTGTGGTTCCAGAATTCCTGTTGTAGACTCTGGATTTCTGCGCGAGAGCAGAACTTTCTCATCATCATCTCCTTCAGTTCCTCCCAGGTCTTGTGGAGAGCAACTTCTCGCCCCAATGTTTTCGTTTGAAGCTTCCACCAAGACGAAGCTGCCTCTTGGAACATGCAGGTCGCGTAAAGGACCTTCTGGTTCTCACTACATCCACTAATGGAGAGAACTGTCTCCATCTTGTCAATCCAGTTGTAGAGCCCAATGGCCCCTTCGGTTCCCTTGAATGGCCAAGGCTTACAGGCCATGAATGTCTTATAGGAGCATCCTTTGTCCAAGGCTCCTGATTCGGGTTCTGGGGTCTCATTCTGACGACCCTGACTTGATTCGGCCTTGCTGGCCTCATGTGTCGCAATCGCCTGCGCGATTATTTCCGCGAGTTCCTCGGGTGTCATGGTAATTCCTTTGGCTTTAGTTGGAGGCATTCTTGCTTTAAAAGAGTGAAAATATATCAGACTTAGCGCATGTACTCTGAGCACATAATGTTATCATTATTTACTAGACAGTGTGACCCGTGTTCCTAAGTGTGTGTATAGTTTCTTTTGAAATTATTTTCTTTGAAAAATATTTCATGCGATTCCCCAACGGTTATAGTCTAGGTTAAAACTTCTTTTCCTAGTTCGCTATAACCAGTGCTCTGATACCAATCTGTCACACCCGGCCCTGAGCGGCGGAAACAGCCGGGCGCGCGCGAGTGGGAATTGATACTTAAGCACGGGCCATTGCAAACATTCAAAGTAAGATTTTCATTGCGCATGAAAAGTTTAATACAAATACATTACATTGTTTAAAAATTACATAAAAACATCCAAGTATAAAAATTGTTGAAGATTTCCACGCCATATCCCCATGCGCGGCGGGAACAACCACGCGCATCGAAGGGATAGAACTAAAATCTTCCAAAAAGCTAGTTTAGATGTTCAGCGTGAGGTGCTATAAGTGTGACTCCATGCGCTACCTAGTTATCTCCTGAAAGACACGTAAAAACATTTGAATCAGTATAAACTGAGTGAGTTCACAAGTTTTAGTAACTTGATAAATCGTATTGCATCATAATCTTGATACAAATCATTCTGAAACGTAATTCTGATAGCATCATTAAAACACATGCTTGGTAAAACATAGTTCTATCAAGATATTCTGATAAAATCGTTCCGCGGGTTACGCGCGAACATTTCAGGGAACTGTGCTCGTCTATGCAAAGTGGCGCTGCCACTACGAGCTAAAATAAGTAATACCGTCCCGCGGGTTACGCGCGAACGTTTCAGGAACATGTGCTCGTCCATGCAAAGTGGCGCTGCCACTACGAGCTAAAATAATAATTCCGTCCCGCGGGTTACGCGCGGACGTTGTGCCGGAAAACAAGGCGCTCGTCCATGCAAAGAGGCGCGACCCCTACGAGCGGGCTCAAACCCATAGTACTGCCCCATGACCATACTAGGCACTCGTCCATGCAAAGAGGTGCGACCCCTACGAGTGGGTGGATCAAACCAGCAGTCCCTACCCTTAGAGTTCCAATGGTAAAGTGATCACTTACTCGAGTTCTAGCGCACATACATCGAAAACCTTAGATAACCGTTTGCATTACTCATCATGAAACATAACTTAAACACATAATCGCTTGCATAGCTTGTAAGTATACCATGATAAAACATTATTTAAGTACGTGTCCCTCGCCCCGAAAACAGTTTAAAGATAGTGAAAACAGTGAAAATAGGGGCTGTGAGACTCACCTGTGGTTCTTGTTAAGGGATTAATCGAGATTCGGGTTTTCTTGGTGTTGGCCTCGGAATCGAAGGTCTAGAATACGATTAAATAACAAGTATATATATTAAGATCAAGAAATAGGAGAATATAAGGGTTGGATAGTAGGTCTCAAGGTTATATTCTCGGCTTACCTAGTAACAGGATCGGAGCTGGAAACAACGGATGCTTGGGAGAGGATTAGTGCAAGTTTGTAGTTCTTTGAAGTGTGTTTTGGGTGATAATTTAGGTTACAAATTTATAGGCAAACTCAAGGGAACACAATCCCTTGCTTTAGGGGATTGAAATCTTTTCATATCTAGGTGTAATGATGATAAAGTATGGAAATTATTATTGTTCATTGTTTATTTAAAAGTGGAGGAGTGGACAAAAGATCTTGATTTGATTTGGACAGGACGTGCAGGTCTGGGGTTGGTGAGAATAGGGTGGCTGACAGTTGACTTTTCATGTTACAGTGTGCTTTTTCAGGTACTTTTGTCAGTGTACAGTAAAAAGTGGAAAATCTCTGAAACACGCTACTGTTTCCTTTTGGGCGGGAGTAATCTCCTTATGTCTGGAGAATAGACTAAGCGTTCTGTGCGCATCACTTTGTGCGCATAGCTTTCTGCGTGAAGGACATTTCTTTGCTGCGGGTAGGTGCGTAACCTTCTCGCAGTTGGGGATATTGAGTTTCATTTGTAGATTCTCCAGGTGGTCTTGGTATTTCAACATAGTGATCAGTCATGTTGAAGTCAATTCCATCTTGGAGCTTCAGACAAACTGGCTCTCAATGTTCCCGCCATGCGGGGAGGTTAGTTCCCTTCCGCACGCGCATAAACGATTTAGGATGCACCCGCCTTAGCATTATGCGGGATGGTCAACCCATAGACAACAACGTTTAAGTTACATGAAAACATAAAGCCAAAACATTCGCGCATGGCGCATATAACATATGCTCACGCTGGTTCTTAACATGGTGCGCTCGCGCAGGGCGCACATAACAAATGCACGCGCTGACTAACATGGCGCGCTCGCGCAGGGCGCACATAACAGATGCACGCGCTGACTAACATGGCGCGCTCGCGCAGGGCGCACATAACAGAATTACCTAATATTTAGGTTGATTACTTGGTTTAAGGGATTGGGATTTTACCAGGTGTCACAGGAGGGTTACCCGCGTTAAAGGACTTAATGTTGTAACCGGAGGTGTTGGTATTGTTTTGGCTCAAAGCTTGGGCTATTGCGGCGGCCATTTCCTGGGAACGTTGCTGCCTGCGTCTGCGCGAGGCTTCTCTCCTCTGATGGCGGCGAGATAGCGGAGGCATTCTATAAAAGTTTTAATTTTTGTTAACATCTTGGTTTTAGCGCAAAATATAACCTTATAAAGCTCGGTTTCGCGGGGTTAGATACCATCAACAGTTAAAGTAAAACATGAATTTGAATGCAAACTTAATAAAGGTAATGAATTCGAATTGAAAATCGACAATTTATGTATCACCATGACCTTCCGAATTCTCAATTTAAAATGACGAGTAAACGAGTATTGGAGATTGACGATTCATGTATCACCATGACTTTTCAATCCTCAATATAAAATATACAAGAAAATGAGTATTGGAGGTTGACAATTCATGTATCACCATGACTTTTCAAGTCTCCAACCTCAGAACATAATCGTAGATGGAATTTGAAAATCAACTATTCATGTATCACCATGACTTTTCGGATTTTCAATCCCAACAAACGAATATGTAAGTAAAACCAATAAAAATCGAAATTCAGCAAAAATCGAAATATCGCGAAATAAAACATAAAACCATACGCTGCGTCTGCGCAAGCATATTTATAAATAACGAGTAATTAACAATAAGCGCGCAAACATGAGATTTCTCTCATGCGCGAGAAGGGACTCTTAGGTATTCTAGGCCGTTACGTCTAACCACCTATCCTAAAGTCAACGAGCTCTGATACCAATCTGTAACACCCCGACCAAAGGCGGATTATACATCGGGGCGCCCCATATTGTTTCATTACTCGTGACACTATTGGGTGTCAATATTTAATAAATATATTCATTCATGCACGCGCAACGTAAACACAAGATAACATAAATCAACATAAATCAATATATTATAAGGCAAAATATTCGAACAACAATAACTTGTCTTGATACATTTTAATCTAGGTCCAAAATAAAGAAAACTTCCTACGTGTCCTCGAACTCCAAAACAGCTACTGCAAACCTGAACATGTGTTAAAATAAACGTCAAACACTTGCGTGTTGGTGAGAAATCAAGTTTAATACAATACATAGATAACAATAAATCTGCGCGCAACACGTGTATGTCTGGTGTTTAACAAGGGTGCAATCAGATTGTGATCAAGCCTAAATAGATCATAGTTCATAGTTCAATCCGTGCTCCCAAATGAGCACAAAAACGAAAAAACATCTGTGCAAGTGTAAACAAAGAAAACCGTAAACGATAGGTCTCCCGTGTTCATCTAATGGATCCATGAAAACTTCGGAATAGGCTGAACAAAGCGGTTAATGATTCACACATACAAATAAACAGCCAAGTAAACGTCCTCAACACATGGGATACTGCGCGACTAAAGTTCATAAACCAGTTTAAGACTCAAGTTTGTACGAACACATGAACATCCCAAAACATTAAAAATAAAAAGGGATTGGGTACGAGATTACTCACTTGATAAACGATGCGGTGTAAGATAAAGCAAGAACCAACTCTTAACAAGCAAAGTTATCCTATAAATAAGATTATTATTTTAATGATTTGTTTTTAAGTCTTGATTATAAGTTAGCATAATTAATAAGTAAATTATTATATATAATATATTATATATTACCGGAAAAGCAGGGCAGGACAGGGAGGAAGACGGAGGCAAAGAGAGAGGAGGCGGCAGAGGAAGAACAACGGCAAGGAGCAAGAGAGAATAGGAGAGTTTAAGTGCTTTGTGTGTGTAGTGTTAGGGAAAATAACATTATTATTTATAGAGAAACCCTAGGGAACACAATCCCTAGAAAAGGGGAAAAGATCTCCAAAAAGTAAAAGATTCCAAAAGCAAAAGATATCAAAAGATATGGCAGCTGCAGGGAACAAGGAAAAGCTGACAGGTAACAGTAAACAGGCATGGGCGGGTCAGATAAAGGTACTGGTCAAGTATGGAAAAGCAGATCTCAAAAGATAATGTCAGTCACTTTTTCTGCCAACCAATGGGGTTGGTGCGCATGCTGCGCCAAAAGTGGCTTTTCAGACATAAGACAGGTTAGGTCAACAGCACAAAAGATAAGATATCAAAGGCAAACAAGCAAGATAAAACAGAAGAAAGGACACAAGACAGCGCGAGAAAGCTTCGAGCGCGAAGGCAGACACAGAAGGTCAAGAGAGCGCGAAGGCAGACAGAACCAACCTTTGCGCGCCGCGGAAAGAACTATATTTCTAAGCGCGCCGCGGGAAGAACTTCAATTCTAAGCGCGTCGCGAGAAGAACTATATTCCTTAGCGCGTCGTGGGAAGAACGGTATCCATAGCGCGCCGCGGAAAGAACTAAAATCCTTAGCGCGCTGCGGGGACAGTTCATCTCGCGTATCGCAATAACAGGTGGTCTTCACGCAGGCTTCCTTGTAAGGGGTCTGGCGCGTGGAGCTGCGCAGACAACCTTAGGCGGGAAAGAACAAAGGACAGAAAGGTTAAGAGGGGTTCAAGGCTTAAGGGCGGGACGGCGACAATAGGGAAAAGAAGGCGGAAAGAGAGAAGGAAGAGGGAGAGGCGGGAAGGAAAATATATTATTATTATTAAAGTAAAATATAAGTATAAATAAATAAAAAAAGAGATCGGGTCAGAGAAACGGGTACCTGGGTCGGGTCGGATCGGGGCAGATGTCACAGTTAGGGTGAGAGGTAACAGGTGGAGGAACATAAATCCGGATCGGGGTGGTATAGGAAGATATCAGGAGGAACGTAGAAGTCCGATTCAAGTTAACCGGGGAGGTTTTGAGGAACCGAGAGTCAGACGAAGGAATTATGGGCTCCCGGCTCAGGGTGTTAACAGTCGGTTCAGACCGGCTATTTCAGATGGTGCCTCACCGATTGTTACACAGGTTCATGTACAGGGACAACTGACATTTAAATCCTGTCCGTCCTACATCAATATAGTTCCCCATTTTCACGGACTGGGATCGGAAGACCCGTATTCACACTTGTCAGATTTTTCAGCTATTTGCGGGTCTATCGGTGATGGTACATACGATCAGGATGAGGTTCGGTTGCGGTTGTTCCAGTTTTCACTAAAAGACAAAGTAAAACACTGGTTCAACTCGCTACCGATGCATAGTATTGAGAGTTAGGCTAAGTTGCAGCAGATCTTCCTTAACGAGTACTATTCGCAGTCGAAGACTAACGAAGCCCGGATGGAGATTCGACATTTTTTACAGTTACCGGGTGAGTTGTTTCATGAGGCATTTATTCGTTATAAGAAGATGATCAGGAAGTGCCCGCACCATCAGATTAAGTTGTGGGAATTAGTGAAGTGTTTCGTTGACCGGTTGACTTACGAGGATAGAAAATATTTGAAATCGTCATGTAATGGTATGTTATTAAACCAACTCGAAGAGGATGATTGGAATTTCCTTGAGTTTATGTGTGCGGATTCCAAATCAAAAGCAGCTGCTGAACGAAGACGAAAAGTTGGGGTCACCAGATCGGTTAAATCAGCCTCGAGCGAGTCAGACAGAATTGCAGAGTTGGAATGAGAACTCGCGGGTTATTGAAAAGAGAAAAAGAAAGAGGTTGGTAAAGTCGGGGTGAAATTCCCAGTTTGTGCAGACTCTGGTGAATTGGGGCATAAGGTTGAAGATTGCCCCGGTTTTGATGATGATGACGAGTACCCCGACGAGGAGGAAGTCAGTTATGCGTACGGGGATTCTAAAGGCCAAGGGTTCAATTCAAATACGTATCATCCGGGCCTAAGGAATCACCAGAATTTCAGAATTTCAGTCGAATCCGAACTTTCAGGGGTCCAGTTAGAACCGACAGCAGAATAGCTACCGTTAGGGTGGTTCGAACAGTCAGAGTAATAGTCGGGGTTATAACAGAGATGGTTATCGGGGTAACAGTTCGTCAAGTAATCAGAATCAAGATCAACAGAAGGGTAGTTCGGGAAATTCAGACGAGTCAATTCATTCAAAGTTAGATGCGTTGTTGAAGGTCGTGACTGATAATCAGAAGGAAACACAAAGATGACGTGTGTGAATATATGTATAAATTTGGATAAAAGTTCCACACAAATCGGGTTTTAAAAATAGGTTTTCACCTACAACTAAACCACACACAAAAGGCAAATGTACCTATCGTTTGCAATAAAGTGTCGGCAAGAACCGAGTGTCAATCCATGGATACGGTAATATTCTAGTACTAAATCTTTGTAAATGGCTAACCGAACAAAGAAATCTTAATTTGAGTTTTTAACTAACTAAACTAGCATACAACAAAGCAAGTAAAAATACAAGAAACAATCAATCCAACAAAACTACCTAGACATGCATCCACTCTACCAATGTGATAAAATAGCAATGATATGGTAAACATCATGAATCTAAGCATAAATACTAGATTACAATCAAGCAACCTAATACTAACAATTAATCATCATGACGGGTTTTCAATTAAGAATTAAACATAGACTAACGTATTTGTCAAAACAACAAAGTCTCATAATCAAAGGAAAGCTAGCATGAACAACATTCTAACCACCTAAAATTACACTAAATTAGCTAAACTCATGAATTAAACATCAACTTATGAAACTTTAACTAGCAAGTCATCACCAAGTCAAGAATCATAACAACACTCATCAATTTTCCAATATCAAGTGTAGGGTTTCATGCTCATCGATAATATTATAACCAAATTAATCTTTAATAGTCATTCCTAACTTAGCAATGTAAACAAAGAAACATGAACATTCAAAGTTTACAAACAAACATCTAGAACATAGTTTTCCAACATGAATGCCTAAACATTTGTAAGACTAACAAGGTATGCAATTCTAACAAGCATGAACACCATCAATATCAACTCATAACTTCAACATTTCCTTGAAAGAAAACCAAATTACCATAACCGTACATAGATAAAAATCACAATAGTAAAAGCTTCAACAATGTCTAGATAGTAAATGTTTTTAGCCCATAAGGCTTAATACAACTACAATCAATATAGAAATAAGCTTACAAAACATGCAATTAAACATAGAAATGCAAACCAAAATCAAGGATTGAAGGATGGAATGATGAATCTTATGTTGGTGGAAGCCTCCAAGAATCCCCTAAAATTGCTGCACTTGATTGAGAGAAAATCCCCAAGACTCCACACCACAAAATGAGGATAATTGGGTCTGGACATCGTGCACGGGCCCGCAAGGCTGTGCCTATTTGTGGAAAGTCAGCCATTGGCTTTAATCTGACCAAAAAGTCAGATTTCTCTGTTCTGGCACGGGCTAGCACGGGCTGGTTATTTTGACTTTTTCAGCATTAGATCATGCTTTTTCAGCATTAGATCATGCACTGGCTTGCACTGGCACATTTCCTAGTTGGCACGGGCAGGTGCACGGGCAGGCATGGCCGTGCAAGTCTGGCAGATTACTATTTTTGCCTCCGAAACGCCATCTTTTTATGTTTTCTTTATCGGGCAGGCGCCCGGATTTGCAAATTCACAAATAACTCAAATAAGTACCAAAAACAATGAACTTGCATGGAGTTCGGCATAAATATGAGGATAATTCAATGCAATAAGATGTACACTTTGTGTTACATCAACAGTTCAAGTTGAGAGACAAGTCAGCAGAAGCAATGTCAAAACAGATTGGTCAGCTCGCAGCAGACATGAAAAAGTTGCACAAAACCGCGGGTCAGTTACCGAGTGATACCACAGTGAACTCGGAGCACTTCAGTTCGAGTTCGAAGAAGCACGTCAATCAGGTAAGTACTTTAAGAAATGGGAAAAGTTATGATAATAAGGTTGGGGGTCCACCATCTCGAGTTGATGGGGTGGTGGAAGATATTGATGAGACAGTCGTTAGTGATGACGAACCAGAACCGGTATTAATTGAAAATAACAAAAGTGGAATTAAAATAAACGAACCAGTTCCGAAGGATGGTAACAACAATCCTAAGGATACGGGGAAGGCTAAAACCGTCCCCTATCCTGATGCCTCGTTGTCACCATCGAAGGCGAAGATGGCATCTAAACGGGACCCACAGTAGGAAGAAATGTGGGAAACGTTTAGACAGGTTAAAATTAACATTCCTCTTTTAGATGTCATAAAACAAGTTCCCGCCTATGCTAAGCATTTGAAAGATTTTTTCACACAGAAACGGAACCGAAAGATCCCTAAACAGATTGATTTAACAGATAATGTGAGTGCAATTCTTTCGGGTGCTCTTCCACCTAAGCTACAAGATCCGGGAACGCCCATTATATCCATTCAGGTGGGTGATTTTAAAATGACACGGGTACTCCTAGATCTTGGAACTAGCATTAGTATCCTCCCAGGAAGTCTATACGATCAGTATGACTTCGGTCCGCTTCGGGCAGCTGCAACTACGGTTGTTCTCGCGGACCAGACACCGAAACTTCCCCGGGGAATGTTACATGACGTGATTGTCAAGGTGGAAGATTTTTACTATCCAGTTGACTTTTTGGTTCTCGATTATGTTTCGCGTGAGAGAACCAAACATCCCACGGTTATCCTCGGTAGCCCATTTTTGGCCACCGCAAATGCCAAAATCGATTGTCGAACCAGTACTGTAGACGTGGAATTTGGTAACCATAAGCTTAGACTTAATGTTTTCACACATGTAAATAATTCTCCGGTCGATGATGAATGCTTTATGGCGGACATTATTGACGAGTGCATTCCGTTATACGACTCGGTCGTGGATCCGGATGGCACAACGGAGACGTGCTTTATGTTTGACAGGTTACAGGTGGAGACTGATGAGCAGCTGGAAGAGGAGGAGAAGAAGCTGGAGGTTGCAGCTTTACGAGGAGATCGACCCCCGTGGTCGGTTCAGGTGGAACCGCTTCCCGAGAAGATCGATACCGGGTTGAAACCATCTTTATAGGAAGCACCGAAAGTCGAGCTGAAGGAGCTACCGAGGCATCTGATATACGGGTTTTTGGGTAAGAATGACGCATTGCCTGTTATTATAGCTTCTAACTTGTCTTTGGAACAAAAATCTGCTTTGCTGAAAATGCTAGTAGCGAATAAGGAGACGATCGGGTGGACCATCGCAGATCTGAAAGGGATTAGTCTCTCGATAGTTATGCACAAAATTTTGACAAATCGGATGTGAAACCTGCACATGATGCACAGAGACGGTTGAACCAGAACATGCGGGAAGTTGTGAAGAAGGAGGTGCTGAAGTGGCTCGATACTGGAATTATTTGTCATTTCAGACAGCACATGGGTGAGCCTGACTCAGACAGTCCCAAAGAAGGCGGGCATCCAAGTCGTCAAGGGTGACTCAGGTAACGAGGTTGCCACCCGGCCGGTAACCGGGTGGCGTATTTGCATTGATTATCGAAAACTGAACGCGGCAACATCGAAAGATCACTTTCCGCTTCCGTTTATCGATTAGATTGTGGAAAAGCTATCAGGTCAAAAATTCTATTGTTTTTTATATGGTTATTCGGGTAATAACCAGATAGCTATTCATCCTGAAGATTAGGAGAAGACTACGTTCACATGCCCGTATGGTACCTTCGCATTCAGTTGAATGCCATTCGGACTGTGTAATGCCCCCGCCACCTTTCAAAGGTGCATGATGAGTATTTTTTCCGATATGGTGGGGGAGTCTTTAGAAATCTTCATGGATGATTTCTCAATCTTCGGCACATCTTTTGAATCTTGTTTACATCAGCTTGAAAGAGTTCTAGAAAGATGTGTTGAAACAAATTTGATTCTTAGCTGGGAGAAGAGCCATTTTATGGTCCAGGAAGGGATTGTTTTGGGCCATGTTGTGTCGAGTCGTGGGATCAAGGTGGACCGAGCTAAGGTTCAAGTTATTTCCACCCTACCTCATCCCACAAATGTCAAAGGCATTAGGTCATTCCTTGGGCTGGCAGGGTTTTATAGGAGGTTTATAAGGGTTTTTGTGACATCACCAAACCTTTATGTAACCTATTGTTAAAGGATGCCGCATTTGATTTTAACGAGGAATTTACTAAGGCCTTCGACATTCTGAAACAGAAGTTAGTGGAAGGCCCGATTTTGCAATCACCCGACTGGAAATTGCCTTTTGAAATTATGTGTGACGCGAGTGATTATGCAGTCGGGGCTGTTTTGGGTCAACGGGTTGAGAAGAAACCCGTTGCTATATACTATGCGAGCAAGGCCCTCTCAGACGCTCAGTTGAATTATACCACAACTGAGAAGGAATTGCTCGCGGTAGTGTATGCTTTGGATAAATTCCGTTCTTACATATGGGGTAGCAAAGTAATTGTTTATTCTGATCATTCTGCAGTTAGGTACCTCATGGACAAGAAAGATGCAAAACCCCGATTGATCATATGGGTTTTGTTGTTGCAGGAATTTGATTTGGAAATCCGGGACAAAAAAGGAACAGAGAATGTCGTTGCAGATCACTTATCCCGGATTTTGATTGAATATGGAGATCGGGACGGGCCCATTAACGAGTCCTTACCTGATGAACAAATTTTGGCAGTTTCCCAAAACCCTTGGTTTGCGCATATTGTCAATTTTAAAGTTGCAGGTGATTTGCCCGAACACTGGCCAATGAGGAAGAAGAAACATTTAGTGTCACAGGCGAAGCAATATATTTGGGACGACCCCGATCTGTTCAAGATTGGAGCTGATCAGATGATTAGGAGATGCATACCTGAGGAGGATGTTAGATCAGTGTTGGAGCATGCGCATTCGTCAGCGTGTGGTGGTCACTTCAGCGGACAGAAATCCGCAATAAAAGTGTTAACTAGTGGCTTTTATTGGCCAACACTGTTTCGAGATGCTCACAAGTTCGCGACACATTGTTTGAAGTGTCAACAACTCGGGAGTATCTCCAAAAGGGATGAGATGCCCTTGAAACCGATCCTAGTTATTGATATTTTTGATGTTTGGGGGATCGGTTTCATGGGCCTATTCCCGAACTTGTACGGTAATTTATACATCCTAGTGGCCGTCGATTATTTATCTTAATGGGTCAAGGCGATAACCACTAGGACGAATGATCACCTTGTAGTTTGTAAAATCATTCAAAGCAACATATTTTCGAGGTTCGGAATCCCCCGAACTATTATTAGTGACGGGGGTTCTCATTTTAAAAATTTTAAATTTGGAAAGTTGCTTAAAAGATATGGGGTGGATCATAAAATTGCAACTCCTTACCATCCACAAACGAGTGGATAGGTTGAGGTTTCAAATCGGCAGATTAAACAGATTTTACAGAAAACTGTTCGGACGGACCGGAAGGATTGGTCAACGAAGTTGACCGATGCCTTATGGGCCTACCGAACCGCTTTTAAAATGCCAATTGGAACCACACCATATAGACTTGTGTATGGAAAGGATTGCCATTTATCGGTTGACATTGCACAACATGCTTATTTGGCTACTAAGAAGGTTAATACGAGCTATGATGATGCAGGTAAAGCTAGGAAATTAGCATTGTGCGAGATCGAGAAGTTGCGGGATAAAGCGTATGAGTGTGCATTGGCTTACAAGGCGAAAATGAAGAAGGTTCGTGACGCGAAGATCCGGTTGAAAAGCTTTGAGATTGGTCAAAAAGGTATGGTTATACAACACTAGAATGAAGCTTTTCCCAGGTAAGTTGAAGAGTAAGTGGACGGGCCCGTTCTTGATTGTTGGAGTTGGTAATCACGGGCAATTCGAGATTCAGGATTTTGATGACCACATTCGACAAGTGGTAAATGGCTATAGGTTGAAGCCATACTTAGAGATGGATGATATTCACAAGATGGACAAAGAATCGGTGAGCTTCATTGTGACCTCACCGATTTATGAGGATAATTGAAGCATGTGAGGCATTGTCGAGCTGTAGACACGTAATTCAGCGCTAACCGAGAGGCAACCCGAGGTTTGTAAGTATGTTCCACTTTATTTTCTTTTTGTTGAGTCGTTGTTTGACTTTTGTCTCGAGTTATGTGCCGCAAACCCAAGTGTGGGGAGGCTTTTAGTGAAGTGTGCATTATAGAGGTTCGGTAAGCATTTGGTCAATTTCACGTCAATCCAGGTACGCATTGCAAATTTCGACTTCGGAAATGTGTTCAGGGTGATGTCGGGATGTCGAAAAGTGACCGGGTCGGAAAATGTCCGACCCCAAATCGGCAAAAACTTTCCATTCACTGGGGACCATCGCGTAGCGCGATGGCCCTGGACAGCTCACCATCGCGCTACGCGATGGTGGCTGGGGCAATCCTGACGTCTGAAGTTATCGCGTAGCGCGATGACGCCAGACCATACACCATCGCGCTACGCGATGGTGTCCAAACCCTACTTTGATTATATTTGGGTCGCGTAGCGCGACCCATGCTTGCCTGACCCATCGCGCTACACGATGGGTCGTGGATAATCCGATTTTTTTTTTATTTTATTTAATATATTATAATTATATATATATATATATATCCGCCGACCACCGTCTCTCCCTCTCCTTCTTCTCAATTCATCTCTTTCTCTCTCCTCGTCTCTCTCTCTCCGGCCACCATCAACCACTACTGATCACCATAATCATCTTATCATAGTCACCGCCATCCCCGCCTCTTCACCTTCATCATCTTATCACAGTCACCACTGTCACCAGTCACCGCCGACCACCATCTCCTACCACCATCGCCTCGCCGCCACCAGCCACTGTCACACCACCACTACTACCAGACTCCGGTTACCACTGCCGGTTATCACTCCGTCCTTTCGTATTCCGATTCCGAGGTTAGTTTAATGTTAGTCTTATGTTTCGGGTAGTCGATTTCAAACTTATGTTAGGATAGTGTTTCGGTTAGGAGTTAGTGGTTGAGGTTCGGGTTGGGTTGTCGTTTGATTAAAGGTGAGTTAACTTCGAAAGTTTGAGCATTGGTTAGCTTGTCGGGTTTTGGTGTTTTGAGTTTTAGCAGGATTGGATTTTGTCTCGGGTTAAGTTTTAAATGTTCAGGTGTCGGGTCGGGTTTTGTTTTCATAATAATAATAATACAAGTAAAATAAAGATAAAGAAAAAAATTTAATATTATTTTAATATAGTTTAATATTATAATATTATTTTAATACAAAAATTATAAAACCTAATTTTAAAATCTAATATATTAAATATCATATAATAATAATATTTTAATATTTTTAGTAATACTAATAATTTTATTAAAAATATTTTTCTAATCTATTAATTTTTACTTACTAATAATAATACTAATAATAATTTCTATTAAATTAACTTAATATTCTAATAATTTAATTTTAATATAATATTAATTAATCTATACATTTAATAATATCTTAATATAATATAATAATTTAATATACTAATATTATAATAATATAAATGAATTTCGAAACTTGATCCGCCCTATTCTGTGACTCCCGATTTGTGTTTGTTGTGTTGCATGTTTTTCGAGACAGTAGTCAGTGTGTCTGTTTTCGTGTCGTTCGAGTCAGTTTTGTTCGAGTCGAGTCGTGTTCGGAATTTTGAGCGTTAATTGTAATTAGGTTATCTGCACGTACTCAATCTCCATTCGGGTAGAGATACCTGGAGTCATTTTAGATGTAAATAGGGTATCCCGAAATTTTCTCGTTTTCGTGTCAATTGTTGATATTTCATGTGTATTGTGCGGCATGTCAGACGCTCCAGGACCTTCATCAGGCGCCGCCGGGCGCAAGCGACAGAGGCCAGCTGGCGCGGGACGACGTGGTCCCGTTGCCTAACCGAGAGGTGCTCCAGAGCCCCCGTAGCCCGTGGTGCGTCCACCACGGGTTATCAGGTACGACGGGGACGAGATCCTGATCACTCCCGATACAGATCGGGAGTCGATCATGGGGGACGGTCGCCTAATCCCTCATATCATTCTACGATTCGCTCCTTTGTCGGAGGAGCAGACTTCGTATTGCTGCTTCATGGCGATGCAGTTGCTCCGACATCGGGCGATCGACTAGGTACTGCTCCGTTCAGTAGACCAGGAGAGGGCCGTCCGGGTGATGTTGAGCGACCGGTGGGTACATGTCCTCACATGTGACTCGGTACAGTATGTCGAGCTCACACGTGAGTTCTTTTCTACATTCCGACACGTGCCGACCGATTTCTCCGAGCCCCATGCGGTGTCATTTGCCCTCGGCCGGCGAACATTCAAGATGTTTGTACCACAGTTCGTTGTGGCCACCGGTTACTACACCGCGGAGGAGGTGTTGACCCCGGAGTTCCTTACGAGCCTCCGGGGTTATACTCTAAGATCGTAGACCGATCGAGAGTTTTGGCTTACTGAGGCCCAGTTAGGCCATTGCTGGGCGACGATAGCGGACGGGGCCCACTCAAGCACCGTTGTCGAGTCGTCCATTCGGGACCCCGTCCACCGTTACCTTCATTGCATTATTGCTTGCTCTATCGTGGGCTGTCATTCGGGCCACGATAAGTGCAGCAACATTGATCTTTTTTCATAGCTATCGATGATTACGGGCCGGGAGGCCAATATAGCGACGCTGCTTCTAGCGTCGTTCTCCCGGAGCCGTAGTTGGTAGGGCCGGTCAGCCTAGCTGGCTTTGGAGCAGTATATCACTCGTATTGCAGAGTGCCTTGGGGTATTCGACCGTTACCCGATTGGCTATGACCCCATACGATTTGGAGGACGCCCGTAGGGCCGGGTACTGTGAGCTTCATGATTCACCCACGCTCGTCCCGGTCCGACAGGGTCCTCAGGCACCACCACCTCCAAGGACAGACGCGGATGTCGCGCTTCAGATGGGTGTCCCGACACATCGACAGCCTGTCCATGTCCCCCATATTATGAGACCCCAGCAGCAGCAATCTCTACGTCAGCCATATCAGCCACCGTAGCCGCCAGTCACACTCGAGAGCATACATCAGCAGCAGATGGAGATGCGGGCCCACATGGCCCTCCAGGACGAGTATTTTCGCATTTTGTTTACTTATCTGCGGGTACCGATCCCAGCATCCTTACAGCCACATCAGAGCGCTGGAGATCATGCGGAGGCATCTGGCTTGGGTCAGGCAGCTGATCAGCCTGACCCCGCAGGAGGCGAGTAGATCAGCAGACGTCGGTTACCATTTTTGGGTTATTTTTCCATTTATTTTATTTTTACTCATATGGTCTGTATAGTATAATATTATATTTGGGAAAACATGTATGGGTAACCGGTTGGGTAACAGTTGTATATATCTTATGATGTTTGTCTGCTGTCTTTGATTTGTATATATGTATATATTTGTTTATATGTTTGTGTTGCTTTTGGAACTTTGTGGGTGTGTTCACTATAAACCCTCACGAGACCTCACTCGTCCACCTGGGCTACCGGGGGGTTTAAAGGGCTTGTTGCATATGCTAAATGCAACCGTGATTCCTACGAAAGTGAGTTAGGTCTTTTATTATTTTTAATTGGGTAATAAAATTTTTTATGAAACTGACTAAATCGGCTCGGTAATGATTTTTTATAATATAATAATAATATTAACTCTCGAAAGACCTCAGTCTTATACTTGTGAGTGGTTGCTTATACATGTCTCGAGATTTGTGCAGATTTGGTTAGACAGTATTGGTCAGTGGTGGAGACGTGTGTCACGAGTGTGTTGAGAGTTGTGGACCGAGTTTAGCATTGCATTGTCTTTATTATCAGGTGATTTCAGTTTCATAAACTATTTTGTTATTTTTATTTTAGTTGTTAGAAATGTAATTGTATATTTTGTTTTAGTTCATCACATTTGTTCCCCAAGTTTTTAAGTGGTCAAACTGTCAGTTCAACCCCGTCCCCCAAATGATTATTAATTGTTTATTATTTTAACATTGAAGACAATGTCAACCTAAAGTGTGGGGATGGGGGAAAATTGAAAATTTTTAGCCCGGTAGTACCTCGAAGAGTATTCAGAAACTTAAGTTATTAACTGTCACTTATTGCTATTAATGCCAAGTTAGAGGTTTTTGGTCATGGTTGGTTTTTTAGCTTCTCGATAGTTTTTCCGACAAAATTTTTTAAAATGAGAAGTTGAAAATGGAATCGTTTAGGCCGGGATAACGAGTCAAGGGGACGGGTATACATGTTTCCTATCGGCAGCCCATATTTCCGGACATATTGTGAGATTAGCCCCTATACTTAATACACATATTATATAATAGATATAAAACATGTCTTGTCATTTATTGAGGGAAACCGGTATGTTTTACAGAATTAGAACTTGCTTGTCACATGCTTTTCGAGATCTTAATACCACCACCTGTATGGAGATTAGGACTTTAGAAAACCCATTCCGTACATATTTTCCTCACTAAATAAATTCCTTACCCCGACATTATCCCCTAGGAGCCCGTTTGGACCATATTCCTTTTTCGTTTGTTAAACTGAACATTACACACCATTTCAGCCTTGGCCTTTATTTTATTTTTACCCGTGTGATGAAATCCAGTTCGTTACCGAGTTGTATATATATCGAGTTGTACTTAGTCAGACGAGTTGTAAAGTTGTCAAGTTCTGAGTCGTAATTATCAGTCATTTCAGTCATTATTGATGTCTAAAAAAATTGAAAAGTCAGCAAAAAGACAAAAAGAAGTTATCAGTTTGGTATTTCAATTATTATTAGCAGTCGATTATGTAAATAGCAGTTGATTGTGTAATCAGTCCGTTTGTATTCGTGAGTCTGTATATTGGTTTGTTTAACTAGGTATCATCCACCTGAGTCACTAAATATGCCTAATCCGCATCCAAACCTAAGCCACAGCAAAACCCTTAGTCCGAGTTTTTATGCAATCGGTGGTTAATGGGTGGAGATAAGACTGACCTGCAAGCGTATTAAGTTGTAACTCATATTAGGTATTTGAGGGCAGAGACATATACTGGCACATCTTTTGCTAATCCAGATATTAAACCGAGAGGAGTGTTGATAGTGTGAGGGGTGTGAACATGTATGCCCTAACCGGAAACAAAGTACACTTGTCTGGGCGATTCTATAGTTTTATGGTAGCATTAACTTTATTTGTGGGTTGTCAACCTAGAAAGTGTCAGTCTGGGAAACTGGGTATGACCTTAAACCTTGCTAGTATCAATGGTGATAATTGGTTGACCTATGATGGCGGTTAATGTTTACTTTAGAGTTTTGCTTGAGAGCAAGCAAAAGATAAGTGTAGGATGTGACGTTCGGTTTATTTGTACATATATTAGTATGTTAACTTAGTCGTTTTACTCGTTTAGTTTAGGAACTTTGGTACTTCATACATGTTTATTGTGTTTCAGGTCACAGGTACTTAACGCGCTTAATTTGGACATGTACGAGCATGGAATGAAGACCTAGGATGTCCAGCACGCTTACCGAGGCAGTCATTTGGATTTGCTGAGAAAAGAGACCCATCGCGTAGCGCGATGGGTGTTGAAGGTGGGGCATCGCTGCTACGCGATGCCCTGTAATTTGGCTAGCGTTGACTTGTGGTCCATCGCGTAGCGCGATAGACCAGGGAAGGAAACCATCGCGCTACGCGATGGTCCCCAGAATTGTGAAAGTTAGGGTTTTGTTTTATAAAACATTTTAATGACCCTAGACGCGATTATTCACTTTCCAGGCGATTTTCAAAGGAACAAAGAGGAGAACCATCACTTCCAATCATCTCAAGGCCTCATATATGTTCTATACCATCATAACCGAAGCCCGAGAGATGCCGAGACGCGGCTAGATCCTTCGAGTCATGCCCGGGATGTAGAGTATTGTATTTAACAGTTTTTCTCATGTATTAAGAACGAATTATTTGTAACCATCTTTGATTAATCTATGAGTATTGATGTCTAGTATTATTGTACACTCAGTCAGTTTAGGTTTATTTCGATCAGAACGATTATTGTGCCAGTTGCTATGATAATTGCTTATAGGATTGTTTTGACTAGTTGAATGTGATGAAGCATACGTTTGCCCTTAGTTGAGTCACACTGGCAGGGACCGTTTGATAACCAGTGTCGTGTGTTAGCGAGCGTGGATGCCTAAGGTTTATCTAGTTAGTCAGTATGTATTGATCATTGATTGTTAATCTGTTAAGTTGCATGAGATAGATGTTTGTTTACTTGCTCGAATTCCCGGGTGTGACTTGTCTTTGTTAATTGCTTGAAAGTTGTTTACTTGTTTGATCAATATTAAAACTAAATCATTTGCTAGTGTGATCAGCACTTTTAATTGAACTACTTCATAATGCTAGGAATCGGTTTCACTTTACACTAACCACATACTCCTCGTGGTTCGACACCCTACTTACCTTGACTAGCTTAAGGTGATTAGGACACTGAATTAATTGTTTTTGCCTAGATAGCTACAGTCTAGCATCACCTTCCACCAACGTCGGTCTCCTTGCCTCATCAAAAGATAGTCAATTTTTATGTTGCTTCCCCCACTGCTAAAAGTGATCAAATGTGATTCTCTTTTCTTAAAGTACGAGTTTATAACACCTAGGTCGTGCCCCACTGCAAAATTTAAAAGATTTGTGCCGGTCTCATTCCTATCACCAAAACCGAAACCCCCCATGCACGGCTTGAAAACCATTGTTAACCTTACCAATGTGTACATTAAAGTCACCTCATATACAAATCCTCTAAACCCTAGGCATGTCCCCCCCCCCCCCCAACTATTTTGAATCAAGTTAAAGTAGTTGAATCAGTTGAGAAAAGGATTGATGATGTTTTTTATAAATCTCTATATAACATCCTATTTTTATTAATAGTAAATAAAGTAAATTTTGTTAATTAATGGTGTGTTAATGTTTGATTATGCTAGGTATGGACATGGAAAAGGGTTGGGAAATTCTTATGGGCCATAAGGTCTATAGACCTCATATATAAACTCCTTTAGCCACCTAAAACCTCATTTCCGCCACCTTATTCCCACAAACACCCTCAAGAACACACACAGACACTCTGTTTCATACCCGGATCCGAATCCAAGTTAAAGGAAGGAAGATTTCTTGTTTTAGTATCCTCAAACAACAAGAATCACGTCCAGATCCACGGGTTGGTCTAGATCTGAACCCAACCCAGAACCCGTGAGGTATGTTTTGTCGAAAACGACAAGTTTTTGACATCGGTTGGTCTTAAGATTTGCTATGAGGGCAAATCAGACCTCGTAGTTGTAGAAAAGCATAAACTTTGTAGTAAATGGCTTAACAGGTGCGATATGGGATGAACGAGCAACATCCAAACCAGGTAAAAGCGAGTAGACAAAATTGTTATGACCCAGAACTCATTAAAAGGGTAAAATCAGGTCATAAGGAAGGGTCACGGAGGAAAATAGTTGAAAAATGGTAAAATGAAGAAAACAACAGTAGGAATCGCACGAAAAAGAATCGCATAGCACAGTAATGCGATGCGATTAGTTAAAGAAATGCGATGCAATTGGATTTCATCCATGCGATGTGATTGGATTGTATCCATGCGATGTGATTGGATTGTATCCATGCGATGCGATTGGATTTCATCCAGATAATGCGATTGGATTGCATCCAGGCGATGGGATTGGATTGCATCCATGCGATGCGATTGGTTTCATATGCGATCCGATTTGCTTGTATAACATGATGTTTGAAGTTTTATTTATTCCGCGAAAATTTTAATTAACTCTGATATTTAAAACTGTGTTTATGAGTAAATCCAACACCCAATGTAGGACACCGAGAATGGAGCCTTACACTCTAATTTACCAATGGGTTGCTGGTTCATTCGTAAAGACAAAACCTTTAAAAAACCTTATATTGGGAGGGTTTAGGAGGTCTTGAGTTCAGGTCTTACAGACAACAAAAGAAATTCGCCGCTCAAAAAAAAAAACCTCTAAAGTTTATGCTACAAAACATCATACATGATGAAAACTGAATCATGATTGTTTACCTCTATGTGAAACCCTTGGATGCCATAATAAATCTAACTTCTAAAACCAATATATAATGTTTTTAGAAGGACGGATTTGTAAACAAAACAAACAAAAATGAAATCTTTTTGTATTTGTTCGTTTACCTTTACTTATATAAACGAAAACACACTTAAGCGAACTATTTTATTGTTCATATTCGTTAATAAAATGAATAAGTTCATGTTTGTGTATGTCTGTTTGTTACTAATATAAACGGACACAAATGAATATAAAACATAAACGGATACCAATAGAAAGCAAGCAACAATATTCAATTTACAGTCGAAATACCATCAATAACGTATCAAAGTAAATATCGACGATTTTAAAATGCGCCAGGCTAAATCCCTGATAAAAATTTAAAAGAAATTAATAAATAAACATGTACGCTTAATTAAATAAGCGGTTTAGTAAATGTTCGGCTTATTTGCATACCTAGTTAATTGTCAATGTTAGTAACAAATACCTAACCCGTCATCATTGCCAACTAGTGGTGCACAAAAAATCAGGTTTCCCAAAGGTTATTAGTCAAAATCGGTTTCGGTTATTAACCACTAGCAAAAAAACTTGTCCCAACCCAATTCTACCAGCGGTTCGAAACTGGTTTTGAGTATTGAGCATTGAACCGATTTAATACCGGCTAATCAAAACCAACTTTTTAAGGTTTCTTTATTAAAATATCGGCTTTTTAACCGGTTTCGATTATAACATAACCGGTTTGATATGTTATTGTTTTCTAGATACGAAAACCGGTTAACCATTTTGTGTGCATCTTTATCGCCAACTAAGCTGTAAACGAACTAAATGTTTACTGAGCCGTTTATATATGACCACGAACAAATTTACATTCTTAACAAACAAACACAAAGTTTCAATTAGCTATGTTCATAAACCGTTCATAAATCGTTCATTTACCAATGAAAAAACCAAGCGAATAAACATAAACAATTTCTTATTCAAGTAATCCAATTCGTTTAACTCTACCACCAACAATAAAGTGTGGCAGGAAAAACAACTTTAATCCATGTATCATTCAAAATACGAAAAAAAGTTGAATAAATATACAACTCTCCATAAAAAAATTAGCTTAATTTCAATTTTAAAAAATCTTTAAAATCCATCAGCCCGCGTCTACCCCGAGACAAATACGGGTCAACCCGCCCATAACCATCCAATTCAAAACCCAAAACCCTAATCCCAATTTTATAAATACCCATTTCACCCATCCAATTCAGATCTCTTCTCAACATCAAAACCCCCAATTTCAATTCAATTTCTCAATTCCTCCAAAACCTACCAATTATATGCAAATTCCCATCTGGGTTTTCTTCAAAATCGTTCTTAATTGTTCTTAATTTCAATTCAATTCTTCAATTCCTCCAAAACCCACAAACTGTTTGCAAATTCCAATCTGGGTTTTGCTCAAAATCGTTCAAATCGTTCAAAATCGCTCATAATCGTTCTTAATTAATTTCAATTCAATTCTTCAATTCCACCAAAACCCACAAATTATATGCAAATCCCAATCTGGGTTTTGTTCAAAATCGTTCAAATCGTTCAAAATCGTTCAAAACCCATTATTAAATTAATTAATTTAACAATGAATAGATCTACAACGGCGTATGTGAACTGGCGAGAAGTGGGTTCTAGGAGCCGTGGAGGAAGAAAAGAGATCCGGTTTTATTTGAAACGGGTTGATGGTAGTTTGGATTTGGCGGTTATTGGTAAAGAGAAGAAGAAACTAGGGTTTGGTGTTAATACGGCGTCGTATCGGTATCGATATGCGAATATACCGGCGAATATTCCGGTGGATCTTCCGGTGAAACTCAGATCTCGAAGAGAGGTTATTGATTGTTTAAACTCCATTGTTTCAGGTTCGTTTTCGTTTAATTTTTTATTTTTTTATGTATTTTTTTAAATTATATATTTTTATTTTTTTTGTATGTGTGAGATCTGTAGTTATTTGTATTGTTCTGTTTGTTGTTTGGCTTAAGGTCTTTGATAATTGGCTAATTGTGTAATGTAGTTATATTCATGTTAATTGTCTTTCGGGTGTGCACAGTTCGGTTCGGGTTGGTTTTGTTCGAAAACCGAACCAAAAGCCGGAACCTTGGTTTTTGAAATTTTGAAAACCGTTCGGTTTTGGTTCGGGTTCAGTGGGTTTTCAGCTGAAACTGAATAAAAAACCGGAACTTCAGTTTTTTAATTTTTGAAAACTGTTCCGTTTCGGGTTTTCGGTTTCAGTTTTTTTTTAATATTATTATCTAATTAATTATTATACATTTGGGCTAAAATATTATAAATGATTTAAAATAAAAATATGAATATCTGTAATTTGGTTTTAATGACATGCAAAACCAAAACTAAACTGCCGGTTTTTGTTTTGGTTCTTTTGTCGGTTTCGGATTGGTTTTAGACTTTTATCGGTTTTATGTCCACCTCTAATGATGTTTGTTAAAATACATACTTTTGCCTAATTGTCTAATGATCTGGGCTGCAGGAAGAATTAAATCAGATTCCAAGAGCTGGTTGAGAGCCTCGGAATATCCGAGCCCTGTTTACTAGGTTAATATCAATCAACTATGTTCTCTTTTGGTCAACTTAATGTGATTTGTGTTGACTCAATTCTGTCATCCATCATTATTGACAATATTAGCCTCATTTAGACTTTTAGATTCAATAAGTATTAATAATTTGACTCCTATATTGTTCTGTCTGATTTATGAATGCTTTGAATACACTGCTTGCATCTATTTTATTCTTTATGCATGTTCATGAACAGAGTATTGATTCTTTGCTTTCTTAATGGTTTTAGGTGGCCCGTTTCGTCCTCCATTGCAGCCCGTTTCGTCCTTGAGGTTGAACACAGAAAGCGCAAAGGTATCTTTTTCAATTTAAATTTAATATTTTTATTACTTATTGTTTAAATTCTTTCAAGTTTCTTATAAAAGTTTTATATTTTTAGAATATTCATTTGCGGAAAACGGGCCCGCGTACTGCGGAGTCTGTATGGGTCGGTTCCTGTTGGGTTTGCAAGAAAAAGCTGAAGCATTTTGGAGCTTATACTCGGAGTGGTGTCAAAATTTCGGTAAGGCTCTTAAATTGTTTTTTTTTTTTCGGTTAACATGTCATGGTTTTTTTATTCTTGCACTAAATTATGTTTTTTGTTTTGATTTTTATTATGTGATCAGGTTCAAGATTTTGTGTACGTATTAGCAGAAGGAAGCAAACGACTT
Organism: Bidens hawaiensis; assembly: GCF_021521415.1. Taxonomy (NCBI): domain Eukaryota; kingdom Viridiplantae; phylum Streptophyta; class Magnoliopsida; order Asterales; family Asteraceae; genus Bidens; species Bidens hawaiensis. The sequence continues at coordinate 202,611 of NW_027493243.1, forward strand.
GTTGCTTACGTAAATGACTTATACGAAGATTCACGAGGATACAAAACCGCAGTGGTACAGTGGTTTCACAAAATCGATGAACTTGGTCTTGATTTACCTTGTACTTATCATGACAAAGAAATTTTCTTTTCACTTTCTCTTCAAGATCTTAGCATCGAGTGCATAGACGGATTAGCCACCGTACTCAGTCCTCAACACTATGAGCGTTTTCTCAAATCCGATGCTGCTCGCACAATTTTGGACCGTCCTTTTGTGTGCCAAAATGAATTTGAAGACGAAGTAGTTAGCCCCTTTGACCTTACTCGAGTCAAAGGTTACTGGAACCAAAACATAGTTAAGTTATTGTCTGCTGATGAGGTCAGCATCAGACCGAAGAAGAGACTTAGGAAGATGGTTGATGTTGAATATTCTTTAGGTTCGGAAATTGAAGTGTTGTCACAAGATAGTGGGATTAGAGGTGTTTGGTTTAGAGCCGTGGTTATTAAGAAGCATAAAGATAAGCTTAAAGTTAGGTATCAAGATATTAAGGATGCCGCTGATGAATCCATTAATCTTGAGGTGAGCGTTAGCTTAAATTCTATTAGATTTTATATTTTATTGTCTTACAAATCCAGCTTTTTTATTTTGACTAAGTTTTTGATTTTTTTTTGTCTTAAATTCTATTAGATTTTATATTTTTTTTCAAATCCAGTTTTTTTTGTTTGACCAAGTTTTTGACTTTTTTGTCTTAAATTCTATTAAATTTTATATTTTTTTGTCTTACAAATCCATTTTTTTTACTAAATTTTTTATTTTTATTTTTTGTAGGAATGGATTATGGCATCAAGAGTTGCGGTCACCGATGAATTGGGAGTCCGACATGCTGGTAGGATGACGGTTAGACCAACTCGATTGACCAACAAGATTGACGTGCGTTCGGTTGATGCCGGTTGCATTGTGGATGCTTGGTTGCATGACGGTTGGTGGGAAGGAATTGTGGTTCATAAAGAATCTGATGATATAATCCATGTTTATTTTCCAGGTTTGTTAATGATTGATTGCCGTATTATGAGATTAGGCCTGTATGCGAACCGTTTGTTTTAACTTTATCGGACAAACAATCGAACACGAAGAGTTAAAGAACATGGTTTTATTGTTCGTGTTCGTTTGTTAAGAAAATTAACTTGTTCACGAATGTATACTCACGAGCGTTATCGAACATAAATGAATGAACAAAACTGAGCTAAAACCGATTACAATTGAACGTGAACAGCAATTTATTGGGCCTAGAACGTTGTAAAAGTAAACAAAACGTGAATTAACGTGAACGAATGAGCATAAATGATTTTAAATAAACGAACGTTTTCACTAACTTAAATGAACGAATGAGACGTTAATGTTCGTTGGTGAATGAAGAGAACTTTTTGCTCGTGTTTATTCGTTTATTAAACGAACTTCTTGCCGAACGTTTTGCGAACAGTTCATTTCTGGTATTAATATTTTCTATTTATGTTTCAGGTGAAAAAAACCGATCGGTTTTCGAATCTAAGGATTTGAGATATTCTCAAGAATGGTTCGAAAACAGTTGGAAGAGAATGAAAGCCCGGCCCGATATTGCTAATTTAATATCCCATGCAACTAAAACCAACTCAGAAACTACCAAATCAAATGATAATGTATCCGATTTAAGTTCAGAAGAAAACCGAGACTTCGAAGTGGATTTACTTGCTAATTTGAACTGGAATTGGTCAACAACCAAGAAACGCCACCGGGGGCATATTTGTAAAAACAACAGTTTAGGAACAGTTGAAACGAGGAAACGTGACGGTTTCACGATGTCCGTTTCGGCAAAAAAGGGCTGCAAGTTTACCCGTGGTCGAAATGCTTCACCGTTAACAAGCTTAGTTATGTCCAGGTGAAAGTTTTTGCGTCTTTCATTTGGAGTTGTGTACAATTTGTTAGGGGGTTAGCCGGATTTGTGACGTAGTTTTTAACGGTTGATGAGGTAGGATGCGACGAGTTTGAAGGCTTAGATTAACCTAGTATGACTTAGATACTAGATTTTATAGCATGTTTTTGTTTTCTGTACAATATGGTTTTAGTTTGTACTAATTTAATGATGTCATTTTATTCATATTGAGGTCTTTTTGATAGGTTTCAGTTGGTTTTTAACATTTTTATACCTCAATTAAAAATTGGAAGTTATCAGTTAAATCGCTTTCAATATTTGAAGCACAACTCGTACTTGGTCTGTTTCGCATCGAGACCTTTTCTTTTTGTTCGATCAAAGTAACAGTCGTTGTCATCATCATCATCGTACTCGGTATATCCCACCAATAGCAAAGCTATGGTATGGTTTGAGGAGGGTAAGATGTAGACAGCCTTACCTCGATCAAAGTAACAGTGAAGCTGCCAATTTTTTAAAACAAAGTCAAGTCTATGTTTTCAACTTGGTTTAAAATTCGAGCTTGAATTTGGCTTGTTGGACATATTTACACTCAACTCGCATAAACTTGGATGGTTGTTTATGTCATTTACTTATTATTGTTGTGTCATGTAAACAAAGTACAAGGGTCTGTCATGTCATTAGTGTAAAATTGTATGTACAGTATGTATCGTATCTATAAGTAAACGATGTCTGGGTCGATAAAAAACAACGAACCCACATATTTTATATCGATATAGAAATCCTTGTTTGATCAAGTTTGTGTTAATCGATATTCGATACTGTTACATCAATTCCTGTCAAGATGGCTTGTGAACAATCTGTTATCTGTGTTTTGCAAAATAAAAAAAGGTAATATTAAAGAAGAAAGGTAAATGTCCTGTTTGATTTATACAGTCAGTTTCAAGTTTCAAACCATTAAACTTGGTTTTCAAACTGTGTATCATGCGCCGATTGAACAACTTTCTTTAGTTTAAATGGTTTGTTTAGTTTAATGGTTTATGAATAGCTTTGGTTCAACAAAAACATTGAAATTGATATGTTGTATAAAGTAATGTTGCAAATATCATAAGTTTACTAAAAATTTAAAACAAAATAGATGAATATCAATATAAATAAGAGGAATATATTTTTAATATTAAACTATTCTAAAAAATGCAAATAATTAATTAAAAAAATGATATTTTTTCTTTAATATTACAGAAATACGAATTATGTTTTATTCTTTTAGTCAAAATCGGCCAAGTTGACAAACTAGATGTGATTCTGGTTGAGGTTGACCAACTTTGATCGATTCTTAGTGATTAGACGGAGTAAAAGAAACTCGCTTCGATGGCATACTTTGTATCGCGTCCTTTTACAACATTAACATTGGTATAAAGAAAATAACTTTATGAAAAAAAGAAAATTAAACCGTGCATAGATTTTGATATGTAAACCAATCCAATAAAGTTTGTGGTTTAGGTTAAAAGTAACACAACTAAACCCAACCACTAACCACTAATCATATCCAACAGTAGTAGCTTATGAAAAGTTTATGGACTGAAACTGTGCATCATCAATAGTTCAGGGGAATTATTTGGCTATGTACAATTTTTTGTTGCATTGAATAATTTGAATTTTGACAATTCCTTTTGTTCTTCCTTGTACGCCTTTAGTGTGACACCACCGGCTTAATTGACTAAACTTTGGACCGGACCGGAGAGGTTTGGTCTTACAAGTTACTAGTGTTCCACTAGACAAAAAAATATTATGTGTACATCTACTAAAGCTCTAGTCAATTGTTTGACTATTATATATGTTTCGCAGCGTGCTTAAACATGTTGCTGTTTCATTTGACACGACTTGTGTCTGTTTATCTGATTAGTTGATAGCAGGATGAAACTAGTGATCTATGACTGTGGCAGGATGATAAGGATGCCGCACAAAGTTTTCAAAACGACCCCCCCCCCCCCCAATTATGGCTTCATGAATCCATGGTTAAATTGTACAAATATACAGATTTTTAGCCTAAGGGATGTAACGGAATTAATTCATGTAGTGATATAGACTATTAGTGACTAGTAGTGATAAGAAGATTTAACTTTCTAGTTGGTGATGATGACAATCGTGACCATCTCTTTTTTTGTAGTTTCTAAGTGTCAACACATGACGATACAAAATCAAACAAATATGTAAACAATGGACATGTCATTATGAGGTCATGGGACGTATTCGGACGAACACGAGTGCTAGTAGGGTGGTCATGTAGAAGTATATCTGCGAAAGATGTATCCCCTAACCCTCATATGAGATGGGAATACCTGGTGTGAGTGTGACTGAGCTTTTAAACAAAAAAAATATTGACTTTTAAATAAAATATTGTAACATGAAAAAGAAACATTTTTGTGAGCACAACCACGGAATACAATGTTTATTTATCTTTTCAAAAACTAAACAAAATGATACGAACAAATTTCATTTATTTATAAAACCTATACACAGACACATATGCAATCAATGTGGAGATTATATTTCATAATAACCTACAAATATATATAGATAAACAATATCAAACTTAATAAAACATAAAAACAAATTGATTATATAATTTTTTATGTACACATGATACATATTTGTAAGAAAAAAATTAATTTTAATTTCCGTAATATTCTTTTTTTTAAGTTTATCCATAATATTTAATTTAATCACGTAAAACCCGAGGATTTGTTTGTTGAACATTCTTCAGTTAGACTTAAATAAATAAACACGAATAAAATGCTTATCCTATTGTTTAACCTTTAAGTTTGTGTAATGTGTATAGATTGTTCAACTTGGTGTATAATATACCAAATATGATCTAGCCTTTGACAAGAATGAACTCTATCATTATTCATTAGTTACACCTACAAAACGAATATAAATAATGTAAAATACAAACAAAAAAATTGTAGTAGGTGGTAGTGTGGTACTTGGGAGGTTGTCAATATTCTTGAAGAATAATAATTTGTCAACAAAATTTTTTTAACCTCTCTCAGCGCATTACCAGCCCGTTCCCTACCATATATTCATATATATCATATAATTACACTAAAAAATATTGTATTTTCTCTCTCTCATGTTTAATTAAATAATATTTTTTATACCTTTATCATCATATTTTCTCTCTCTTTCACTCACAACTATTTTATGAAAATATTAAAAAATTATACAGTATCTACAGTAAAACCTCAGATTTAACTTTCCCATATAAATTTTCTCTCTACTCTACTCACAACTACTCATAACCATACCATATAATTTACAAATCCCCCTCAAGTAATTTTAGGGAACGGATTGAGAATGCTCTCACACACATATATACGTAGGTGCTAAAAAAAATCCGAATTCGAATCTGTATCCGAAATGTCCAAAAATCTGAGTCTGATTTATCCACATATCCGAATTTTTGGATTCAAATTCAGATTTGGATAGTGATTTTGAAATTTTTCGGATGGTTCGGATAATTAGATTGGAAAGATGATATACATATCTTTGTTTTGTTATGTCTAATTAGGGAGACAAAAAATGAGAAGTGTGAGAAGGATTTGTGAATTGTGACCACACTACAAAACCTTTTAAAAATAAATTCAAAAAAATAATAAAAAAGTCATAATTCAAAATATAAATAAAAAACGAAAAAATTTAAAAAACTAAAATGTTTTCCCCAAAATTTCCTATAAAAAAAAACTGACGGAAAGACACAATGTTGAGATCAAAGGCAATTTTAAGTAATGAAATGAAGGGACTACCTTCACATTCGTAAGAGATTGACTTGTCTATGTACTGTTCCATTCGATCTTTTAGGTCTCGACTTCAACTCGATGGTTATGCCACGCACAATGTCCCTGCAGTCCACAATAATGAAAATGAACAAAAGACACAATTATAAATAAAAAAAGACATAATAGATCGCAAAATATAACACAATGTTGAGTAATATAACACAATATCATGAAAAAAGACACAATCAATAACGAAAGCAAACACAAAACAGAATAACAAACAAAAATGCACAATGATGTTTTTCACTCAATATATATATATATATATATATATATATATATATATATATATATATATATATTAAGAATGAGAAAGACGGTGGGAACATTTTTGTGTTTTTATCTTTTTCGTTTTTTATTAAATTTTGAGTTATGGTTTTTTTTTATATTTATTTGAGGGGTTTTTTTATGTGGCTACAAATCCTTCTCAATCTTCTTATTTTTGTCCCCCTTTGTAGAATAATTTGGCTTGTCTAATTAAGGTACTAATTTGATGATGTGTCTTCGCAAAAACAGGTTCAAGAAGTTGTTCTTTTAGCTGATACAATGAAATCAGTGATCTACAATTGTAACTTGTAAGCGGAAAATGAGAGTGTGATATTATGGCTTCATGATTCTATGGTTAAGTTGTATAAATTAATAGATTTTCAGTTTTAAGCTTGTGGCATAATTGATCCAAAAATTGATTATAAATGGACTTTAAGTGACAAATAGTGATTAGAAGATGTAACTTCTTAGTGTAATGATGCTATCATGATTTTTTTTTTTAAGTTTCTAGTAAGTGAAGGAGCATCAATACAATATGCCACTACAAGAATCAAAACTTTATTAGGATAAAAAGACCCCAGAATAAAATTTATTTATGCTCGATCGTTACAAGAATCGTACACTCATTTATGTTCATTATTGATAAATGGACATAACAAATTTAAAAAAATGGTGAAAGATGAAAATTGAGTATTAGAAAGATAACATGTAAAATAGAGTAGGGGCGATGTAACGTTAACCTATAATAATAATAATAATAATAATAATAATAATAATAATAATAATAATAATAATAATAATAATAATAATAATAATAATACAAACAAATGTAACATACTGAAATAAAACTTAGTCCATGCTTTATTTACTCAGTCCATGTTGATAAGATTTATTTACTCTTTACAAATAGTGACTTTTGAGGTGTATTTTGTTGAGCTTGATATTAAAAACCAAATATATGATCTAGCTTAATATGAACTCTTATTGTTATTACACCTAGAAAACGAATATAAATAACATGAAATACAAAAGAAAAAAAATTGTAGTAGGTGGTATTTGAGAGGCTGCCAATGTTATTGAAGCATATTTGTCAACCCTTCCAAGGATTTTTTAACTCCATCTCTCTCTCAAACATCTACACACATCTTCTTTCGAACACACATATATACATCATCACTCACACATGCTATATGTGGACCAACCAAGTATACAAGGTAAACCAACTCACAATATTTCTATTTAGATGTAATTAAATATATATTATGGTTTTTTTACACAAGAGTTTTGAGTGTCGGCCTTCCTATTTTTCAATTCAAAACTATATTAAATATTACTGTTTTTTTTTCTCTTTTTTAATTAAATAATATTTTCTATGCCTTTATTATTACATTTTCTCTCTCGTTTACTAACAACCATTTAAAGGAAATAAAAAAAAATATGATGTTACAGAAACTTTTCAAATATACAAAAAAATCGCAATATTTTTTATCTCCTTCACTTATAACACCCTAAACTACTTATATAATAAAAACCACACTCACATAATATGATAGATGGATTTGATCAAATGCTTTAGTTATTAACACGCAAACCTTATCATAACTCTTAGTTTATGAGTTACAACAATAGTTATCATTGTATATCTGAGCAACCTAACCCGACTCGACCTAAAAATTCAGATATCAAGTTAAGAAACCTACTAAAGAAAAATGATCCAATGCAATAATAATAATAATAAATAAATAAATAAAGGCCCACCACACATTCTCACACACACATATACATACATCCTCACATACATCCTCTCTCCTTCTAACTCACACATACACACATGACATAAAGCCTCACAAAGTCATGTTTCCCTTTTCATCTTGACCAAAGTTGTCATACATCTTCCCCACCTTTTAATCTCTCTCTCTCTCTCTCTCTCTCTTCCAAAGAGAGACATAATAATATCAACAATTAATAAATATGGCTGTAAATGATCAAAATGAAGAAGATGAAGAACTCAAATTAGCCATTGTGCCAACCACACTTGCCACCATAGAATCCTTAACCTTCCCTCTTGTACTCTTCTCATTAAACATGTTCATATCTTTGTTTTTGGTATGTCTTATTAAGGTACTAACTAACTATTGCCTTATTGGTGATGTCACCTTTGCAAAAACAGGTTCAAGAAGTTGTTCTTTTAGCTGATTTTCGATGCAAAAATTGTCAAGATAGAGTTGCTGACATAGTCTCAAGATTAAATGGTAAGTTTTTTTTTTTTAATATTTCTTGATTTTCCGGCAAAGTAATTTGATCATGGTTTTGGGTTTACTCGAATCATAAAACCACGGAAACTGGCCGGTTTGGATTGTGTTTTTCATCCTTAGTTAACGGTTCAGCTCAAAATTTTAATTAAATTTTGTAAAGACCCAAACGAAACACATTTATTTAAACGGTAAAAAAAATTAACACCTCTATAGTTTATATAATGATATATTTTTGAAGAAAATACTAATTAAACATATTTATTTAAATTATCCTTTATTTTAGGAAATTTTGAAATTTAGTTATGTAATTTTGTTTTCAATCAACTATTAAAGGGAAGTCAAATTATATTTTAGTAATTGATGTATTTTCCAAACCCAAATATTTATTAATTTATGTATATTTTTTATTTTTTGATTTTTTTAGATAGTTAGTTTATATACCATATATTTTTTCACTTATAGAGATTTACATAAAAATTTAAAAGTTATGTATTAATGTTTTTCACCTCGTATACTACATGGGTTTTAAATTAGTATAATATATAAATATAACTTTATAAGCTTAATAATTAGTTTTAGCAACCGGTTTCGTTTACACGGACGGTTCCTAGTTACAAAATTATTATACCCGAACCGTACTATATATATTTCAAACCGGCCTAGGCAAATTTTAATAGTGGGCCCAGAAATTTGGAGTTAATGAGGTCAAAAATTTTAATAGTAGGCCCATAAATAACCTCGATTCTCAAAAGAATTAAAAGCATTATATATTTTCTTCAAAGGTGTTAAAAGCGTTATATAGATTTATTTTCTTAAAAACGTGTTTTTTACATTACATTACACTATCTAATACGATATAACCCCCTCGTGTGACGTATATGTTAATGCACCCGACCTTAACTCATACATCATTTCACTCGTAATATCATAACGGATTTACATTCTCAAACCATAGGTGAAGTGGAGTCTATGGAGTTTAGCTTGATGGAAAAACGAGTAACCCTTACAATGACCCGTAGAGATCAAAAGGTGGCCGATATGTCTGAAAACGAACTTCAACATGCAACAATCTACAAAAACCGAGCTAACAAGTTTTCTTTGGTTAAAAGGATTTTTCACTCTTCTGGTTAATTTCTTCATTGGGTGGATTATGGTATACACATAACTAGAAGCTGTTATATAGCATGAATGATGAAATGTAAATGTTTAATTCATTAGATAGGCTATACTTGTAACCCTAATTACATTCTTAACCATTATTATTCGTGTAAATATATGCTAACTTGTATGGATAATCTTACTAATAAAGAAACACATAGTCATGAAAGTTTTTTTTAACTCATTAAGTATGTTAATGCTAAGGTTTGTAAACGAGAGAACTGTCATTTCCGTCCATACGGCTTCCTTTTTTTGTCATTTTCGTTCAAAATTTTTTTCTAGTCATTTCCATCCTCATGGTTTTATTCATGTCATTTCAGTCCAAATCACTAACTCCGTCCGTTTTAGTCTATTAAGTTAGTATGAAAAGACAAAAATACCCTTTTAATTACATAGAGTAACTGTTATTTTCTTCCCTGTGGTTTGCTCACTTTTGTCAGATCCATCCTAAGTAAACTTATTTTTAGCCATTTACGTTCTCATGGTTTCTAAAAGTTATAATTTCCATCCACTTTACTAGCATCGTTAGCCCTTGTCAATTAAGATAGTGTAATTTGACAAAAGTGTCCTTACTAACACCATTTTAATAAATTATATATATATATATATATATAGGGGTGGGTTCTAGTGAAAAGTCCTCTTAAAGAGAAAACTTAAAAACTTCTAAAAAACTATTTTTAACTTTTAAAAAAAAAATTTTTGAAGTTTTTTTTTTCCATTAATCTTATATGTTGTTATTGGTTCAAAAAAAAAAACATTGTCGGTAACCTCGTCGATATAGTGCGCATGTGTAATAGTGTGCATTGCATACATGCAAAAGTGTTTGTATTGCATAGAATACAACACTATTGCACATATTTGATACACACTATTGTATATATGCAATATAAGACTAATACACACATCGAATACACATTAGTACGTATGTGTAATACAACATTAACGCACATGTGCACCACATCGAGTTTTATTTTATTATTTTTTTCCATATAATACAACACTACTACACATATACAATACACAAATATTGAATATATGCAATAAAATACTATTAAACTCAAAAATACATAGTAATACACATGTGTAATACAACGGTATCGCACGGTAATACGTATGTGCATTACAGTTTTGTTTTTTAATTTTTTTATATTTTTCGAGTGAATATAACAAAATATAAGAATAATGGCTAAAACAGAATTTTGAAAATATTTTTTTTATTTTTAATTAAAAATAATTCTTTATGAGTTTTTTAGTTTTCTCTCTAAAGGTGAGTTTTCTCTTGATCCTCTCCCTATCTATCTATATATATATATATATATGTATATTGTCTGGATTCGTATGCAAGTTTTAACAAAATCAATTAATGCAATGAAAATAAATAAATGTAAGAACCGATCCAAATCTGCAACTTTGTCGGAATTCGTATGCAAATTTTGTTAAAACATGCAAACGAATCCTAACAAAGTTGCAGATTTGGATCGGTTCTTACATTTATTTATTTCCATTGCATCAATTGATTTTGTTAAACCTGCATACGAATCCTGACAATATATATATAATTTATTAAAATGGTGTTAGTAATGACACTTTTGTCAAATTGCACTATCTTAATTGACAAGGGCTAACGATGCTAGTAAAGTGGATGGAAATTATAGATTTTAGAAACCATGAGAACGTAACTGGCTAAAAATAAGTTTATTTAGGACAGATTTGGCAAAAGAAAACAAACCACATGGACGAAAATGATATTTTACTCTTTCTAATTAAAAGGGTACTTTGTCATTTCATACTATTTTGTCATTTCATACTAATTAACATAATAGAACTAACAGAGTTAGTGATTTGGACTGAAATGGCAAGAAAATGAAACCACAACGACAGAATTGACTAAAAAAACTTTTTTGGACGAAAATGGCAAAAAGAACAAACCATAGAAACGCAAATGGCATTTCTCCAAAATATGAACATGTCTTTTAGTTACCAATATTATTTAACTTATTTAGACCGTTCATTATGTTGGGGCTTCGTCGCCCACGTCATCGTCACACAGGAAACGAGGCTTCAAAGCCTCTCTCCATAACGCCTCACAGTGGTTTAAAGCCCATTTACCGTCCAATTATATATACAATCAATCAATCAATCATACCCGGTGAAAAATCCCACCAATAGCAGAGCTATAAGTAGGGTCTGGGGAGGGTGGGATGTAGGCACACCGTACCTCTATCCAATAGTATAGAGAGCTCTAAAAATCATATGTATGTGAGGATATAATAGGCAATCAAAGTTCAACGGTGATATAATTAATGATAACACTTAGTAATTATAATGATAATAGTATATAGATATATTGGGATAATAATAATAATAATAATAATAATAATAATAATAATAAGCATAGCATACAAAAAGAAAACTACATAGTGACGTGTGACCAAAATCAAAGTCCAATTATATATACACACTAGCTTTTAGCCCACGTGTTACGTGGGTTACTTTTAGTTTTTTTTTAATTATCATGAATATATATTTTTCATGTATGATGATTTTAGGCATTAAAATTAAATGTTACATGATTGTATAAGGTATTTATGTTTATAGTTGGAATTAAAGTTTAGTTTTGCTTTATTTACGCTTGTATATAGTTGTTAGGGACTTAGGGTTGCTTGGTGATGCGAAACATATATGCTATTTAATAGAGCATCTAAAATGGACTCGCATGGGTCTACCAATTATTGTGACCCTACATTTTATTGTTTCAGATTTGAATTTTGGGCTTGATAGTGCATTGAGCTTTGATTCAATTGATAGAAATAAATTTCTAATTTCACTTTCACATCTATCTCAAACGAGCAAGTCGAATATTTTGTTTCTTGTCGTATGTGTTTTCATTTCATCTTGTGGATTGTTATTATATGTTTTTACTTTTATGAAGTTTAAGTTGTGTTTTTCTTGTATATTTGTATGTGCTTGTTGTATTATGCTTTTGTTGACACGATAGTTCATATTCACATCTATCTTAAACGGTAAGTTTAATATTTTGTTTTGATATCGTTTACAGTTTAATTTCATTTAGTGGAGAATTATTATGTTTTTTTACCTATATAAAGTTTAGTTTGTTAACGTAATAAGTATAATTATAAGAGAAGTTATATTAGTTTTTGAGTTTTATTAGCAAAAGTTTTCTGATCTTAAGCTAAAACTAAGTTTTTTTTAAAAAATTATTATTAATAATTTATATATGTTTAATATTATCTTTATATATTTTTATATTCCATTTAATTTTTTTTTAATATTTATGTTCTTTTTTTATTTTTAAAATTGAAAAATGTGAGTGATTATGAGAATCCATTGTTTGAAAAATGCGTCTCAAATTATTTTGTAACTTCTTTTAAGAATCTGACTCTATTTAATTAGTATTTTTTTTGTTTATATTTTTGTCACACCCCGAATAGCACAATGCGGAAGCGTAAAACGGGAATGTAACAGACACCTCTGGTATCAACACATTGTTTATAAAGAAACATTACAAACTAATTTACAATATTTTTTTTTTATTTTTCAAGTGAAATATAAGAAAATATAAGAATAATGGCTAAAACAGAATTTTGAAAATATTTTTTTTATTTTTAATTAAAAATAATTCTTTAGGAGTCTTTTAGTTTTCTCTCTAAAGGTGAGTTTTCTCTTGATCCTCTCCCTATATATATATATATATATATATATATATATATATATATATATTGTCGGGATTCGTATGCAAGTTTTAACAAAATCAATTAATGCAATGAAAATAAATAAATGTAAGAACCGATCCAAATCTGCAACTTTGTCGAAATTCGTATGCAAATTTTGTTAAAACATGCATACGAATCCTAACAAAGTTGCAAATTCGTATACAACTTTTGTTTAATTAATCAAATAAAAAAAATCAAAACTGAAAAAGAAAAGCAAAGAAAGAATATGCATCATCTAATCTTTTGAGAAGCTTCAAAGAGTGATATCTAACCTGCCTTCTAACTCGCTTTCTTTATTTTCTGTACAAATTAAACTACCAATTATCTAAACAAACTCGCAATATACCCATAAATCCGTAATTGTTTCAGACAATACCATAGAAACGACCAAAATACCCTCCGAGCAAATCCAATTCGCAGTAGACAAGTTTACAAAGCAAATGATATTCCTAAAATTTAAAGACCAAACCATATCCCTATGTCATGTGAATCACAAATAACAGTTTGTTGGCTTAATTGCACCGGATCACCACTAAAGTTCAGGTCTAGGAACATAAACATTACTAACTTTTGTTTTCAAAACGGATTCAGAATCATTTTTTACACAGATTGTTGATTCTTATTGGCTGAGTCTTCTCTTTATTTGGTGGACCTTGAGTATTTGCAACATATGGTATAGATGCTGGTGGGTGCCTATAGGTGTCAGGTATAGACGTGTCTTGATTTGTATCAACTAATAGTGCTATTGGAATAGCAGCAGCTGTGTTTCGGGCTGGTAACAACCGGAGGTCATCAGACGCTATTGCATATTGCTCAATCAAAATTTTGAATGGTTAAACTTAGAAACAATTAGAGTTAAAAGCATAAAAAGTTCACTAACTTGATGCAACCTGGATAAATCGTTGTATTCTACTCGGTTTGAAGAGCAGCAGCCCATGTTTTACTGATTTGTGTACTTTTTTCAACTGAAGCTATTAATAATAATCTCACTTGTTTCTCTTAGGCAATTATTTCATGCCATACTTATTCCAAACAAATTTGATGTTCAGATCATAATGTCAACAAAATTGAAGAAATGAACACATTCCTGATCAGTAATCCATCTGTACATGAACGAATGCTAAAAAGCTGAACACAAAGTACATGTATCATTCAGATCACATCATTAATTGGGTATCCTAAATTCCTAATCATCATACACCATCTGAGTCATGACGGCAAATTTGATTGCAGCTGGAGTCTAATAGGAATGTAGGGTTTCTAGAATCCCTACAATACCCGAAACATGAGGACATGACATTGAAGTGCTTGAAACGCAATTCTATTGAACTCTACGCGCATCAAAATCTTGATTTGTTGGTCCTTGCCAATTTGCTTTACTTCATCCTAAATAAGATGATAATTCAAATAAGAGACCTAACAAAAATATTCAAAAATAAATAACCAAATTGATCGAAGAACAACATTGATGACAAAACTAAAACTCATGCTAACATCCTAAACTTATTTGGAGCCAAGTGAAGGCCATTCATTTAGATCATGGATAGCCCATTTACATTTACACCAAAAAAAAAAAAAGGGCCATTTAGATCACTAAAGATGCAACAAAAATGACTAAAACCCACAAATATCTTTATCTTGACCGTCTCCATTCATCCGTTCAACCAATTTTAGAATATCAAAAGCCAATATTCCATTATGGATCTGAAGCTTGAGCACAAATTACTCATTAAATTCAATCAAAACAAACATGAAAATAACATCTAAGAAGAAATTAAGTTATAGACTAACTTATTTATAACTCGCCCAACCGAGACTTGTGTAAACAATAACCGAGTTACCCGAGCTCCGAAGACGTCAAAGAACGATTTGGGGGGAATGGAATGGATCGATGAGTTAGGGTTTATGTATATTGATTTCATTTGGCTCATGCATAGGGAGTGGGAAGATGCAGATTTGATGAGAACGATTGATTTTTGGGTTTCACAAACAAAGGGGTATTTGACATGTTATAAGTTACTATACGGGTGCCCGCGCTATGCGGCAGGTGTTTGAACGCAGACCCTGTTAATCATGTAACACTTATGAGTGTTTATGGTTATGGTTTGGTTTAAAACCGTGAAACAGTTTAAACCGAATATCGGTGTGGTTTCACAGTTGATATTTTTACTTTTGATCGGTTGGTTAGTTTCAAAGTTTTCAAACCGTAGTCAATGGTTTGGCTCACGGTTTATATCGAAAACCGGCCGTATGAAATCAGACCAGACTGTAAATGTTGAATGCATTTTAATTTCTTTTATTATTTAGTATTAGATATGTTTTGTTATATATATTAGATATAGTTAAAATACAATTGAACAAAGTCTTTTCAAATACAGGTAAACTTGGATATAACAACTTTATATTAATCTAATTCCAGTATGATTTGTAGTAATCTTGGTTCTTGTTATTATTTTGTGTCTTAGGTCTTCCAATTATGTGGCTAAAATTATCATTTTTCATATTATGATCCTCTAAATTATCATATCTTGTTGATGCTTAGTTAGGATTGATGGTACTGTTAAATTAATAATTATTTTAAGCATTTATTAGCATAGCTTAAACTGTGAAATCAAACCGGAATCATAATGTAAATAACAGTTTGGTTTTAGTTTTCAATGACTGAGTTTTGGTTTTGGACGACAAAAAACGATACTAACGTTAGGTTCACAAGTTTAACTTAAAAACCATCAAAATCGGCATTGAACGCCCCTACGTAACATATTAAATTTTTTAAATTTTAAAAATTATAGCAATATCATATTCAAATTAAAGAGAATAAAATGTTCGTTTTTATGGTATAATTTTTCTACAAAATATTAACGTATGAAAAAGTTAATGCCGTTTAAAAATCATGGGTGGGAAGTTGGTTTAAAATTGAAATTAAAACATAATATGGTTAAAGATGAGGGGGTAAACTTGTAAGTTGGATAAATTATGGTTATGTTTAAAAGACAAGTTTACCCCTATTGACACATGTACTTTATGCATTAGAATTTGAAAAACTCTTAAAATCAAGTGTCTTAATTTACCCTTGTCTCATGTATTATATATAGTATAGACAACCCGTGAGAATTTTTTGGGTCAATAGGTTATAAACCCATTTGAAGACCCCAGACCCGTGAATTTTAAAGCTTAAATGGGTTAAAAACGGGCTAAATCAAGGAGAGTTCACCATTTACAAATGAAGCAATCTTGTTTTTTTTTTGAAAATTGAACTTCATTAAAACACTGCGAATTATCTCCAAGCCGGAGATAACCACAACAGACCAACAGAGCATTTACAAATGAAGCAATCTTGTGACTTTCATAAAAGGGGGGGGGGGGGGGCAACTACATCACGACACATAGGATTTTAGAGGTTTCGTTTATATATATTATAGATAGATATAGATATATGTATGTGTGTATGCAGTGGCGGAGCCAAGAACTTTTTTCTATGGTTTCGGAATTTTTTGATGCTTAACTTTTTTCCGGTGTCAAAGTTTTTGGGCCCGATGGGTTGAGTCGGGTCGATCATTCGGTTAGATAAATAAAATGCAATATCATTATCATAACAAAAATATATCGCTAGCATTCAATAAAATGCAAAGTCATTAAATAAAAAGATATTGCATATTATAATTGTTCCTTACGTGTTTTCATGTTTTGACATATATCTTCAAGCACGACTTTGAAAAGAACTCATTCTCAAAATAACAAATACAATCATTCATATAATCGTCACAAAAATTATTACGCAAATCCAACTTCACATGCTTCATTGAAGAAAAACATTTCTCAAATGATAAACCAACATGTATTGGTTGTTGGCGATGATTGAAATCTTGAGGCGAACGGCGAAGGCAATGAAGCAATGGTCATCTGTTCAATAGAAAGAAGCTTATCGGTTGTTGAGTCGATGGCCGATGTTTTTATTTGTTTGTTTATATATTTTTTATTTAGGTATTATGTTTAAGAATGTTAATTGGGTTGGGCTTATTGATCCATTCTATGAGTATTTTGGGCTTTTTATTAATCCATTTATGGAGTAATAGGGTATTATTGGCCCATATATAATGTTTGTTAATAATTTTTGTAGTTTTTTTAAAAGCTTTTTATATTTTATAAAAAAATATTCGTTACTAGAAAAATATAACTAAACTTTTTATGATCAATGGGTTCGAATATACTTTTCTAAAACGATATTGGGTTCGCTCGCCAAAAAAGAATGGGTTCGCTCGTTAATTCAACACTATATGTTATATATAAAACCGAAAACGAACCGGGTTTGGCCGAATCCGGTGGTGAAAGTGTGGCTCCGCCACTATGTGTATGAGAGGAAGAGAGAGAGAGAGAAAAACACATAGCCCCACCACTTTCTCTTTTCACTGCCCGTCTTCACCACACCGCCCCCACCTTTACCGTCCCCCATCGGTGTACAAAACCTATGCTGTCCTGCCACCCATAAAGGACAGTCTTATAATTGTAACAATAATTCATATTTGGATTTTTGTAAACAAACATTAATGGGGTAAGTTTCTATCTAAATTTGTATATCTTTTATTGAGTGTTGATCATAAGTTAATATTTACAATCTCAAATGCCATTTTGGATACAAAATAATACATTTTCAAATTTCAATCTTCAAATTGAGTTTCGAATCTAACTTTAGATGTATAAGAACACCACATTCATATATTTTTTTTCTTATAAGTCGACGTTACTCTTGAAATGATTTTAAATACTTCGAGAAATTATAAATATTTATAAACTAGTTGTTTTATTATAATAAACCAAAAAGTTATTGTTGAAAAGTAAAGAAGGGTGCCAAAAACATAAAAGCACACCATTTATCTAAAAGTATGCTAAAATGGCACTACCCAAGTAAGTTCAAATTAATAAAATAAAAGTTGGAAAAAATCGTTGGGTTATGATTAGTCTTCTAATCTTTATATTATCTTTTTATTGTCACTAAGGAGTGAATGAATATCCCCATTTATGGCGTAGTGGTAAGAAAGTTTAGGTTCTTCAGTAGAGACCTAAGTTTCAGGGCCGGCTTAATGTTCTCGGATGCCTAAAACTAACTAAAATGTTGAGGCCTTTTTTCTTTTATTTTCTTTATGCATATAACACTAGAGAGTATACAATAATTATAGAATATGAATAATATACAGTGACAATGTATATGAAGCAATCCTTCTTGTTTGTGATCCATCAATAAATTAATAATTATAAAAGAACTTTACTTTTAAAATCTCATAATACATAACTTCTATTTATTTAAGATTTAGGCCTTATAAAAGTGGAGGCCTAAAGCCATTGGCTCATTTTGCTTAGCCAAGAGACGGCCCTGCCAAGTTCGATCCCCACTTGTATCACTTTAGGTGGATATTGACAATTAATGATTTGAGCTATCTTTTGTTTAAGGTTGTCAATTCGAATTCCGAGACCACCCCGGTTTTCATCCCACCGTGTGTTGCGCCAGAGAGTTCTACTCATGTGGCGGCACAACGACTGTCAAGTGACAGTCGACGGTATGGTTTCCCGGTAACGCCCAAGGCAAACTCTGAAGCCAGCGTAGGTCCGGTTAAGACAACATAGTCGGGCTAGAGTGGGACATCGGGGCTCTCCAAATTTAAAAAGTACGGTGGCCTAAATACAAGATAGCCGTTGTTCTAAAAAAACTGAGTAGTGAATAAATAAGATTTAACTAAACAACATACAAAAAGTCACTACATGTTAATAAGCAATAAAGTCTGTATAAGTTTAGGATCAATCTTACATAAGATCGATCATAATCTTGACCATAGGACTATAAAGTCTGTATAAAAGGTTGATTTTTCCAGTGATCAAAGACTAACGGAGTTATGCTTCCATTATTCATGGACCGCTGGAAGCAAACATGTTAAAAGGTGGTATCGTTACAAGCCATTTTGTTAGTTGGGACTGACAACGATCAAAATATGATAGTTGAGATTATTTAAAAGCAAATACCTAAAAACAATCCATGAGGGTGGTAAGGGTGTACCGACAACATAACAATCCACGAATGCTAAATCGAGCTGAAATATTAAACTCGAGCAAAGAAGTTATCAGCAGTTCAGCACCACTACTTCTATTCCACCCAGCGTACTTGTAGGATAAAACTCCCCTATGCAATCACTAATCACTGTCTCACCGACAAAATCCTTGATTTAGTGATCATAATCAACATGAATACTATAAAGATTATGTCTCAATCGAAACCACACTGGCGCGGAGCAAGAGCACAAGTGTAACTCTCCTTTCTTGTATGCCTATATTTTGAAACTCTTCTCCATCCGACACTACGCGTGCGCATATAATATGCTTTTATATGGCTTTTAATATAAGTCGTACAAAAAAAAAAGATTTTGTTTAGCTAGAACAAAACTAACAAGATATGTGACATACAGGTGTACAAAACCGTTTTTTTTTTCAAACCGAACCGGTTTGGTCAAACCATGGCTGAAACCGGTTTAGAAGCATGAAAGGCCGAACTGGCCCAAATTGATTCGGTTCGGCTTCGAACCGGTTTTTTCTCAAATTGATCCGGTTTTAAAACTAGTTTGGTAGTTAAGAAGGGGAGCCAGTGATAGAACCGGTGGGCTAGGTCGGTTTCAGACCTTGTTTGGTTGAAACAAGCTTTTTTGTTAAACCGATTCAGGTCGATTTGCTGTGAACCGGTTCCAAACAATTTTTTTTTGTACAACTCTACCAGAAACTAAAAAACGTTACCATAAATACAATGAGAAAGAAAAGCACCCTCTATATAATTGCATCATACTAAAGGTCTAAAACCATTTGGATAAGCTATTTAACCAGATCGCGGACTTGCAGAGTCTTCTTTATCATTTCAATTATTCGAGCTTCAGACAATTTCCAGTTGCTGAACCCACCATCATTCCGACGTATACATAGTGACCACATTGTAACCAAAAACACCACCTGAGCTGCCATCTGCTAAACCTTATTATCACTTTGACTTCAAGAGATTGATCGCGTTGCCATCTGTTTATTTCCCTGCCCTCCGTATGGGTCGAGCCTGCTAGGTTGAGTTCTTAGTAGAATAGTATGTTAAATATCGCAACCTTTTTGTTACTTTGTTAATTAATCAACGCAAGTTATTAGTTAATTTTAGTCAATATGAAAAAATAGCTATCAAACAAAATAAAAAAGTAAAAAAATGTACAAACCCGATTAAAATCTTGTCTACACTAGTAGACCCAAAATATTTCCATGGCTCAACTTAGTCATGCATAAAAAAGATTGATGACTCGGACACGCCAATAATTTCCTCTTGATTGACATCAAACATCAAAATTTCCGACCTCTATGAAAAGAATTTCGGTATCCACCACTGTAAGTAAACTAGATAAATAAACATATAAAATGATCTAAGAACTTAAAACAAGTTCATCACAAGATAAAACCTAACGAATCAGAAAACAAAGTAGATGATTCGAGAGAACAAAACGATACTTTCTCAAACAAAAATTGAACTGATCGATCATATTCTCTCTCCTCACATTCGCTTATAACGACCATAAAGAAGCGGGCCGGGTTTCACCAACAAACTCTTGCGAACCCATCTGGGCCTTCAGTCAGTCTTTAAGCGCAAACGACAACTCCAAGCCACTCGAGCAGTAAACATAACACTCATACTTGCACAAAATATAAAAGAATTAATAACTAACAAATTATTATTCAAAAATATTAGTAAAGTTGTTTAATTACCTCTCTTATAATAAGCGTTTCTTATATGAAATCATGATAACTAATTGTTCAAACATGTTCAAATATGAGTGTCTATGGATAAGAAACTTGTTTGTGGATTTCAGAAGAAACTTAGAATTATTTGTTTTGCATAAAATCAATCCATTTTAAGAAAATACTATCAAGCACTCACTTTTGAATTTTAAAAAAGTTTTTTTTTAAATGTTTGCTTGTTTTTGTTGTATGAGTGGAAATAAGCAACCTGTGTAGGAATATCTGAAGCAACTTGAACTAAATGTTCTATATTTGAGTGTGAGCATCGCCAACCTGAGCATATATCACGGTTATTAAGTTGTGTATAAACTGACAAACAAATCGTATCATCATGCATATAATCAACCCAATTCAAGAGAAAAAAAAAACATAACACCAAGCATTTACACCTAAATTTTAAAAAAATGATCGAATCTTATATTTATCAACATTGTCGCTTCTTTTTTACTATATGAATGAGCTAGGGATTTAATTGGTTCCTCATATTTGGAAGCAAAATTTGCATACATGTCGGGTCACATTGACCCTTAAAGGGTCACATATCCAGGACTTGTCTATGAAACTTCATTTCAAGAGTACCTTAGGATATGGTGCAATGTATTTCGAACCCCACAAGGTGAGATCCCAACAAATGTCAATTGCCTTATAAAGTTAACTCATAGAGAGATCAATTACCCATCCATAACAGATCGGGAAGAAATGAGGAAGGTGTCTTTTCCTAGAAGCATGACAAATGTCTGTCGAACAAATTCAATATTTGTTGCACATAATGGAAACACCTCAACATTAAATATCACAATAGAGCCCAGCACTTTATATTGAACAACAATAAACCAGAAAATGAATTTCGTGCAGACTATTAGGGGAACATATATAATGAGTCTCTTTATAAGAAAAAGTATCTCACTCATGCAGACTGATTGAGTTTACAAAGTACAAAGTCCTACCGTGATATACAAAAGAAAGCACAACAAAGCCATCAGGAGGACCAACACCATCAAGGCTTCACATAATCTTGGTATTAATGTGAAGGCTTAATGGTGTTTATCTTCTTGTGTTGGTGCTCTTTGTCTCGCGAAAATTATGCAAATCACGTTAGAATTGTGTAACCACAATGAATCCACACAAGTGAGATACTTTTTTGTTATAAAGGAATTCATTGTTTATATGCCCATAATAACCGACACAAAATTTATTTTCGGGTTCATTGTTGTGAAGTGCAAAGTGCTGGATCCATAATGACATTTAATGTTGAGGTTTCTTTCCACGTGTACAACATATGTTGAATGTGCTTGACCAACATTCGTCATGGTTCTAGGAAATGACACCACAAACGCATTCTTCACTACTACTTAAGCTGCCATGGAAGGTTAGTTGATCTCTCTATGAGTCAACTTCATAAGGCAATTAACATCTGATGCGACCAGACCTCATCGTGTTTGAGATTGTTTGCACCACATCTTAAGATAGTATTGGATTGAACTCTCATACACAACTCCAGGATATGTTGCCCTTACAGGGCCAATGTTGCCAATTTGACAAACCCATATGTAAATTGTGCTTTCAAGTGTATGGAAGCACTCAGATATGAGTTCACTCTCTTCATTTGTTCAAGAACCTCAAACTATGTTTGCTTGCTTTCCCAAAATGCAAATCTAGTTTACATAGAGAGACAAATTTAGATATGACTATCTCATGTTCATGGGTCGTTTGGTCGTCGTCAGGAATTGCAATGACATTGGCTTTGCTACAAGAACAAGGGGTGACTAAAAAACGTTCAGCCACATGTATTGTTCAAAAAACTTGTTATGGCCGACTTGTTTGTTGATAGATGTTGGGCTTTGATTGGAAGAAAAACACCTTGTGTCGACTAGAAAAGACGTTGTTGGCGACACATTTGAGGGGGGTATAACTGGAATTCCAGATTTTGAGGGAAAAAATTGGGAAAATCTCTCCATTAACATTTTGGAAATTTTCGCTTATATCATTGCTGCCCATTTCTCGTTTATACTTTTTTAAAAACTATTTTAGAAATTTAAATTAAATTTTTTTTTACTTTTCCAAAAAATAATAAATCTGAAAATGATCACAATACTTATGTGACATGTATGATTTATTATTTACTGAGGTATCGTTTGTTAACTACTTGATCAAAATAATTCTGATAATGATTAAAATAATAATAGTCATTAAGATTAGCATAATGTGATTAAGAGCATTTTCAACATATCGCTCCTTCCTATCTTTATAATTACACTAAAAAACACTACATTTTTCTCTTTTGTTTAATTAAATAATATTTTTTATACTTTTATCATTACAGATTTTTCTTCTCTGCTCACAACCAATTCAACAAATATTAAAAAATAAATAGAGCAAACTATGTTTCCCCAAATTTACAAAAAATCACTAGCTTTTTTCTCCCTCCGTCCTATAATTTACCTCACAACCACTTAAAACCCACCCTATAATTTACAAACTCTACTCACAAAAATTTGAAGAATAGGATGATAATGCTCTAAAAGCATAAATAAATATACTAATTTTAATATAGGGAAAGTGAATACGGTGCTGTTAGGCGTGTAACCTTACACGAAAAACCAATCAAAACTACGTAGTTTTGATTAAAAACCCCTCATTTATTTAAATTCCTTTCAATTTTTATTAAAATCTTAATTTACTAATCTTGATTATGAAAAAAAAAATTTTAAGCTCAGTTTATTATTTAGCTGTAACTTTTTAACAAATTCCACCAAAAAAATATAATTGATTTCCGATTTCTCTTTAAAATTGATGACTCCTTCAAAACGTGCATAAGGTGGCTTGATTTCTTGGAATTATATTTTCCTTTTGGATGTTATGTATTAATCTTAAAAATTATATATAATAGTTAAATAATATATAAGGTAAAACGAATTTATCCAATACAAATTAACACAATTTTTTTCTTTTGAAAAGCCTCAGTTTGAAAAACCTGTATTTTTTTTTCTCTTTATAAAACCATAGTAACAAATTATTTACCTCTAGAAACTTGAGGCTTTAGATTTTTCAGAAGGAAATCTCCACAAACAATTTGATCAAAGAGTTGACAATTTGTCATATTTTTAATGAAAAAGAAACCGTGTTTGTTTTGTTTTAAGATAGTTGTTATATGCAAGAAAGGAATTATCATAAACATGGAAGGGATTTTGAAATAAATGAGGGGTTTTTAATCAAAACTACGTAATTTTGATTGGGTTTGCGTATAAGATTACACGCCTAACAGCACCGTATTCACTTTCCGCTTTTAATATTGCCCCATCATCTTTACCAAACTTTTGCTAATTTAAAGAATAATTACGACTTTAGTCCATCATCTTTACAACATATATATTTTTTAATTTCACTTTTAAACCAATTTCTCCACGATTTTAAACGGTCATAACATTTTCATACATTAATATATTTTTTTTAAAAAACTGCACCATAAAAACGAACATTTTATTCTTTTTAATTTAAGTATAGTATTAATATAGTTTTTTTAATTAAAAAAGAACTAACATATTACGTAGGGTGTTCACGGTGCGGTTTTGATAGTTTTTAAGTTAAACCTTTAGCTAAATCAAACAATAAACACTCATAAATTTATTACATGGTTACTAGAGTCTAAGTTCTCCGCTGCATAGCGTTGACAGCCGTCTAGTTATATGAAAATATACGAAAGGTTTAAGCGTGCAATTATACCTTCCCGCCCGCATTAGTCGTTTGACCACCGAGTGTAGATCTGGACCTAAAAGGTCCGATCTACTTGTTACCAGCCACCACCACCACCAAGAGTAGATCTGGACACTAAAAGGACCGATCTAATTGTTACCAGCCACCGGTGTTCAACCACCACCCACAGCTACCACTATTGAGTTAAAATGTGTACACATGATGGTTGCCGTAGGCCGGAGTTGCAGTGCTTGAAAAACAAATGAAATGAGAATGAGAAAACAACTTGCGTGAATGGTGGCCTTTTATTTGTTTACATTGTGTATCACTTTTGGGTCATCAGTTAAGCCCAATTTATTAGAGTTCAATTTTTTTACTTTCTTCGGTTCTTGTATGTAGAGGTGCGCACAGAAACCGGTTTCTAACCGAAATTCTAACCGGTTAGTCACCGGTCCAATTCTAACCGGTTAGTAAGCGGTTTATATTATTGATTTCAAAACAAGTTACTAATCGGTTAATCGAACCGCGGTTAACCGATTTTTTATTATTTTATTAAAAACCGGTTTTTACCCGGCCGGTTAACCGATTTTTTTTATTAATTTATCAAAATCGGTTAGTACTCGACCTGATTAACCGGTTATTTTCCGAAAAAAAAAAACGGTTATAGGTTAACCGGTTTGTGCACCTCTTTTTGTATGTCTTTGATTAGAGATGCACAAATGGGTTTTTCTAATACTTGGTTCCGGGTATGGAATCGGGTATTGCAAAATTGGGTATTGGCAATACCCGGATCGGGGTCGGGTATTATCTATAAAAATTATACCCTATGCACCGGGTTCAGGTTGGTATAAAAGCGGGTACTTGAAAACACTATTTCCAAGTATTGAAAAATCTTATTTTCGGGCTTTTGTCGGGGTATTTTTCGAGTATAGATCGGGCTTTTTAAGGGGTCGCATTTTTTTGAGGTATTTTCCATGTACAATTCGGGTATGGAACCGACTCCGGTTTTTTGGTATTATCGAGTATAAATGGGGTCTGTTCTGGGTATGAGTTTTGATACTAAAATGCATACCTTACCCGTACCCTACATCGGTAGGGTCGGGTACGGGTTCGGATCATTAAAACCTGTTTCCAGGTTTTTTTTTCGGGTCTAGTTCCGGTTTAGGTTTTTTTTTCACCTCTACATTTGATTATTTACTTGTATACATAAACTTTTTGTCAAGTTATGTTTTACATCATCATCATCATCATCATCATCATCATCATCATCGTACTCAGTATATCCCACTAATAGCAAAGCTATGGTAAGGTCTGAGGAGGGTAAGATGTAGGCAGCCTTACCTCTATCCCGTAGCAATAGAGAGGCTGCTTCCGGTGAGACCCCCGGCTCGATAGTAGTTTTGCATCAAGCCTTGGACATAAGGCACATAACACTCGACCATTGGCACACCAGTCGATTGGTGCATGTACCCTCGTCTTTCGGCTATCAACGCCACCACATGATGCCTGATTAAACTTCCGCCACTTTTAAAGTTATTTTCACGAGATTAGTAAAATAACGTCAAAATTAGTGCAATTTCACTTTTGACCACCCGAGGGTTCACACATATATACATTATATGCGCGTACCGCAAGCGTTTATGTTTTACATATGCTTCTATTTTATTCTCTTTTTTTTTCAGTTTTCCTTCGTTATTTTTATTTAATTTAGTAAAGAATATATGCTGTAAAATTTTAGATACTTGTATTTAAACTTTATATGATTACTATTTTGTTTATAATGTTTAGGGGTGAGCGTTTTTGGTAAGGTACGGATTGGTTCGGTACTGAATCAATATCAAATTTTGAGTTATCGGTGCAGGCATTTCCTGAATTTGCTTGAAATACCTGTATTGAACCGAACATTTCGGTACTAGTATCGGTACCAAATATTTTCAAAATTCGGGATCAGTACCGGTACAATCCCAAGCACATCCCTAATAATAATGATACTGACTGGTAAACAAATTATTATTTTACAATAATGAGTTTTCAAAAATTATTTGTGACCTTCCATATAAAAATTTTGGTTCCGTCATTGGGCTTCTAGCACTAGGGCGGCCCGTGGACCAGCGAAAACAAGTTAGAGTTTTAGCCTCACACTTAATTAAGGTTTAGAAGTCTAAAAAACATTATATATCGATATATTATAATTAGCAAAGTAAACTAGAAGTAATATATTGGTTTGGTGGTAGGCTTGGTTGTTTCTAAAGTATAGGTCATTAGTTCGACACTTGTAATAAGCAAATTATCTTAACAATTGTCATGAAAAGACCACAAACTCTTATTTCGATTTAGGTCTCCACATTCGATGAGTAGACCCTGGCTAGCACCACCACACCTCGTCTCTGTCGTCGCCAACATGCCCTCTCTCCTTAAGGTTTGTAATAAAACTAGTTTGTCGCGCCGAGGCACATCGGTAAAATCCAGTCGATGGTAAAACCCAAGCTTTGTCGGTCCCGGGCGTTGAAACAGTAAATCGATGCGAATTCCTTCGGTTTCGATTACGTGCTTTATATATCGGAACTAAAACAAAAAAAGTATAAAAAATTGAGGTTGACCAATGGGGTGGCGATGGTTGGTAAAACTCGGGCATTTGTAAAACCTGAGTGTTGTCAATCTCAGGAGTTGAGGTGGCGAGTCTAAGAAAATTCGGTTGGTCTCCTTCGCGTTTGTTACGGTAATTAGAACTAAATAAAAAACAAATTTGGCATTTGGTAGTTTTTGTTACGTTCGTTATAGCCCTGGAACTAAAACAAAATATGGCAAGTTTACGTGAATTCGGTCGGCAACCGTCACATTTGTTACGATACCGCAACTAAAACAAAAAAAGAAAAAACCACATTGGCATTCGTTCAATTTATGTTATGTTACCGGAACTAAAAAAACAAAAACATAAACAATAAAAAAAAGGCTAAAGTGACCACTAAGGTGCCGCCAAGTGGCCCAATCGAACACTTGCGGCACCAAAGTTCTCTTTTATAATATATAGTAATGAGGGTTTTTAAAGGGTATCACGTATCCCGGAGGTTGCAGTGGTCGTGGTTCATAAGTATTAACCGATAATACTTCTTGATATTTTTGGCGTCTACATTTTGTAATTGAAGTTTTGAGTTTGGGGTACAATTTATTTACTCACACGACTAAATAGTTTAGATTTTAAGATTCAATTAGCATGATAAAACTAATTGAAGTTTTGAGTTTGGGGTACAATTTATTTACTCACACGACTAAATAGTTTAGATTTTAAGATTCAATTAGCATGATAAAACCTTAAACGGGCATAAACTAGGCTCGAGCTCATATTACTTTAAACATGCCAAAGTTTGGCTCGATCTCGGTTACGTAGTGTGAAAATAATATACAACATTCCAAAAGGGGTAAAACTGAAAAATACACAACACTCGACGAGCATAAATGTAACATCCCGAAATTTCTAAAGTAATATTTATTATATTATTTTGTCGGGTGAAATAAACAAGTTTGTGGAACGATAATAATAATAGCAAAATATAAAGACTTAGTAGGATAATTAGATGGGATTAGATATGGACCAAAAGGAAATATGGGCCTTCGGTCCATGGGCTTAAGGGAGTATAAATACCCCCTTAAACCCCAATCCTTTCCATTCCATCCATTTATCCATCCTAATCTCTACACACTCCAAAACACACACAACCCGAACCAAGATCCAAAGGCAAGGACCCGAGCTCGTTGGTGCTAGATTTTCGTGACGAACCAAAGCAACAAGACCAGCTCGTGTTCGTAGTTCGACTCATTTACGGTACGTTTATATCGAGAACTTGTTCGTTTAGGTTTGGATTAGTATAGAAATGATAGATCTGTGTTTGTATGGTAAAAACGAATCCAACAAAGCTAAACTTACTGAAAATGGTTAAGATTTGATGGGTTAATCGATTGATAAAAGAACCCGTAACCTATATGCCAAAATCGCACCCCTTAAACATCGATGTTATGCCGATTTGATGGTTGGGGTTTGTAGGCGCTGGTCAGACGATTCCGTGGATACCTAAATCGAGTTGTTTGGTTAAGAAAGGAAGATGATTAAGGACGAACAGTAGCTGCAGCCGACAACTTCGCCTGCAAGCTAAGTTCGCCTGATGAACTTCGCCTGCAAGCTAAGTTCGCCTGATGACAACTTCGCCTGCAAGCTAAGTTCGCCTGATGAACTTCGCCTGCAAAGCTAAGTTCGCTTGATGACAACTTCGCCTAAAGCTAAGTTCGCCTAAGGTTTAACTTCGCCTAAAGCTAAGTTCGCCTAAGGTTTAACTTCGCATAAAGCTAAGTCCGCCTAAGTTTTAACATCGCCTAAAGCTAAGTTCGCCTAAGGTTTAACTTCGCCTAAAGCTAAGTTCGCCTAAGGTTTAACTTCGCCTAAAGCTAAGTTCTCCTAAGGTTTAACTTCGCCTAAAGCTAAGTTCGCTTAGAAAATAAATTAAAAACCTAATGAAAAATGTGTTAAGACAGTTAATGTTGAATAAAGAAAGTTACGTTTAGTGATTTCCGCGTTATTAATTAATTAATATCGAGTAAAGAACGGATCATGGATTTAGATTAATTGAGATGGGTTAAATGAGAATGGACTTTAGGTCCATGGGCTTTAAGGGATATAAATATCCCCTAAACCAACCTAAAACCCTAAACCCTCATTTCATTTCCATCATAATCTCTACACACTCCAAAACACACACACACCACACACCGCCATATACGGCCGGCGGCCGAGGGAGAGAAACGAGCAAGATCCGAGAGAGAGTAAACGATTAGTTGTGATTAAACAAGTTAAACGAGATCCAAACGAGCACAAAAGGTATGTTCTTGACCTTTAAAGTTTATGTTTATTTAATGTCCTTAAGCTTAAAGATCCAAGCTTTTATAGTATATACGGGATATATATACGAACGAAATGGTTAGGGAACGTTAGTGGGTGATGTCGAACCATAACAAGGGTATTAAAATCGCCAAAATGCTTGATAAAAACCAAACCCGTAGCTGAACTGGGCAACTTCGCCTGCGAACTGGGCAACTTCGCCTGCAAACTGATAACTTCGCCTGCAAACTGGTAACTTCGCCTTCAAAGCTTAACTTCGCCTTCAAAGCTTAACTTCGCCTACGGCCAAGTTCGCCTAGCTGGTAACTTCGCCTAAAGCTAAGTTCGCCTAAGGCTTAACTTCGCCTAAAGCTAAGTTCGCCTAAGGCTTAACTTCGCCTAAAGCTAAGTTCGCATAAGGTTTAACTTCGCCTAAAGCTAAGTTCGCCTAAGGTTTAACTTCGCCTAAAGTCAAGTTCGATTAGAAAATAAATTAAAAACCTAATGGAAAATGTGTTAAGACAGTTAATGTAAATAAAATTTTTCCAAGCTGACCTGGCAGCTCGACCCCAGCCAGGGGCTCTGCCCCTTGGACCCTGCTAGGGGCTGCCGCCCCTAGACCCCGCTGCAAGGGGCGCTGCCCCCGGACCCCCGTTCGTTGTGGGTTGTATAAAGATAGAAATACAACATGAGTAGTAGTAGTTAATTGCTACATGTAAATATTATACAGTTAGCCGTGCACAGCTCAAGAAGGGAATAACGATTAACGGAGAGCGTAACAGGATTCAGGTGAGTTTCTAGCCCCATTCCTTGTGATGTTTTCGGGGCTGTGTGCATACTCGATGTGTTGTTAATACATTTATCCTAAGTGATAAGTGTATGCCATATGTGATATATGTGATGGATATGAATGATTGCTTGCCGGTACGCGAACGATCTTCGGATATTGCGCGTACTGTCATGTTAAAAATAAAGGTACGAATATTATATATCGAAGATGTATGAACATTACAAATGAATACTTGTCGGGGCGTGAACGATCTTCGGATATTGCACGTATCGACAAGGGGAATGGTTGTTAAATGAATGATGTAAAGAACGCCTAGAGTGTTCTTATGCTATAATGCAATTATTGTATATGTGAAGTATGTGTATACAGGTACACGAATGGTATGTGAGTTCTACGTTCGACATAGTAAGTTAGGATGACAAATCCCTCTAGCTTCTGTCGGACATAGACTCGGCTGGTGATGGCGTAGTTAAGGACTGCGGGCCTTATACGTAAAGTAGATGATAGATGTAAACGTAGATAGGGACGGTGGACCTTATACGTGCTGTATTTGTATTGTGGTAGCATAGGGGAGGACTGCGGACCTCGTACGTGCTATGGTTTAGGTTGCAACATAGGGAAGGACTGTGGACCTTGTACGTGTTGTGGATGTAGGATGACATAGGAAAGGACTGTGGACCTTATACGTGTTGTATTTGTATTGTGGTAGCATAGGGGAGGACTGCGGACCTCGTACGTGCTATGGTTTAGGTTGCAACATAGGGAATGACTGTGGACCTTGTACGTGTTGTGGATGTAGGATGGTATAGGGAAGGACTGCGGACCTTGCACGTACCATAAATGGTGAACATAGGTAAGGACTGCGGACCTTTTACGTGTTCACGACCTTGAGTACAGGTATAGACGGCGGACTATGAACGTACTCTCGGTAGACTGAGGTTAGTGATTGTAGATATGTATGTATGTATGGTAGTAAGTATGTTTGTAGAACAGAAGGGTAACTAGTTAGGTATGGATATGTATCTTCGGATATGTATGTATTGTATGGCGTCCGATTAACTAGAACTCACTCAGCGTAGCTGACTTTTAGTATGCACGTAGGTGAGTAGAATGAGACAACTAGCTTGAGCGGGCACATGGTGGGCGAATAGGAGACTGGCATTTGAAGACTCAAGATGTTTTAATGTAATTGACGTTTATTTTGAAAGACAAGAATGTTTAATTAAGGCAAGTTTTGGATTGTTGTAACGTTTCATGAAAGTTTTTATATTCCGCGAAAGTTTTAATGAACTCTGATTTGTAAGAACTGTGTTTATGAGTAAATCCGACGCTAAAGTAAGGCTACCGGGTTCGGGGCCTTACAATAAACGAACCTCTCATACATGGCTCAAGCTCGATAACTAAAAGGGCTTTATTTGAGGCTTGGGCTCAAAAAAGCTCGGCACGTTTCGAGCTTTCTTTCGATCCGAGTTCAAATAGCTTGTGAACGGCTTGGCTCATTAGCACCCCTATCCGTTGGATGGTGCGAGGTTAGCTAACCAGGGTTCAGTGCTGCTGCCTGTAGGTGAGTAGAAGTGTACAAAACTGTTCTTTTTTTTTTGTCAAACCGAACCGGCTTGTTCAAACCATGGTCGAAAGCGGTTCGGTTTAGAAACCGATTTAGGAGCATGAAAGGTCGAACGTGTCAAATCAATTCATTCAGTTTCGAACCTGTTTAAACCATTTTTTGCTCAAATTGGTCCGATTTTAAAACCAGTTTCGTAGTTCAGAAGGAGAACCGGTTATAGAATCAACGGGTTGGGTAAGTTTGGGAGCTGATTTGGTTGAAACCGGTTTTTTTTTTTGTCAAATCGGTTCGGGTTGGTTTGCAGTGAACCGGTTCCAAACCATTTTTTTTTCACATCTCCAAATTGTGGCATATATTTGATGCATGTTGATCTTTTCATTTCCAGAATTTTTATGTAATTATACCGGCCTACTAATCCAATACAAAGCTCAGTGTTACTCGTTTTAGGCCCAAGTAATGACACATTGGTTATTCTAGTTTTGGTCCTTTTGGAGTCTTGGCCCATTTTTTTGTATTTCTATTTTCTTAATGAATATGGAATTATTTTAAAAAAAATGATGTTTGTTTTTTAAGGTCGGGAATTAACGTATAAGTTGTTGGGTCAGGGGTGGGTCATGGGCGTGTTTATTTTAACTTTAAGGCAGCAACATCACGTAGTTTTGATTAAATACAAGGAAAGTCAATGGTCTTATTATTTCCTATTTCTGTTTCATTAATTATGCACTTTTTATTCCTCTATTATCTATCCTCCTCGATGTTCTTCATATTCGCTATGAAAGAATGTCCAAGCAGAGCCCAATAATTCTTCTTACATCTTAAATTGATCAAATAAAGAAGTCTTCATTCATTCCATATGAGGAAGACAATATTTACCATGTTTATTTTAGACAACCAATCATTAGATATAATTAAACGAACAGTACTTCATGTGGTATGCTCATGATATGTTAAGAAAAAAAAAAAGAGAAAAAAAAGTGGTATGCTCATGTTGCAAGTTTGGTCCCCAGTTTGTAGTGAGTTTTTTTTTACCATAATGGGGTTGGGGAAAATTTTATTTACTAAAATAAATGATTTTAAAACTATTTACCAAATTAGGTTATTTTCTGTTTCTTTAATTTTAATTTAAAATGATTAAATATATGGCCATCTCCTTTAAGAAAGTGACCGATGCTCCACTTTCTTCTCCAAATCATTGTTTTAAATCTTTAATAGCTTTTTTAAACCCATTATTCCAATCATAGGTTCCGATATTTAAAGCAATGAACTTCTTATGCGTTAAAAATCGGGCAAAATGGTCAGGGCTAACGTGGGAATGGTGAAATGTGTTTAAGTTTAACTCATTATAAGGCTGTAACTGGGTGTTAATCAAGTGATAGTTTTTTTATTCCATATGTGTTTGTACAGTTGTACTTGATGCTACTAGCTTCTTGCGAGTGGTGTATGAATAAGAATAAATTGATTTGGTTGATCATTTAGAAAAATATGATTTGATTATAATACGTAGCCATTAAAAAAATGTTGTGATTATAATGCGTAGTCACTTAAAAAATGTTTTGATTAAAAGATAAAGGGAATAGTCATTAAATGTTATAGAAATTAATTAAAAATATCACGTTACTGAGCAACCAAAATAATTAGTAGTTGTATTGCGTGATTCAAAACTATTAAATATTAGAAAAGTGAATTATAAAAACATTTCATAGGTTGTATCATGAGATGAAAATGCAAAACAATGATGATATAGTTGTTTGAATAAAAAATAAAAGAAAATGAAACATAAAATATTATTTAAAACAAAGAAAGAGAAAAAAACTTAATTTAATAAATACTTTTAAAATCATCTATTTTGATAAATAAAATTTCCTGCACCCTCATTTCGATAAAAAAAACTCAAATTATATCTATGCTCCCAATAGTTTGAAATCATAATCACCATTGTACAACAATGGTAGCCACATGACTTGTAAGTTAAGGAATTGAATTTAAATTGGATTCCTAAATCCTAACACTTGTTTATATTTTTTAATACTAGGTTAGGTACCCGTGTAGAACACGGGTTAAAATAAATAAATTTAGTTAAACAATAACACAATATGAAATATAAAAAATATGTTCAGCATATACAAAGACATAATATGGTAAAATAAATTACAAAATATGTTCAACACATTTCTCGTAAATCTCCAAATATTTCCTGTAAATCTCAAAATATTTCTTTGTATACAACATTTGTAATTGCATTTGTAACTTTATCCTTCAAATTAAAATTAGTAGTTTCACTTTGTTTTTGTTTCAATTCTAGATAATGGAAAACATAATTGACCATGTGTTAAACCAGGTTGTTTCAAAAACAAATAAACTATCTAAAGCGATTGGACTTAACTTTTATTAATCTTCATTGCAAAACATAGGTGTTCGCGGTCCGGTTTTGACGGTTTTTATGTCAAACCGAAGCCAAACCGTTAGTAACGGTTTTTGATGATCAAAAACCAAAACCAAACCGTTGAAGTTTAAAACCGAACCAAACTGAACCGTTACTAACGGTTTGGTTCCGGATTGGTTTCACGGTTTGGGATTTTTTAGGCTCTTATATGGTATGCATTAAGATTATAAAAATAAAAAGTCTTAAAATATTTCATTTTATATCCTACTCTATTTTCAGGACCTGTATAAGCAGCATGAAAATCAAAAGGGAAACAAAAGACATTTAAAGCTTGTTAAACTAGATCATTAAAGCATTTTTTTTCCTTATGTGACTGGTAAATGAAAATCAATATGAGAAAAAGACATTAAAGCTTGTTAAACAGTTTTACTAAAGCTTGCTAATCAAACAATTTCTATGAAGTTTTTTCATCACCTGTTAAAACACTTTAGTTTGATAATTCCACTAAAGAAGAAACAAGGGGATTATGGATTCAATATATGCATAACAATCAAATGATAATGTAGAACAAAATAAATAAATATGTTGAAGCAACTGAAGCATATAACCAAGGGGCAACCGAAGCAAAATATTACACAAATAAACTACTATCTCATCTAAGTTTTATATTTACTAAATTGTACATAATAAATTATAGATAATCAAATACCTATAATATACAATATAAAAGATTAAATAAATTAAAATCTCACGGTCCGGTGCGGTTTTATACGGTTTGAAAATTTTAAAACCGTAAACCAAACCGTTCATTACAGTTTAAAAAATTCGAAACCCACCGACCGAAATATAACAAAAAAAACTGACCGTGAAACCAAACCGATGACCGATTTGAACGGTTTCACGGTTTGAAACTGAACCATGAACACTCATAGCAAAACAAGCATAAAGTGAATTTTTTCTTGTTTGAAATTTAAAATTAATTATTTTATTTAAATCAACCTGGAAATTTGTTACTTATAAAAGCTTAATATTAATAACTAATACAATATATTTATATAAAACAAAATAATGTATTTATGTTGGTATTAAGTTTTTTTAACCAGGAAATAGTTATTATAAAGAGAAAATAATAAATTAAAACGAAAAGAGAATAAAATATAAAACTATTAATAAGAAATATATATATTTAATATGAGAGAGAGGTGGAAAATTTTGTAAGGATCACTCATGTGTGATAACATATGCATTAAGAAACCCGAGCAGAACACATGTTAAAATAAATAAATTTATTTAAATAATAACACAACGTGAAATATAAAAAATATGTTCAAAAGATATAAGAATATAATATATAGTAAAATAAATTACACATTACATAATATGGAAACAAAAGGTTGTTGAAAATTCGTAAATCTCTAATTATTCTTTTGTATATAAGATTTGTGGTTTTAACATCCATATCAAAATTAGTAGTTTCAACTCTAGATAATGAAACACTTAACTTACCATGCGTTAAAACAGATTGTCTCAAAAGCAAATCAACTATCTATAATAACTGGCCTTAGTTTTTATTTATCTTATTGCAAAACAAATATAATGTGAAAATTTCCTTCTTTAAAATTTGAAATTAATTATTTTATCTAAATCAACGTGAAAAATCATTACTTATAAAAGATTAATATTAATAACTAATATAATATATTTATAAAAAACTAAATAATATTTATGTTGGTATTAAATTTTTTAAATCAAAAAATAATTATAAAAATAGAAAATAATATATTAAAAAGAAAAAAAGTTAAACATAAAACTGTTAATAAGAAAGAGAAATGCATTTAATAAGAGAGGGATGTGGGAAAATTTTGTAAGAACTATCTTGTGTGATGCAATGTGACATTAAAAAACTTTTATTTATTATATAGTACTAGGTTAAATACCCATGTCATACATGGGCTTGACAACTTAAATTCTGTAAGTGATAACTTTTGATAAATAAAGTTGAGTAATACATTAATAAGTATGAAATAAAATTACAACTACTATTTACAATCTTAAAAATAAATCATAAATCTTTAACTACTTTTTTCGATACAACAGTAGATGATACACTAAAAATCTGGTAATAACTAAAGTAAAATATACAATCGGAACATACGAACCAATCATCAATAGAAGAAAGCTTTCAGTCAATCGAAATGTGCAGTAAAAAAGAATCAATAAGGTTTTGATTGACAATATATTGATAGAAAGAAAGAGATTACGGTTATAGGGGAAAAGAAGGCGGGCTGGGTTCAGTTAAAGATCACGTTTTTTTAACAATGAACCCGCTAAGTAAGTTTTAGGAGCTAAGATTTTTCATATACATGTAAATGTTTTCTTACATATAAAAACGATATAATTTTATATAAGACAAATTAAATAATGAAAATGTTCAGTTTATAAAAATGTTTTATAAGCAAACCTAACATTTTTAAGAAATAAAATATGTTTTGTAAAAGCAATTAGAGAAATCATTAAACAAAAAATATATAAAAAGAACTTTAAAAATGTATAATTAATGTATAATTAATAGGAGAGAGAGGCGGGAAAAAACATTAAAAAATACATAAGAGAATGACATGTGGCATGAGGAAACTTTTATTTATTATATGGTATAGATATATATTTCACTTTTTTTTTTAAAATTTATACCATTAGATCTTTAATTTTCTACGTTTTTAGGCATGTGTCTTGCTATATAATTTTAAAAAATGACTATTTTTTTATTCCTTTTAAAAAGGCTGATGTGCATCTAATCAGAATATTGTGTTCTATTCCTACATCTAATTTAGTATTATAATAAGTTTTAATGTTCTTTCAGGTGCTGTTTGTTTTTTTAAAAAATGTCTGCGCAGACTCTTTTGCTTGTGCCGCGCATACCACGCGCAGACATTGTTGGTATCTACAAACTGTTTGTTTTCTCAAAGACATTTCGTTAAAAAACGTATGTGCAAGCTCTTTTTGGTGCAGACTTAGCCTATCCACTTCTGAGATCTTTTAAGGTCTGTAAAGGGTTAAAACACTACACCCTACCAACACCTATTGTCTACCACCACCACCACCACCACCACCAAAACCCATCGTTCGCCACCACCATCGTCCACCCCCACCACCCATCCATCGCCCGCCACCCACCACCACCGTCCACCACCACCACTGCCACCCACCCTCCACCACCACCATTGTCTACCACCCAACGTCCGCCACCACCACCGTCTACCACAATCATCCACCACCACCAATGTCCACCACCCACCACCGCCTTTTACCACCACCAACCACCACAACCGTCCACCGCCACCACCACCCACCACTACCACTATCACCATCCAACACCACCACCACCACCCACTACCAGTTTATTTTAGCAATTGACAAGACGTTAAAAAACAAACAGTCTTCTTTTTGCAGACTGCAGAGGTTTGGTCCACCTATTCTTTTACAGATATCTGCATATGCGATTTGCAGACAACAGGCGCTTTACCTCTTAAAAACAAACAACACGTTAGACTTGTACACATTTGTGTATCATGCGTCATCTATTCATTGTTGTCTAAAGCAAACGGCACACCTCTATTATATGGTTCTTACAATTTTTTATACAAAATTAGTTTTGAAATAAACACTTCTCTTTCAAGTAGTAAAAACTATAATACCTAAACGTAACAAATCGTTTTAAATGCAAGATTAAAATTTGGATTGTGCTAATCTAACCACAACTCTAGTTTTAACTGTATGTACCTATTCTTTTTTATTAAGTTGGTCACATTATCACTCTACTTTTATTTACATGGGATACTTTCACATTATCACTCTACTTTTAGTGGAAGAAGAGTACAAGAAACAAATGCCTATGCTCGTACTCAAATTGTCTGTCATTGTGAAACGATATGATTCAATTTTTTTGAGGCTCATATATGTATATCAATAATATCATAGTCCAAGTCAAATTCACAATTATTTAAGTACGAAAAAACGAAAGAAATGCTTTCTTACCACCAAACGAATTTAATAATTATATATTTGTGTATTTTAGCATCGCATCAATAGAAATTTCATCATCGAATTTGTAGAAACCACTACACCGAACTCTTAGTAACCTTAATAACGAATCTTAACCCACATTTCAATTATAAATAATAATATGTTAAGCCATAACACTATTTTGCATTTTAATTTGATTTTTACTATTTTTATTATATGACTTGACCAAAACCATTTAACCAAACTGGACAGAAAACCCAAACGTTAGTGACAGATAATCAGACGTCTGCCTCTCAAAATTTCCGAACTCAAAAGAAAAAAAAGGTCTGACTAGCCAGTGCAATAGGATATGCACACCTACATTTGTTGCTTTCCATTATCTTCTATGACTTGGACTTAAATTGTTGTGTACTGATTTGATATATACTACCTTTCCTTTTCGTGTCATTTGCATATTTTCAGTTGAGAAAGACATATTAACCTCATTGGTTGTGGGAAAACTATTATTATAGTCATGAATAATGTTGCTATAATCCAATAATATTGAAGAAAACTGTAAATGGTGATTTAGACATATATAAGAGGTCCTTTTCTTGGTTTAAAGATAATAAGTTATATTTTATACTTGTACATTTAGATATGAAAATTATTAGTAACACCCTTTGTACTCTTTATAGAGTTATATTTACTGGTAAACTTATGAAACCTTAACAACACCCTACTAACAACGATATTAGTTAAAAGTCTAAAACACGGCTTCCGCTAAACTAGTGATTCTTTTGTGAGAGGATTAAAAACAAAACAATTAAAGTTTATTTTTTTATTATTGTAGGAAGATTTAGAGCATTACTAGCATGTCTATTATCTCTATCTTTATAATTATACTAAAAATTACTATATTTTTTCTCTCATTTTTAATTAAATAATATTTTTATACCACTCGTCAACTCACAATTATTTAGAAAATCACTATTTTATCTCTCATCCACTCACAATCATTTATTCACTTTCAACAAATATTAGAAAATTATATATTATAAACAACGTTTCTTCAAATTTACTCATGAATAGTAACATTTTCTCTCTACTTCACTCACAATCATTATATAAAAAATGAAGCAAACGTTCACATCTTTTTGAGGAGCTGCTTTGAACTTTTTATTCACTCATATCACTCTATAAAAAATGAAGCACGTGTTCACATCTTTTTGAGGAGCTGCTTGAACGCTCTCTATTCACTCTTATCCAAACCCTCCACCCATGACTATATCTTCTTCTTTTATTTTAATTTATTTTTATTTTCTTATAAATAATAAAATTATATAACAAAGAAAACTTTTGTTGTTACTTATTTTAAATACAATGAGTATAAGTATTATTTACTAGCATAAGTAAAGAGTAACAAATTAATCCTAAAATGAGCGAATAGGAAAGTAAGGGGACTGTGCAAATATTTGATAAATGAAAGTTGACCGACTACAACTCTTCCTTTGCAAGGAAATAAATGCCTATAACGCGTCTAGACTCTAGAATTCACATCATCACATGTCTTTACTCGTTTACTCGTGATACATTTATTAATAAAAACATGTTTAGATTACAATTAGATATTGTGTAAAACCAAAAATGAGATAAGCAGTATATAAACTATAATGAGCTTGAATAAGTAAGTTTGTTAAATTATTCATATAGAAATGTTACCTTTTGTATTTAATAAAATACATGTAATACATAATAAATAAATATTGCTAAAGAAAAACTTAATATCGCGTTGTGAAAGAACTTAACTTAGGGGTTGCTTGCTAACCTCT
This sequence comes from Bidens hawaiensis, assembly GCF_021521415.1. Lineage (NCBI taxonomy): Eukaryota > Viridiplantae > Streptophyta > Magnoliopsida > Asterales > Asteraceae > Bidens > Bidens hawaiensis. The sequence continues at coordinate 242,698 of NW_027493243.1, forward strand.
TAATGATTCCATTAATTTGCCACTTACGCACCACATCCTTGACCCATCCCTACCCCATCCATCACTACACCGACGCACTCATCACTGACTGACTCGGAGTTTAACTGTTCAAACCTTTTACTGATTCATCACTTACTAGTGCATATGTTGCCAAACGGCCCCTTAAATACGAATAGTGTCAAATTTATATTGTTTTAGATTTTTTTTATCAAAACTACAACATTTTAGTTAAATACCGAGAAACAACTATTACTAATTTTACTCTACACAACATTTTTTAAATTATTTTTTATAATTCTATATCCTAGAACAAGTGTTGTACAAATAGCTAGTCGCTAGTCGGACGGTGGGTGGGGACTAACGATTAATCAGGATTAATAGGGATTAATCGGATCATTTTTATATACATGTATGCATTTTTATATGTAATTTTTAGTTTTATACATACGCAAACATATTTTTTCCGGAAATTGGCTGGAATCTTGCTAGAAACTGTTGATTTTGGCTGGAATCTCGCCAAAAACCGTTGATTTTGGCCGGAATCTTGCTGAAAACCACTGATTTTGACCATAACCTCATTAGATTAGGCCGATTAAGTCCGATTATCTTGATTTTGGCATGATTTGACCATTTACCGATTAACCCAAAATTAATCAATGAAATAAGGACTAACGATTAATCGACACATAGTTGAGATATTTACAACACTGTCCTAGACTTAAAAGGTTGTATTCACCATTACACAAGACAAAACATCTCATAAGAATTGCAACATTTTATAAAATTTTGTCTACAACAACAAAACTTGAGGGCTATATGTGTAACATTTTCACCATAAAAGTCCAATATTTGCAACACACTTCACACGTCGTCACATAATAGTCCCAAAGCAGTGTGTCTCATCCGTCATATTTGAAGCCTTTTTTTCCATTCATACCATGGGAAGAAAGCTTGATGTTCTCCTTGGCCGGAAATTCAAAACCTCAAAGTTTAAAGCCACCGTAAACCTTGCAGTCTCGCGTGTCGCTGTTCTTAAGAACCAGCGACAGGCTCGACTTGCGGTGGCAAGGTCTGACATTATTCAGCTCCTTCAGCTTAACCATCATGAACACGCGCTTCTTCGGGTACTATTTATTTAGTTATATATTATTTTTTTAATTTTTTTTTGGTTCGGTTAATTAAATTTTGAATTGTTGTGTGTGGCAGGTTGATCATGTGATCAAGGAACAGAACATGTTAGATGTGTTGGTAATGGTGGATGGCTATTGTCATCTACTATTGCAGATGGCTAATCTTATAGAAAAAGAAAAGCATGTACTTTGTAATTTATTTAATTATGTTACACTATTATTTACTAAACTAAACAAATAAGTATCATCGATGGCCGGTTACAGACGGATAAATTCCGTTAGTTATCAGTTACAAAATTAATTTTTATGACATATGATGAAGTTAAAAAGGCATTCTTAAATTTCAGATGGTTTTCCTAGAATGATACTCATTTATTTAGCAGTATTTGTTATTTTTTTAACATTTTGTTTTTAATTAAGGTAAATTTAAAAAGTTCCCAATTTTCATATAGCGATGCTCATTTTATTACCACTGTTAGTTGGTAAATTTTTTTAACATATTTTGTAAGTTGATCACACTGACGGTTAGTTACCGGCAAACGAATTCAGTCGATAATAACCTAGGTTTTTTTGACGAAACATGGTTAAGTTTGAAAACATCTAAATTTTAGAATGTTTTTCTGACGGTGAAACTTATTTGTTTAGTAGTGCTTGTTTCTAAAATTTTTAACAATAACGGTAGGTTACCCGTTGACTAATTTTCGTTAGTAATCACCAATAGATTTTCGACGGAATCTTGTAAATTAAAAAGTTCACAAATTATATGTTTGGCACTTTTAATTACTAACTTTTTTAACATTTTGTGCAAACTTACATCAGGGATTGTCCAGATGAGCTAAAAGAAGCAATATCAAGCTTGCTATATGCGGCTCCGAGATGCGGGGAGTTCCCGGAGCTTCAAGAGGTCCGGGAAATCCTCACGTCTTGTTATGGTAAGGACTTCGCTCAAGGTGCCATGGAGTTACGAAGTAACTCCGGAGTTAATACCAGAGTAAGAAAACAGAACATTATTAATCGTATCATATTATATCATATCATTTAATGTGTTCTCTATATTCATTATTCAAAATAAAACATGTTCTTGATGGTTTTAGATGATACAAAAACTATCCCCACGACAATCGAGTTTGGAAACCCGAATGAAGATTTTAAGCGAGATCGCAGCCGAGAACGGGGTCGTTTTGAAACTCGAAGATTCGTCTCCGGTAGTTGAAGAAGAGTCAACGAAAAGCGGGATTGCAAACGATTTGGTTGATGAAGTGTTGAGTTTTTCTGAATCTAGAAAGGGGAAAAAGAAATATAGGGATGTAGAGGACGCTGCACAGGCTGCGTTTGAATCTGCGGCCTATGCAGCAGCCGCCGCCAGGGCGGCCGTGGAGCTGTCGAGATCACGATCTTTTGGATCTGATAATCCCGACAGCCCGAATTCTTGGCCAAGAAAAGTACTAGAATATAACCTAGAAAAATCGAAACTCGAAATGAAAGACAATGTGGTTTTTGATGAGAGTGACAATGAGATTGAGAATGAGGTTATTGATTATTCATCATCAAAACAAGTGGAGATTGAATCAGGATTTGAGGAAGAGGTGAAGATGCAACCGCTAGATTTGACGAGGAGGCCGATGTCGGTGAGGACTAGACTAGTGTATGGATGGTAATGAGTAAGGGTGTTCATAGTTCGGTTTGATTTTTTTTCTTGTTTGATTGTGTTATAAGATTATATTTTTTGTACTTGATTTTAGCTATATGCTTTGGCTTTGAGGGAGTGATGTGGTCTTTAATGTAGATATATATTTACTATTTAAATATATATATTTTCTAGTTACTAACGTTGATGTCATTTGGCCATATATTCATTTGACAAAAGGGCAGTAATTTGATTTTGATGGTAATGATTGGGGTAGGGTAGTAGAGATGAGGTAGGTAATAGAGATGAGCAAATTGTATCGAATAAGTATCGTACCGTTATCAAATCGAGTATTAATTCGGTACTGATTTTTTGAGGTTTCGGGATCAATACAGTACCAATATTTTCTAAATTTTTGCCTCAAGTACAGGTATCAATACCCATATTTGAGGATTTTTGGTACTGGTATTTTCGGTACCTATACCGATACCGAGCTCATCCTTAGGCCGGCGATTGTTTTAATACACTACTAGTAATGTTAATAATTCAAATAATATATTTAGGTTCAGTTGGTTTTTAAGATATATTCAAGCATGCTTCTTAGGCTAAGTGTAATACTAAAACGCCCAAGGTCATCTCATCAATATAAGGGGCAGCAAGGGCGTTAAACACCATTACACTGAGGGCGTCAAGAGCTTTAAAGGCAAGCTCGTGTGTAAACATGCGCTAGGGCAGATGAAAGCTACAAAAGTTTTGGGTCAATCTAGAGTAGCCAAGTGAATTGGCTGTATAGTGAGACGCCAACCCACTAGCTTTTAACGCTTTTCCAGATGGGCTCTAGGGTCTCTTAGATCTCTGTTTTATATACTCGACTAGAGTTGTACATCCATACCGGTTTACTTGTCACTAACCGGTTTCTACCCGAAAAAAACCGGCGAGATTAGTAACTGGCTTTTCATTTTGGCCCCAAAACCGGTATAACCGGTTAACCGAAACCGCTTTTAGATTTTAAAAATATTTTTTTAACCCGGTTTTTCTCCCGGTTACATTCCCGGTTTCGGTTATACCCAAAATCGGTTGTACCGGTTAGGGTTTTTATGCTTGAAAACCGGGCAGTACCCTATCTGATTAACTGGTCTAACTGGTTAATTGACCATTAACCATTGGCCGGCTATTAAATTATATCTGGTTAACCGTTTTGTGCATATCTAACCCGACCTCATCGTATGCGTGAGAAAAATATTATTAACATACATATCTAGCAACAAATTGTGTTACATTCCGGATTTGCTAGTAATTTTTGGAATTGGGTTAATTACTAATTAAGTTATTTAGTGTTAGTTGTATCTAATTTGACTAATGAGGTTAGGCAATATAAGTAAAAGGAAGTATTAAATTTGAAGTTTTCGAAAGAATAATAAATAAACCTATATTTTGTTGCTTCTAGAATTTTAGTGAACTTGCGTTGCCCACTTACGTGTGTTTGTTTGTTGTGTATGAAATAGATTCCTTTATTTCAACTATATGGCTGCTGATATGTTAACTCAAACACGATAACAATGATGAAACAACAAAAGATTGTAACATATAATCTTTAATGAAAAAATAAACAAAGAACTATTAAGGTATATTTACCTCTAATTTTAGAGCTACGATTTACGACACATATAACTAGAAGCTAAGTAATACAGGTTAGTATTTTAGGTAAACGGGTTCAAGTAATAAACAGATTAAACGGGTTATGATTAACACGTTAATAACATGAAAAACGGGTCAAATTGGCTAATAGGCCAAACCACGAACAATTCACTGTGCCTTCCAATACGTTTAGTCGTTTACTTGTCTAAAAAATAATTAGATAATTATGCATATTGTATCTTAAATTTAGATAAATATGCATCAACTATCATATGGTCCATTTAAAATATACTTGTATCTCTTATGTAGAGGTGTACAAAGCCGGTTTTAAACTCAAACCGAATCAGTTTATAAACCAAACCGGTTTGGTCAACGGACGGTCAAAATTGGTTTGACTCAAACCGGTTCGGTTTATAAACCGGTTTAGAAGCAAGACAGGCCGGCTTGGTTCAGGTCGGTTCGGTCCGGTTTAGAACCGGTTAAAATCGGTTTTTCTCAAACTGGTTTGGTTGTTCAAAAGGGAAAACGGTATAAACTGGCGGTTTGGGTCGATTCATGAACCGATTTAAGTGAAATCGGTTTCCTTATCAAACCGGTTCGGGTCGGTTTGTCGTGAACCGGCCCCCAACCGTTTTTTACACCTATATTCTTATGGCCTGTTATGGGCCAATGTTACTATGGCCCGAAATACAAATGATGCATTTTTCTTGATCGTAGTCTCCTACCACTAATCTTCTCATAAAATTGTCATTTTTCTTGACATTACAAATCCCGACCCGATCATTTATAAACAGGCCGAGTTGGATTTTTCTAAAGTTTAATTAAAAGTGTAACAAATCAGATTGGTAGAGTTTTAATGCATATAACGTACTAAATCATTTAACTAAATATTATATTATTATACGGATGGTTTGTTTTTATAGATAAAAAATAAAAAAACGTGTGCACTCCGCATTTTAATAGAATTTTCATGCATATATTTATTTCTCTCAAATCTTTACCAAACAAAGTCACCTTTCCATGAAGCTGACTTTATGCATGAAAAATTCATGTTACACATAATAATATTATTAAATTTGGTAAAATAAATATACATATGCATTTCATGATAGTGAGTTGTCATCTATGACTCTTGTTGATGAAGGCCTTGATATGTAAAAACATTTCTTGAGTTTGCCTTTGTGAAAGTGGAGATTTGCCAAGGATTTGAAATGCATGGCCAACACCTTTATACACCACATGATCTACTTCAATTCCTGAATTCTTCAAAACACTACAAAATTCCATGTTCCTATCTTTCAAAATGTCCAATTCTGATACACATACCATGGTGGGCAAATACGTCATTCTTTCCAACTTAACCGACCTATTGGCCATCGGGTTGCACCATGGATGGTCACGGGTTGCTCCTTTCGGCAACGAGAGTCTCCAATATGCGTCCGAGGTTATTAGGTTGAGTGCAGAGCCAGGTGGTTGGACCATGAGAGTTTCTGAGCTCGTTCTTGATTCACCACCAAAAAAGGGCTGGATTAGAATGTTACCTTTGAATATTAATGGTTTAAGATGTGCCCGATCGGTGCACACTCTTAATGCCATATTATGTGCTATATTGCCACCCGCACTATCACCAATCAAATACATGTTAGAGAAATCACATTGCTTTATCCACCACTTGTAGGAACCACTTAGAGTTTGTTGTTTCACCCACATAAGTGCCTTTTGCGCGTCTTCATACGCAGCCGGAAGAGGGTTTTCAGGGGCTAAACGGTATTCTACCGACATGATCACGCAACCAACTTTACGAGCTAAAAGTGCAAGAAATTTATGGTAACAACTCCATGAAGCCGAACCAACACAAAACCCTCCTCCATGAAAATAAACAAGCAACGGGACCTTCTCATTGCGATTTGGGGCATAAAAGCGTGCCCAAATATTTGTAAACTTGTCGATCACCTGATCCATGCATGTTACCTCAAATGCACTGGGCAACGTACACGTGACACGTGAAACGATCTGGGCTCGTTCCACGTGTCCATCTTTATAAACTTTAATTAGACCGCCGATCTCTTCAACTAAAATCCTAGGGTTTTGAGGATTTATGGTAGCTTTTGGAAGGCTTAGAGTTGAATCTAAGCTTATTCTCATAGCTTTGATATTATGTTGTGAAATGTAGAGAATTTTGAGCGTTAATACTTTTGAGTTTTGTCCATTGCATAATCTATATATAGGAAATATCTACCAGAATAAGATTGGCACATCCCCCCTCTCTGAGGGCATTATGGGTATTAAAAATTTTAAAGGCTAACATTTGCATGCCATACAAATAGAAAGTGGGCAAGTTTCTTTAAAAGGGAGTATATTGGTCAACTTTAATGTCGCTACAGAATATTGTTGGAAGCATAAAATATATTTAGCACATTTTTTTGGGTGTGTGTGGGGGTGGGGTGGGGGTTGCTTATCTTTTTTCTCAGTGGTTCAGTGGTAAAAATTCACGTATGTTACTCTGAAAATTTTTATACGTATTGAGTTCATCCTTCTATTTCCGGAAACACAAAGTCAGTGACTTCCCCCCCCTTCTATATAAAAGTCCAAGCTTATGCGCATATGAGCTGCAAGTTATTTGACCTATTTTTGTTTATCCCCTCTTATTAAAGGATCATGAATTTCTAATTTAATAAACATGACAAAATTAACATGAAAATAATCAGATTTTAAGTTAATAAGTTGATAAGTCTAGCTAGCATTTTTGTTATGTTAAGCTTAAGACAAGTTGTACCGGGCTCACATGCTGAAACTATTTAACAAACAATACGTCTACTGTAATAAAATTAAATGAGTCAACAAAATTTAAATAGCAAAAAATAAAAATATATAGTTTATATGTTCAACTTGTCAACCCATTTACGATTTGTGTAACCCATATTTACAAGTTTATTATTCTATGTTTACAACCTGCCAATATGTTAACATTTTCACAACTTGAACCAATTTACAAACTAGCTCGTAACATGTTTAGACAGGTTGATTTCCTTAAAGCGAATAAAACGACCGATTGTGTTCACGTGTCTGATATTTACCCTCTAATTAACGAATATGTCAACTCGCTAACATGCTAACCTGATATAATTAACACCAATATTGTTTTCATATATTTAATTCGGATGCTTCGATCTACAAGAAGTTGTGCACAACTAATTTATGAGCAAACAAGTGGGGTATGCATTGTTGACACAAGGGTAAAAAAAGACAAGATTTGACATTTGAAAAATGTGGCAAAAGTGTCAAAAACCAAAGAGGCCTAACTTCATGTTGTCCCCCAATAACCTACTTTCCGTCAACTTTTAGGCACCTTAACTCTATGTGGACTATATGGTAACAAGTCACAACTCATAAGCTCTCTTTAATTTGTTTTTATTAGAGGCTAGGTATTACTTTTGTAAATATTACATTCCATATTATTTAATAAATATTACCATCCAATATATGTTTAATAGTTTACAAACCAACAAATGAATGAATAATTGAATTTGAACTAATTTCATTGTCTCAACCACAATATAACAATTATCAATCTAGTTATTTAAGATTTATAATCCTTCAAAATATTTTATAACCATCCTCTTGTTTTGTAGGTCCAAGATACGGGATCAAACAACGTGTTCTTGGATCAATCTTCTTAAGAGCTAGCGGAAATTACTCTAAAGTAAACCGAGATCTCGAATCTTGTTTGGTTGGTTATTAACCGGTTAGGGTTAAGGAAGGAGAGGGAGCGAAGAGTTGTTGAGTGGATAACGTAATTAGTTTGTCAAATAGGATGCTTAGTGCATGGAAGGATGCACTATTTATAGTGCATCTCCATGCACTTGCTTTTTATTATAACCGGCCAAATGGGCTTATATTACATGGTCTCGGGCCCAAACGTTATTACAACAACGAAAGCTACAATAAATACATCGTGATAAACATGAAATAATACAAAATACTAAACAAACAAAACGGCCCCCTACATCTTCTTCCATCATGTATGAGTAAGGATTATCAAATGTATTAATTTTATTTAAAATAAAGAATATTATGCTTTAGTAGAGGAGAAAAAAATAACATTGTTCTTAGGGAGGTGGGGGCACAACCTGTCGGAAATCAAATCACTAGCCGACAACTAACTAGCCGTCCTTGAACCCGCTGGACACCGCTACCACAGGCGCTCCATTACCGTGAACCTGCTTTCTCTCTCTCTCTCTCCCATACACAAACAAACATCTCACTCTCTTATCTCGCTTCTTCAGGTATTAATCATCATACCCTCTACTGGCACCACCATACCCTCACCATCGGCGGCGACGTTCTTGCCCTACCCAAAACCCCTTACCCTTGAGTACCCCACCTCCACTGTTAAAAAAACAGGTATTTGCTATGGCCAAATCTGTAGCAAATCCGTAGCAAAATGGGTGTTTGCTACGGATTTGGTTCGTAGTTACAAGTCCCATAGCTAACTTATTTGCTATGGATTTTAGCTATGGAATTATAATTTGCAACGGTTTTAGCTACAAAAAGAAAAGTAACTAATTTAGCTAAGTTAGCTATGAATTTTGCTACTAGAATGTTTGCTACGAATTTTTAGCTACCGATTATTAGCTATGGACATTTAGCTATGAAATTATTGCTACAAAATTTTAGCTACCGATTTTGCTTGAGTTTTGTTACATTTTGCTATGAATTTTGGAAAATTTTGCCACGGATTTTTAAGGATTTAGCTACAGATTTTGCAAGGTTTTTGCTGCAGAGTTTAGTCAAAACTATTTTAAAACAATAATTTTTTTATTGTTTTTTTCTTGAAAACATCATATTTAAAATTCAAAATATATAAAAATCACATAAAAAATTATACTCAAATCAAATAGAATAAAATATCCAACTTTTACAATTGTTACACACTAAAGATCCAAGTTATCCAAAACCTATACAATATAATTCAACATATCTTAACTACATGGAAGTTTTTTGGCGAGTTTTATAACAATAATTGAAGATTTAAAGCATCTCGTTCATTTGAGCATGTTTCTCTACTTTATGTCACTCCAATGCCTCGATTTGTTCCTTTAACCGTTACACCTATAACTGATTACAAGCAAATATAGCTCAAGAAAAGTCAGCTTGTTTAAATAACACATGGGTGTCAAAATTAACCATAAACTGATTAACACGACTCAACCCGCATCACAAACGGGTAGTTCGGTTCAGGTAACACAGGTTTCCAGTTTGAGGAAAATCAGGTTTCAGTTTAACCAAAGTCAATCGATTCAGATTACAGGGGTGAACAAAACAAATTCGTGAATATCAGATTACCCCGAAACCAATATGAACCATAGTAGAGAAGCAAGTCAGCAACTAGCACGTACCAGCAGCAGTTAAGCAGGGCAATCCGTTTGATCCAAAAAGTGACTATAAGAATCTATAGCAGCTGACCATTAAAATATTACAATCATTTAACCAACAAGTAAGTTGTTTACTTTTAATCAACTTTGAAGAGAAAATTATCCTATTTGACAGTTTTTTTAAAGATAAAATGGATTATATCTAATACAAAGGAATTTTATGATTCACAAATTAGCAATTTACTAGCTAAACAACAATAAATAGAATTCAAACTATTAATCTTTTAACTTTAATTTTAGAAATGATCTTAGATGTTTAACATGAGTTGAATGACTAAGTCAAAAGGCTAAAATTTTGTGATGAACCTGAACTACTAGAATAACCTGACCGAAGAACTTGATAAGTTGGGCGTCTTCAAAATTCAGTTATAGTTATCGATTAAAAAGTTTATGGAAGGTTTTGACTCAAACGATAAACTCCACAAGAAGAATTAAATGCGTGAATTAGTAACATTATTCATAATTTTTGCATTTTATAAGTTAGGAAGTAGATATCTAAGAATCAGGAAGCTAGACATTTTATCAAACATAGAAACCTCTATTTCAAGATGATGATTTCTAGAGTCTATTACAAAGTTGAATCTACCTGATGAATGGGCCGATTGATACCACTTGTTTAGAGCAAAATCAGAGATATCAAGCATTGTGAATTCCAAGCGTCGAGAGATTTGCATTGTGGACAGAGCGTTTGTGAGGGAGGGAAGGAAGGTAGGTTGTCTTGAGATCCCGAATCAACCTGGTAGCCTAATTATCAAACTGATTTTTTTTAGATTTGTGGAAAACAAATTTTTACATATTTTCTTAATATCTTTAGTTCGAAAAATAATTATCAAAAAGACTTTTACTTCTATTTATTTTATTTTAAACCCATATGAAAAGTTTTGTAGAAAAATTTAAACAATAAAATTATACATTTAAACAAATCATATCACTCATTAGTTACTTCATATCAATGACCTCAATTGATCCTAAATGATAAACAATGACCATCTTTAATATGATTGACCAATGACCCTATTTAGTCATATCTATTACGTATTCAAAATTGTTTGGTTATTATTAAGCATAACTCATCAACATCAATCACAATTGACCAACAACTACAGATGGGCAAATTCGGTACTGGTACCGGTACTGTACCGTCGGTATCAAATCGATACCAAAGTTTTGAGTTTCGGTATCGGGACTGGTACCGGTATTTCCCGATTTTTTTACCTTTGGTACCGGTACCAAAAATTGGTGATTTTCGAGACCGGGACTGGTCGGTACCGGTACGGTCCCGATCTCATCCCTACCATCAACAACCTAGTTGGCCACAAGTGACAGTAACTCACCAGCTACATCCCCAATTGACCATTAATGATTCTAACTAGTCATCATTGAACATAACTAATCTTACTCGACCATCTTATCATGGCATAATGTGTTAGATTTGATAAATTATAACCAATATTTACTACGAGTGAAAAGAAAATTACTCTATCTCACCAAATTAAACAATGCTTGAGTTTGATTAGCCAAGTATGATGACGCACATCGCTTGATGAGTCTTATTTGGTTGTGTCTGTTAAATTAGGTGTTAACATGTTAGATCTGAATAATAATGTCCACTATCGGTCGGGTGTCCAAAGCTAACTATATATGGTTGCCTTTGATTAACCAAATTGGACTTTGGTCAACCAAGATACGTCAAAACGAGTTATAGTGAACCATACATGTCTTGTTGGGTTATTTGAGGTTCTAAGAGTCGTAACAACTCTTAACGTACCGTGACATATTTGATGTATTCGGTCTAACATGGCATAATTGAGTATCCACTCTAATGTGGCATGATTGACATATTTGGTCTATCATGGTGAACCAACAAAATAATTTACTATTAGTGAACAAGTTTGACTTTAGTTGACCAGTACTCATTTTAGTTATTCAATAGTGATTTTAATTAAATATACGAAATTTTGATTTAGTTTTTTTTAATGTTAATTTTCTTGAATTTTTAATTAATTTTGTTTCTATTTAGCATTTATTTATTTAAATTTTTATGGACACGGTTACTATTTTTATTATGTTGTTTTTTATTTCTTTATCTTTCTTTTGTTACATTTTTTTTCAATAACATTTCGATTATTTTCTCGATTTTGTTATGCATTTTCTTACAGGTCATATTTTAAAAATAACCTTTTGAATTTGCATAGAATTTTGCAACGCAATTAATTATATTGATTTTAAATTCTTTGATTTCTAAGTTTCTCTACAAATATTGCAATGGAAAATTATAAACAATTTGCAAATATTACTTTACGGGTTTCTCTACGAATTCGGAAAACTCATTTTAAATTTCTTTTCTTTTCTGCTTATGTTGTAACAAATTTTTTTTACGTTAATATTTTTTAAATATTTTTATTTTCCAAAATTTGCTATGGATTTTACTAAACCTTATTTTATGATAGTTTTAATATTTATTTTCTTGATTTCGCTACGGATTTTGTTACCAATTTTTTGAAGTCTTTTTTTTGATATTTATTTTCTCAAGTTTGCTACGAATATTGCTACCGATTTTATGAAGTCTTTTTTTATCATACTTATTTTCTCAAGTTTGCTACCGATGTTGCTACCGATTTTATGAAGTCTTTTTTATGATGCTTATTTTCTCAAGTTTGATACGGATTTTGCTACGAATTTTTTTTTGCAACGAAATATTTGTAGCAAAATCGTAGCAAAATGTGTCCCTAGCTAAAACGTAGCTAATTCGTAGCAAAATTTACAACCAATTTTTTTCCGTAGCAAAAATCCGTACCAAATACCTCATTTTGTAGTAGTGCTCATTTTCTATGTATCGAATTTGTTTACTTCACATATATTTTCACATATATTGAAATAATGATGATGTTTGCTTATGTTTAGTTTCCTTGGTTTTAGGACATCCATAGAAAATGCTCTCTTTTGAAATATTTACACATATCTTTATTACATATCCCAAAAAGAAGCCAATAAAAGCAAGTTTTGAAGACATTTGAAAGCTTATGAGGCACTTTGTTCAACGTAGTGGCGGACTCAAATTTTTTTTCACAGAAAGTTGGAAAATTTTCGTCGGTATTCAGTTAACTATCGCTATATAAATTTTTTTCTGATTTCAGTTCGGCGTTCGAGTTGGGTAAATGATATATAATTATTTTTGGTCCGGTTGAACCATTCTGGTCTGGGTGAATCGGATCGGATCATACAGAAAAAAATAATCAAACAAAATAGCATATAACAAAAAAAGTACGTAAAACTTTATTATAAATGCATAACTAAAATGCTATATATTTAAAATTGTTCTCTACATGTTTTCATTTTTTGAAATCTAACTAAAACATCATTTAGTCTGACATTCATAGGCAAGTTTTTTCAATGAAACAAATACAACTAGCATTTAAATTCTTATCACCCATCTGATTACGCAAATCGGACTTCACATACTTTATCGCCGAAAAGCATTTTCAACGCTTGCGTGACATGTAAAGTCGAAACATTTTCTTTTAAGATTAAAATTTTTAATCCGTTGGACTCACCCGATGTATTACATATGTATCGTAACGTTTTTTAATATGTTAAAGGTAAATTGGGTTAATAGTTTTGGGATTGGACTTAAAAATAGGGTATAGATTGATTCGACATTTAGGCATAATTTTGTATAATTTATTTCTATTAAACTCAAATGTTGTAAAACAAATTATTTATATACATTTATATAATTATAATTGTAAATAGAAAATTTATTTTTATTATGGTCGATCTCAAAATTTCAGTGGGGTCGTTCTCGAAATTCCACAGGAGTCAGTGTTAAAATTTCACATGGATCTGTCGAGATTTTAAAACATATATGTTACTAAAAAGATTTTTCCACAGGGTCGGCCGAAACCTACAGTTAAAGATTAGGTCCGCAATTTGTCAATGATTCTTACTTATTCAACTTTTGAAAGTCACAGATCACAATGAAAGTATGAAACCCTATAGGCTATTAGATCATATGCGATAAGAGATTCTTATGTGTTTCAAGAGGAGAGAGTGAGAAAATGATTTGGAAGAGAGAGATGATAAGGTGGAGGAAAGAAGGTGGGGTAAGATTATTGTGAAAGAATCTCTAAGAATGTTTTTGTAAGAGAAAATTGAAGAGAGATTAGAGAGAAGAGAAGCGAGAGATGGTATTTTGATGGGCCAAATGCCATGTAAGCTCTCAAAAACACCGTCTAAGAATCTATCTATTGGTGTTGCTATTATGCATGTACGTGTTTTTTACTGAATCTCTAGGGTAGCGTTTGGTATGCAAAAATGATAGAGGGAATGGAATGATTCATTGCGTGGGAATGAAAAAATTGGTGTTTGGTTACTCAATGAAATGGAATCATCCATTACATATGAAATCCCATTCTATCAAAATCATTCCTTCTCACCCCCCTTCTTTTTTTTTCATTCCATTCCTCCTTCACCATACTTTCTCAACACCACCACCACCACCACCACCACCTAACAACTACCATCGGCACCACCACCACCACTGTCGCCGCTGCCACCACCACCTTACCACCACCATCGCTGCCGCCACCAACATCGCCGTAACCTCCGCAACCATTGTCACCGCCGCTGCCTGACCATCACCGCCACCATCACTGTCGTTGCCTGACCACCACCACCGTACCATTGCCATTACTACCAATGCTACCACCGCCACCCCTGCCGCCTGACTACCACCATCGCCACCGCCACCAGCATTTTTGTCGTTGGATCTACCACCGTCGCCATTGTAAAGTTTTTTTTTTTTTTTTTTTTTTTGAGATAGGAGTGTTTTTATTATTTCTATTTCATTTATACAATTTTTTTTTGGATATCAAAAAACATAAGTAAATATTCATTTTATTCTCATAGGTTAACCAAACAAGACAAAGGAATGCAACAATCAATTTCATTCCCTTGTCCATTCCATTCCCCCTTCATTCCATTACCTCCAATCAAACATACCCTAGGTTTTTTTTTTGTTTTTTGTTTTTTTGGAACCACGTTACTGAATCTCTAGCAATGTATATGTTAAGACACACATGAATAAATGTTAAATTCAAGCATCGTACAGCCTGCCCAAGTCATGACGGCTTTATCCAATTGCTTTATAAATTGTTTGGTTTTCAAGTCAGGATCGAACCGAGAATCAGACGTGGCTCCAGTTTGGGTCGGTAAACCGATCGATTTAATTTTTTTAAAACTTGTCTTAAACAAGAATCAGACACAAAATTTAATTTTTACAAAATGTTCTAGTTCTCTCACAAAAAAATCCGTGTACATATACCATATATATACAACATCAATACAAAATTATTCAATCTTGAACCTTATTCTTTGTGGTTGACTAGGATTTATAAGATTCTCTGTTATGCATCGATCCCATATGAATAATATGATCATGTTGTGCATATGGTCCAAAATAAAACGACATTTCATCAAACTTAGAACTTGATGACACATGTTGTATAGGTGTTTGACTTGATATTGATTCGTTGAGATTGATTGTGAAAACTTATACCTTGGTATCAACCATAATATTATGCCAACAAATAGACGGGACACAGAATATATGATGGATACGAAGAACATCCAAAACAACTTGTGACCTCAAGATACCAATCGCTCTTTTAGAGGTGGATCAATATCTTCAAAGACCAATATCTGGTGCTCATGTATTTACTCAAAGACCACATCAATTGCTTCAACTCCAAGTCTCCAACTCTAGGGAACTCTCTTAGAGGTGGATCAATTCCGCACCCTAAACTATAGAGTTGAGTTATCCTATAAATCATCATCATCATCATCATCATCGTACTCAGTATATCCCACCAATAGCAAAGCTATGGTAGGGTCTGAGGAGGGTAAGATGTAGACAGCCTTACCTCTACCCTATAAGGATAGAGAGGCTGCTTTCGGTGAGACCCCCGGCTCGATAGTAGTTTTGCATCAAGCCTTGGACATAAGGCACATAGCACTCAATCATCGGGACACCGGCTGATCGGTGCATGTACCCTTGTCTTTCAGCTATCAACGCCACTACATGATGCCTGATTAACCGTCCGTCACTTTTAACGTTATTTTTACGAGATTAGTAAAATAACGTCAAAATTAGTGAAATTTCACTTTTGCCCACCCGAGGGTTCACACATATATACATCATATGTGCGCACCACAAGCATGGCTAATGATAAAAAGTGAAAAGGATAAAAAGGATTTGTGGCATTTAATGATTGTGATCAAATTGATGAGGGGTATTTTAGTCAAAAACCTAAAACCCCCTTTCACGCCCACCCCGGGTCTGAATCCTTGTGGAATTGCATATTTTTTGAAAAAAAATCCAGAATGGTTTTATCATAAATTAAATTTGTTTCATAGCAAAACCGTAGTAAAAGTAATTATTCATACTAACTACATATATATTAACTTAATAACTTTGGGTTTGAATCCTTGTCGAATTGCATATTTTTTTGAAAAAAAATCCAGAATGGTTTTATCATAAATTAAATTTGTTTCATAGCAAAACCAAAGTAAAAGTAATTATTCATACTAACTACATATATATTAACTTAATAACTTATTGTAGGTTCCTACGTGGGTGGATCTAACAACGTTCTTAGATCAACCTAACTTAGTGCTAGCAGAAATCACACTAAGCAACCTAAGAGGTCTCGGATCTTGAGTTTTATGTTCCGGTTTAGAGAGAGAGACGAGAGAAAGATAATATGTGTGTGTTAGAGAATTTTGGCAAAAGGTTGTTCTTTCTCATGCCATGCTCCCTATTTACAGAGGAGCATGCATGAGAAACATGTCATTGTCAATGCCCAATGGGCTTATTTACAAGTTTTTCCCTTGGGCCTATACATACAAAACAAACAACTAAAGCCCAAGAGATACAGAATCAATACAAAAGACGTAATACAAAAAGGGACCTAACAATCTCCCTCTAGTATTTAGTATTAAAAACCGTCGGTGTCGTATTCCAGCCAACCGTCCTCGGGTAGTGGAAGTTCAACAAGTCTTCGGACGAACTTGTTGAAGGCTTCCACTATCCGGTCTGTGTTCTGACGACCGATTTCCTCGACGGTTCCCAGGGGTGAGTTGTAGAGCTTCTTGACGTCTGCTATATGCAGCCCCATTAGCTCGTGCTTGTCAAATATGCGAATTTCTGGCAGGTCTTTGCAGCGTATGACGGCCTCCCTGTGGTGTTATTGAACTCCCAGCCAATGAAGTCTCGGAGGATGTTAGGAACATAGGGCTCACCATGGTAGATGATATGACAATCCTTTGGTGCCCTGTATCTCCACATTGTTCATGGCTCTCCGATGGCTGGGTCGATTTCTTTCGGGTTCTTGTACTTTCGACCCTTATTGAAATCGAAGTCTTTGTAATCCAACTTCGATTGACGATACAGGTGAGTGGTGACCCATCCTTCGAGTGTATCATCATACTCACCACGTCCCAGAGCTTTTGATAGATAGTGGAGGTCTAGCTCTGGCAATGACTTTAGCTCGTGGTGGTTGAGATAGACAAGATCGCTGTTGTATCTTCGAATAGCCCAACAACTATTCCCCTTATTGTATTTTGCATACACAATCAAAGAGTCGTCATTATAGGGATAGTTGAGGGAACGGATTCTCACGCTGCTTGTCACGATATGTGTCTTTCTTTTCTTCTTTGGAGGTTCGTGTATCAAGTCGGCGGCTGAATCTGAGACGGGATCAGCGACAGGAACTTCTGAAGCTTGAGCTGGTGGAGTATCTGGATTTGGCGAGTAGTTGATGTAGTCGTCTTCTACTGCCTCCTCCATGTTAGTTGGAATGAAGTGCCCCAAGCTCTGTCCTGCTTCAATGAATGCATCTATTATACCTGCGCCACAACCTGCTGGAAACAAATCTTTATATAAATCGTCAATTCGTGAGTCATCTTCCTTGACTTTGGTCGCCTAGTCGTGTGCAGTAGGGTCTTGAGGAGTTTCTTGAGAATGTGGAGGTGATTGAGTGTTAACTCCACCTCCACCTCCTACTACACTGGCCCCTCCATCTCCACCGTCACCGCCTGCATCATCATAATCATCAAAGCTATCATGGACATTAACGTCCACATCATCGTCTTCCTCATCGTCATCCTCTTCATCATCGCCATCTTCATCATTACCAACATTCTCACCTTCGTCACCACCAGCTTGAGCCTGAGGGGGTACCTGTTGTTCAGGACCCAAGATGGTACTCACTTCACTTACGGCTTGGCCAACCTGTTTTACAATACGACCAACAGTTGCCTCGCCCTCCAATTCCACACCCTGAACTCCTTGCAGGGCCACACTTGGTCCCGCGGTAGGTTTAGATCCACCAACTTGAGAAGTTTCACCAGACTTTCTCCAACCTCTGAAAACCGTATCAAGTCGATCCTCCAGACCCAGAAAGTCACCTTCGTATATACTCATAAGGTCTGAGGTGGCTTGATGCTTGCTCACAAAATTTTCATTTGTCTTCAATTGAACCTCATTGAGACGATCTTGCTCCTTGATCTTGGCTTGAACGGCATCCATCTCGGTTCGGAGCGTTGCATTTTCAGTAACTAGTGTATCAAGAGAGGTAGAAGATGCAAGCTAATTTTCAATCGAAGAGACCTTGGAATTTGTAGCCTCTTTCTCAACATCCCATCTTCTGGTAGCGTCCTCGATCTTCTTTTTTAGACTTTCTTGAAGAGCATTTGCAGCTGGTAGGTTCATCTAAAGTGTAGCCACTCTATCAGTGAGCCTCAAGTGGTCTGCCCCAGGTTAGCGTTTTTGGTAGCTTCCTGATCCAGCAGAAGATGTTGATTCTGCACTCGGGTATGGAGTGTGTTGATCAGGAGGTGTTGACTTTCAAATTTGGCCTCGTTTAATTCTTTCTGCTCTTCCAACTCCTGAACCCTGGCCCTCAACCGCTCTTTCTCTTTCTCATCCTCGATCTCCTTCTTCTTCATATCCTTGATGAATGTGAGAAGTACAATCTCACGCTCAGCCCTTTTGGCATTAGATTCCTCCATTGCGACGATCCTATTGAGAATAGGATCGGCGTATACTGGAGATGTAAGAGACTTTCCTTTGGTAATGGGTTTTGGTGAGAAGATAGTGGTTGGTAGAGTGATGGACATGATGGGTGGTGTGGTTGTCTGGGTAGGCAGTGTAATGGATTGGATGTGTGGTGATAAGGGTGTGCAGGTGGGTGGTGATTGGGTTGGTATGGGTGAAGTTGTGATGGTGGATGGTTTTGAGAATATGGAAGTGTATGGTATGGGTTCTAAGTTTAATGCTGGTGGAGGTTTTGTTGGTGGAGAGGTGATAACGGTTTGGCTCCATATGCTAGTTGATTGGATGGGTGAGCTGAAGATGGATGGTGTGAATATGGAAGTGAATGTGGGTTCAGAGGTGGATTTAGTGGGTGGTGTTGTGGTTTGGGATGGCTCGGGTTCGGTTTGGGTTGTTTGTTGTTGTTGTGGAGGTGGTGTGGATACTAAGGGTGTGGTTTGGGCTGGTTGTTCTGGTGGAGTTGTAGGTTGTGGCTGTGATTGTGGTGGTGAGGTTTGAGGTTGGTCTTGAAGTGGTGAGGGTGGTATTTGAGGAAGGAAGGTGGATATGGGTTGGTCCATTTGTAGGGATTCTGGTGATGAGTCGGGTGAGTCATGAAGTAAGGTTTTGGTTTTCTTGGCCTTGGCTTTCTTTCTAGATTTGGGTTTCCTATAGGTTGGAATTTGGATTTTGGATATGTCTAGGTCTTGTAGGACTTTGGCTGGGGTTTCTTTTGTGACTACGGGTGGTTCAGAGGGTTTACCTTGAGAGGGAAGCTTGACAATGAGCTTGGGAGCCTTCTTCGAGTCCCCAAGTCTCCTGATACGCTTCAAAGGCTGTTGCTCCTCCTCTTCTTCTTCTTCTGCTCCAACTTTTGCTTTACCCTTTCCAGAAGAACCACCAACACAAGGCTTGTCAGTAGCCTTCCTCTTCAAGTCATGCCTGGCCTTGGTTCTGCCCTCAGTAGGTTCATCAGACGAATCAGCTTGCTCACCCTCAACCTCAGACTCATTTTCAGGAATCTCTCCATTTTCAACAGTCGCCTGATCCCCAACAGGCTCTGTTTCTTCAAACAACCCGAACTTAGGACCCGGTCTTGGTCCAACATACTGGTGTCCCTTCCCTTTGGTACTCAACAAGACACCAAAGATGGACAGCTTGATCTCGTTGACATGATATGGCTCGGGAAGCGACTTCTTATCCTTAGCTTTCTTTGACCCCGGCCTTTGAACATCCGGAATCAAATCGTCTAGAAGCATCTGTACCAATCTCGGGTACATGAGCCAGGTGGAGTCGTTCTTTGCATTGGCAAACATGCACAGAAATATCCTTCTTGAATAGTTGAACTCCTCCCGTCTAGTCAATGCAAACATTATACGAACCCAATCCACTCTCATAGTGTCAAATTCTCCAGGTATGTCAGCAAAGCAATGAGTCACAATGTGGAAGAGAAATCTCCAATAGGGTGGTAGGTGTTTCTTCTTCAGACTCTTCCATTCCGTGTCATAACCCATACTTGTCACAAAATCTTCCAACTTAGCCCTGTCACCTTTCTCATAAGTATAGGTTGTTTCGTCTTTGATCTTTAGGGCTCGTCTGATATCCCCTTCAGTTATTCTCAATTCTTTCCCAACAACCTTGGTGGTGACGAGAGAGCATCATCAGCAACCTTGGCAAAGGCCCAGAAGTCCAACACCCATTTGGAATAAATGGCCGGATTGGCAGTGATGGCATGTGCAAGAGATGACTTCTTTAGCCCCTTAACCATGGACGTGAATACTTTGTCTGCTTTGGCCTTTGGCATCTCGAGAGCACCAAACAAGTTGTGACCCTGAAATGAGATCATAAGATCATGAGAATCATCATTAAAATAAAAGCAAAACAAATAAGTTATATACATATGCCATAAGTATTTACATATTACATAATTTAATTAATTACTTGTAGTTGATTAATTATGTACATTTTAGTTTTAATAAGTTAAAAGGGTTAATTTTAATCTATTTATAAGTTTCTAAGTCCAATATATACAAAGGTTATATGTCCATTATAGTCCAAAATCCAAACAGTCTAATAGTCCATAAACTGTCTAGTAGCCTCAGTCTTATCCTTCTGAAAAATTTTCTAAGTGTAAGTTTTTTGCATGAGGTCTTATTTCGCTTCACATAGAGTCAAGCGAAGCAAAACAGACAATCCATTCGTTTCGCATGAGCCCAAGCGAAGCGAAGCAGAAGGTATGTTTCGCTTCGCATGAGGTCAAGCGAAGCGAAACAGAAAGTCCAATTCGCTTCGCATGAGGTCAAGCGAAGCGAAACATATAACTCTTTTGCTTCGCATAAGATCAAGCGAAGCGAAACAGATAACTCTTTCGCTTCGCATGATACCAAGCGAAGCGAAACCCTTTTTCATGCGAAAAACCTGAACTTAAAATTTTTACCAAATTTTCTTTCCACAAGGTCGCCTAGACCCGAATCATAGTTCTGGAGAGTTTGGTTCAAAATCCCTCTGGTTTACTAGGTCAATCGGACCCTTGAACAAATGAACAAAACCCTAGGACTACAAACTGAACAATAAACTCTACAAACTAATCAATTAATGATGATAAACATATATCTAAGGTTAATAACAGTTTAGGATCGTGAAAACAACACGTATTTTGAAGATCTATCTCTAGATCTAGCAGATAGTTCATATGAACCGCCGCCTCGATCTTGGTGAACCCAGAAACATAGAGATGTAAGGATTGATGGTGTTATGATGTTATACCGTCGGAGTTGGATCTGGATTCAACATCATGTATGATATAGAGGAGGCCAGATCTTGAAGGAGGAAAGGTTAGGGTTTGAAGAAGAAAGTAAAGTAAGAGAGAGAAAATGAGAGTGAAAGTTTGAAAAGTTTTGGTGAATAGTGAATGAGAAGTTTGGTTTCCCTTATATATAGGGTCAGCCTATCTCGCGATAAGGTCAAAAAATCGCGAGTATTGACCGAAAATACACTCTCGGTCCTCGGTCTTTAAAAATATTTGCATTTTCAAACCCGAAAAACATTTACCCACCAAATTCAAGCACTTGTTTATTTTTCAAATTTCTCTTTTGTCGGTCCTTAACTGTTAACGTTTGCAAGGATGATCTCTTTAGCAAAACAAAAAACATAAACTAAAATAAACAAGGACAACAATAATAATAAAAATAAAGATATACTTAAAATAAAATAAGATAAAATAAGATAAAAATAAAAATAAAATAAAATAAAAAATAAAATAAAAAATAAAAAATAAAACTTAAAATATTACACTATACAAGTACCTAATATTTTAGAAAATAAAAACAAAATAAACAAAATAAAATAAAGTTAAAACAAATTTTGTTATTAACATTAATATTGAATTAATTTACATGAATCTTTTCTTTGATTAATTCACAAAGAACGATCGCGACATGGAATCATATTGATTTGCAAAGTCCTAGATCGCATTTCATTTTAAAATTATTGTAACACAAATTCATCATTGATTGCAGATAATGTCCACCTGTTTAACTTGACAAGTGTTTTGATATTAATGTGATACATTTAAGGTTCAATTAGGCACGGTACTTATGTGGTTCCCACTTAATCAGACATGTTACTGATTCAATCATATCTCGGGCCTAGTTGTGTTGACATATCACCTCAACTTGACTTAAACCTTTCTTAGTTGATCAAAGTACTCTTATTAACATACTTGACACTTTGTACTTTGTACACTCGACATTTTGTGCTTTGCACACTTGACTCGATCTTGAAAAGTTAAAACAAAGTAGAAGATTCAGGGCCTTAACAATCAGATCTTGTATGACTATAAACAGAGAAAGTCCAAGGCTTGAATCAAAATAAATGAAAAAATAAAGCAGAATTTAAAATCCTAAATGACTCTTTTTCTTGATTTTTCATTTTGGTTTTCTGTTTTTCTTTTTCTTGCCTTTCTATGAGGCTTTACTTGACTCAAATAAAAATTAGAAATTGACACTTATTTCATAAGACAACTGTGATTAGGTAAAGAGAGGCTTGGTATGACATGTATAATTACATTTCTGCCTTCATGAATATGACTTCACGGAATCATACAACCGCTTCATAATCGTATATCCACTAGTAACGGCAGGAGTTTAGGTTTATATCACCCAACACTTACTTGTTTGTCAAGCCTATCTACACATCAATGAATGACTTTGTAGTCTTTTGATTTACTCTTTTCACGCGCTAGGATCATTACATGTCAATGTACTATCACTTTCCACATGGTCGGATAAAATTCTTAATTGAAAATTTTTAAATATCCGACTCCCTCTACGTAGGAGCTCTCTCTAAATGGGAAAATACTATTTGAATTTTCTGAGATTTTTCTTAAATAGGAGTAAAGATGAAATTAATATTATATATGAAAATAAAATCTTTTTGTTAAGTCAAGTGACTTGATTTTGGTTTTTCTAAAAGTAAATTGAAATCTTTTTGGTGAGTTAAAGTTAACTCATTTTCTCCCTCTAAAATTGTGACATATTTGAAAAATACTTACTATTTTAAAAACAAAGATAAAATTTACTCAAAAGAAATCATGCCTAATGACTCAACGAGAAACAAAAATCGGGCACGACTAAAAGCTTTGGTAAGGAGATCTGCAAAGTTATAGTCAGAATGGACCCTATTTATATTGACAAGCTTACGATCAAAACAATCATGAATAAAGTGTATTCGGATGTCAATGTGCTTAGTCTTTGAGTGCTGGACCGGGTTTTTAACAAATGCAACGACCGCTTCATTATCACATTTGATCGTGGTTCCATAGAAATTCAAAACGTAATCCAGCAGCTGATGCTGGATCTATATCACTTGAGAGCAGCAGCTGGATGCGGCAATGTACTCGGCTTCAGCTGTGGAGGTGGACATAGTGACTTGTTTCTTGCATTGCCATGAGATCAACCGATCTCTCAGGAATTGACATCCGCCAGATGTTGATTTTCTGTCCAAGTTGCATCCTCCATAATCACTGTCGGTGTAAGAATGAAGTTCCAAGGGAGACTCCTTTGGATACCAAAGACCCAAACGTGGTCTTCCCTTCAAGTATCTGAAAATACGCTTGACAACTGTTATGTGGGATTCTCTCGGGTCTGACTGATATCTGGCACACTGACAAACAGGGAACATGATGTCCAGTCTGCTTGCAGTGAGATACATCAGTGAACCAATCATGGACCTATATAGGTGTTGATCGACTGGTTTTCCTGATGGATCAGGAGCGAGAACAGGTCGCGTAGCGATTGGTGTCATGAAAGCTGTAGAGTCCTTGAATCCAAATTTCTGAACAATGTCATGAACGTACTTTTCTTGGTGAATTAAAGTCCCGTCCTTCTTTTGTTCAACTTGTAAGCACAGGAAGAAAGTCATCTCCCCTAAGGAACTCATTTCAAATCACTGTTGCATAACCTCTGAAAACTCCTTGCACAGATTCTCATTCATAGACCCGAAGATAATGTCATCAACATAAACTTGTACTAGAATCAGATCACCCTTGACCTTCTTGACAAAGAGAGTTTGATCGACGATTCCTCTCTTGTATCAGTTCTTCACTAAATGATCGGCCAGTGTGGCATACCATGCACGAGGTGCTTGGTTAAGACCATAAAGTGCTTTGTCAAGTCGGTAAACGTAATCAGGATGACTTGGATCTTCAAAACCTGGAGGTTGACTGACGTAGATTTCTTCTTTTACTTTACCGTACAAGAAAGCATTCTTGACATCCATTTGATACACTTTGAAGTTCACATACGAGGCGTATGCCAGAAAGATGCGAATTGCTTCTAATCTGGCTACCAGTGCATAGACTTCATCGTAGTCAAGACCTTCACGTTGCCAAAAGCTTTGCACAACAAGCCGGGCTTTATTTCTAATGATCACCCCTTTGTCATCTTTCTTATTTGGGAACACCCATTTTGTTCCGATCGGCTTCTTATGTTCTGGCTTCTTCACTAGCCTCCAAACATTCAACTTCTTGAACTGTAACAGCTCTTCTTGCATGGCCTCGACCCAGGAGTTCTCGTTCAATGCAACTTTGTAGTCCTTAGGTTCAACCTGTGAAATAAAACAAGCAAAAAGACATCTGTTAATAGTACCAGAGGTGCTGCGTGTTTGAATGCCAGTGGACGGATCTCCAATTATGTTCTCAGTCGGATGTCGACGATGGATCGGTTACCGTGGAATTTTCTCGACATGCTCGACTGGTGTTGCCTCTAGCTGAATGGTCAAGCTCTTTATGGGATGGAAAACGGTGATCGCAGGGACAGAAACACTTGGCTGAGGATCAATTTCACCTTCTTCTTGATCAACCAAGTGTTCTGGAGCAATGGATCCTTCCTATAGGTTGTCATAGAATGGGACAACAACGGCTGGAACAGAGGTTGAGTCAGTGTTATCAGAAGCTTCGTTCGGACTTGGGTCAACCTGCACATTTGATGCATCAACCTCCACTACAGGACCTTGATTATCTTCTTCTTAGGGAGGTGTGGGGATGGATTCCACCACACTAGGTTCTGCAGGAGGTGGCTCTGTATGTTCAACTTGAACATTTTCTTTGTTGTCAGCTGACACATATGAATCAGTATCTGAATCAGTGATGTCTTCAACAACGGGCATCTCGGTGGTGTCTGCAGAGGACTGCACATTATTTACCGGGGCTGGTTGATTAGCCACGGTTTGTACATTAAGTACGGGTGCGGGAGCAGCCATATTAACATCTTCAAGACCTCTCAATACATCTTGCATCAAGATAGATTGATCATCAGCAGGTTGAACAGGTGCAGAAACAACAGGGGAAATTGTTGGTATTAATAGTGTCACATACATCCCACGAAACTGCTTGAACAAACTTTCATAATCAAACATCCAGTCAGGACCATTGTGTGCGTCGGTAGGGCGTCGGTAGGGTTCAATTCTTGCCAATCAATGTTGAAAGATTCCAAGATCACTCTAGTTTTCTTGTTGTACACCCGATAAGCACTTTTGTCAGTAGAATAACCAACAAATCAGCACTCATCCGCCTTTTCAGCAAACTTGGAGGATGTTCCAGCATTGGTTTGGAGTATGGTATTGGGACATCCAAACATTATGAAGAAATTCACCCTTGGCTTCGTTCCATAGAAGACTTCATACGAAGTCTTGTTCAGTCTTTTGTTCAGAAGCACACGATTCTGGGTAAAGCAAGCTGCGTTGATAGCCTCACCTCATAAAATCAATGGTAGTTTGGAATATGACAACATTGTTCGAGCGGCTTCAACCAACGTACGGTTTCGTCGTTCAGCCACCCCATTTTTTCGGGAGTGTAAGGTGCGCTGAATTGACGAAGGATTCCCTCGTTGTGGCAGAATTCATTCACGACTTTGTTGCAGAATTCTGTTCCATTGTCACTCTTGATACACTTCACCCTCTTGTTAGTCTGGTTCTCCACCAAAACTATGAACCGTAGCAGAAATTGAGATGTCTCATCTTTGTGCCCTAAAAGAAATGTCCAACTGAAATGTGAAAAATCGTCAGTAATAACCAGATAATAGGCTTTTCAACCTATTGCCAATGGTTGAATTGGACCAAAGAGGTCCATGTGCAACAGTTGGAGAGTGGAGTTTATGGAATTGACAGTCTTGGGTCTGTAAGGGAGTTTGTGCTGTTTGCATTTAGAACAAGATAAACATTTTTCAGCATAATGAAAAGATTTTACAGGTAAACCCCTCACGTGATCACCTTTAACCAACTTAATCAAGTTTTTAAAGTTGATGTGGTCCAATCGTTGATGCCATAAGGATGAATCGTTCTCCGAGGACTTGGACATCAAACAAGAAGCAGAATGCATGGAATAATTGCTTCTCATGTACATAATGTATGCATCGTTGTGCCTCGGAGTACGCAACATGATCCACTATTCAGGGGCTTTAAAACCTGGTTTCAATATAAGACACTCATTTTCTGTGAACAGGGTTGATAATTTCTTATCACAAATTTGAGATACGCTGTGCAGGTTATGGTTGAGTTGTTCCACTAGATTGACATCATCGAAGGTCAAAGTACCATTGGAGACCTTGCCTTGTTTCGTTATCTCTCCTCCAATGTCACCAGCAAAGGAAGCATGCCCGCCGTCGAACGGTTTAATGTTAAACAGCAGCGACTCGTCTCCTATCATGTGTCGGGTGCAGCCACTGTCTAAGTACCAAATACTATTGACAGGCCTTCCAGGCTGATCCTTCACACACGAACAACCAGTTAGTGGAGGGTTTCCCGAGACGCACTTGTCTCGAGAAAATTAAACACAAAATCACCAAGTTTAATTTTATGACTTCTGAAAATATAGTCCTTTAGTGAGTCAGAATCTGAAGAGCAATCCCTCGAGGAATTTGAATTATGATTTTCTTTTGAAACGGTTTTCTGGATTGCCTTCGTTTTGGTTTAGACTTAACCACAAAATCTTCTTGATTAGCCTTAGTGAAAACCTTTGAAGGGTTCTTAGGCTTTTCAGCTTTTGACTCCTTAGCTAACCTCTTCCTTTCCCTTTGGGTTAGCCAGAAAGGTTTCTTGGGTTTCTCAGTTCTTTTGGGGTCTGAAATTCGTCTCACTGGCTGAAGTGTGAGTTTGGTTAGACATTTTTTTAGTTTGAGCAGGAAACTTCGGAAATATCTGACCAAACTTACTGTTGAAGTCTATTCGTTGCTTATGCCAGTTCTTGCAATGTCTAGCAAGGTGAGATGGATTTCCACAAACAAAGCAACATTTTCTCTGGTTACACTTATAGATATCAACGTCACTGAAATATGTGTGATGTTGCATGTAAGCAGATGTGGGTGGGTCAACATGTCTGTAATCTCTGTTTGTTTGAAAATTATAAACATTTGAATGTTGAGCAACAAAGTGATTAGAGCATCTAGGTCTTTGTTCAGAATAGTAATAGGCACTATCAAATTGATCATTATGTTGAGAACTATTGTTGTAGTAAGTATTTTGAGAAAATGAAGTTTTCTTTGGTGGCACATATTTACAGGAAGTGCTTGATTTTTCATTTTCAAAACTAGATTTCTCTTTTGTTAAGTTCTCAACATGATGATCAGCTGATGAGTAGCTAGGACTGTTTTGGCCATTAACACGGTTTTTGACTGTTTCATCATAAATTGTTTCACAATCAGAATCAGAAGAAGAGCATTCATTTTCATTACAAACATTTGTAAAACTTTCATCACTAGAAGTTTCACAAAATACAGATTTTGATCCTGACATCAAACTTCCTAACATTTATTCATACACTTTATTACAAACAGGATTGTTAATTGATTTTGTTAGACCCACACAAGACTCAAAACGGGGGTCTAACTCTCCATTTGGCTTACAACCCTGGTTAACCTTCTCACAATCACCATTGATTATATCACATGCTCCTCAAGACTCGTTGACGTTAGACTTATCAGATGATTGAATTGGAGCCGCAGTTTTTGATGCTGCATGAACAAATTTTACTGGTTTTGGCATTTTACCAATCCCATATGCCATTTCTTCATCAGGAGAAGTATTATAGCTAAAGTGGGGCAAACTAGTATAATTATCATTCATTGGTGGAGACACCGCTGAATAATCATATCCTAGCCCCGCTTTAACTTTAGTACTTCTTTGTGCTCTGATAATATCATCCAATTGCTCAGATGACGCTTCAAGTCTTTCAACTTGTTTTTCTTTTACTCTTTTATTAGAAGCATCAAGTTTTAATTTCTCAATTTCATCTTTTAACTCATTAATTATATTTTTATAATAGATGACATCTTGCTCCTTAATAAAATTCATAAGTTTAAGCTTTGCCTCATCATCATGGTGAGTTTTAATCTTTTCAACATAGATCTTGTCAGCTTTTACATATTCAGCATTTAATTGACGAAGTTTTGCATTTTCTTTCAAAACTTCGTCCTGAAGATATCTATAATATGTCACCTTATTTATGCAAGCTTGAGTGCAAAGATTGTGATTTACCTCATCGATGGGTGATGCATCGGAACTTGCAGCTGTGGATGTGGACGCTTCATTGTTTGTCGTGAAAGCCATGCCTGGCATGTTGAGAGGATTCTGCAGCTCTTGAAATTTATCATCCCAATCCATACCAGTTTGGACCTCCGTTTAATGAATCGTCGTAATGAATCGTCGTGCTTGTTTTGAATGTGGGAGCACGAAGCACTTTAGAAGGGACTGCCCCAAGCTGAATCGAGAAGCAGTTACCGATCGAAATGAAGCATCGACTTCTAGTGCGCCTAGAGGACGCGCGTTCGTTATCGGGCCAGGAGAAGCACGACAAGACCCGAACGTAGTAACAGGTACATTTGTTGTTTCTGATCAATATGCTTCTGTATTATTTGACACGGGTGCCGATAGAAGTTTTGTTTCCACTAGTTTTGTATCCCTGGGAAATATGCCAGTTAGTGAATTAACAAATCCATATACTATAAAACTCGCTAACGGTAACTCTATAACTGTCAACCAAATAGTCCAAAACTGTTCCATTATTCTTAATGACCACCCATTCCTTATTGACCTACTCCCGGTAGAGTTAGGAAGTTTTGATGTTATTGTCGGCATGGACTGGTTAACCAAGTATAAGGCAG
Organism: Bidens hawaiensis; assembly: GCF_021521415.1. Lineage (NCBI taxonomy): Eukaryota > Viridiplantae > Streptophyta > Magnoliopsida > Asterales > Asteraceae > Bidens > Bidens hawaiensis. Next base: position 272,274 of record NW_027493243.1, read on the forward strand.
AGATTGTGTGTAACGACAAGACAGTTAAAATCCCCTTTTCGAATGGTGAGATGATTGTGGTACAAGGAGAGAAGTCCGGTTTGTTGTTACCTCTCGTGTCTCATCTTAAAGTGTTGAAATGTTTACGCCAAGGTTGTATGACATTTTTGGCAAACGTGACTATAAAGAACCCTGATGAGAAATGCATAGAAGAGATTCCCGTTGTACGTGAATACCCCGATGTCTTTCCCGATGATCTACCTGGACTACCACCGAACCGACAGGTTGAATTCCATATTGAGTTAATCCCAGGATCAGCCCCTATTGCTAAGGCACCTTACCGACTTGCACCCTCTAAAATGCAAGAATTATCCAATCAGTTACAAGAGTTGTTAGATAAGGGTTTCATACGTCCTAGTTATTCTCCTTGGGGAGCACCGGTATTGTTTGTAAAGAAGAAAGATGGAAGTTTTAGAATGTGCATCGATTACCGGGAATTAAAGAAAGTTAACATAAAAAACCGATACCCTCTTCCACGAATAGATGACTTATTTGACCAACTTCAAGGGGCAAACTATTTCTCAAAAATTGACCTTCGATCCGGTTACCATCAAGTTAAAATTCAAGAGGAAGACGTGTCTAAAACGGCGTTCCGAACTCGTTATGGCCACTACGAATTCCTAGTTATGCCGTTCGGACTAACTAATGCTCTCGCAGTTTTCATGGATCTTATGAATCGAGTTTATAAACGGTACCTCGACAAATTTGTTATCGTGTTTATTGATGACATTTTGATATATTCGAAAACCAAAGGGGACCACGATCATCACTTACGAACCATTTTGGAGTTGCTGAGGCAGGAAAACTTGTATGCCAAATTATCAAAGTGTGAATTTTGGCTACAAGAGGTACAATTTCTAGGGCACGTTGTTAACCGACACGGTATTCATGTAGACCCGAGCAAGATTGAAGCCATCAAAAATTGGCAAGCCCCAAAGTCACCAAAAGAGATTCGCCAATTTTTGGGATTAGCTGGGTATTACCGACACTTTATTGCTAATTTTTCCAGCATAGCCCAACCTTTAACCCTTTTGACTCAAAAAGATTGCGCTTATGTGTGGGGAGAAGATCAAGAAGCGGCTTTTCAATTGCTGAAACAGAAACTATGCCAAGCCCCGATACTGAGTCTTCCTGAGGGAACCGATGATCAGGTAGTTTATTGTGACGCGTCCCGGAAAGGTTTAGGGTGCGTACTTATGCAAAGAAACAAAGTCATAGCATACGCTTCTCGACAGTTAAAAGTGCACGAGAAGAATTATACTACCCATGATTTGGAACTGGGCACGGTTATTTTCGCACTTAAGATCTGGAGGCACTATTTGTATGGCACCAAATGTACAGTATACACCGACCACAAGAGCCTACATCATATTTTCGACCAGAAAGAACTAAACATGAGGCAGAGGAGATCGGTAGATCTGTTGAACGATTATGACTGTGAGATTCGATGCCATCCGGGCAAGGCTAATATAGCAGCAGATGCTTTGAGCAGAAAAGACAGGATCAAACCACTACGGGTCCGAGCACTTTGAATGATTGTCCAAACCAGTCTCACCAAACAAATCTGTATTGCTCAAAACGAAGCTCTGAAAGGAGATCACTTGGAGAATGAAGGCTTACATCGGACCGAACAAAACTTTGAAGAAAGAACTGACGAAATTTTATACTACAAAAACCGAGTTTGGATTCCCACTCTCAGCAATCTGCATGACTTGATCATGGACGAAGCCCATAAGTCCAAATACTCCATTCACCCTGGAATAGATAAGATGTATAAGGACTTGAAGGAGTATTATTGGTGGCCCGGTATGAAAAAGGATATAGCCACGTATGTCGGTAAATGTTTAACTTGTGCGAGGGTTAAAGCCGAATATCAAAAGCCTTCGGGAATGTTGCACCAACCGGAAATACTGCAATGGAAATGAGAACAAATTACCATGGATTTTTTAACACACCTCCCTAAAACTTCCCGAGGAAACGATGCAATATGGGTAATAGTTGATCGACTAACCAAATCCGCACACTTCCTTCCAATTCGTACAACCTACACAACCGAAAAACTTGCTCACATTTACATAAATGAAATCGTATCCCGACACGGCGTACCCGTTTCAATTATCTCTCTGATCGTGATAGCCATTTCACCTCTTGTTTCTAGCAAGCCGTACAAGAAGCTTTGGGAACCCGAATTGACCTAAGCACACCGCCTACCATCCCCAAACCGACGGTCAATCCGAGCGAACCATTCAAACTTTAGAAGATTTGCTTCGCGCTTGTGTACTAGACTTCGGTGGGAACTGGGATCAACATCTTCCACTGGCTTAATTTTCGTATAATAATAGCCATCATAGTAACATTCAAGCGGCACCATATGAAGCGCTGTACGGGCGGAAATGTAGATCACCCTTGTGTTGGACTGAGGTTGGAGATACCCAAATTACTCGATCTGACTTGATTCAAGAAACCACTGATAAAATCCGTAAAATCATTATCAAATTGAAAATCGCCCGAGATCGACAGAAAAGCTACGCTGATGTTCGTAGGAAACCATTATCTTTTGAAATAGGCGATAAAGTATTCCTCAAGGTATCCCCATGGAAAGGCGTTATTCGATTCGGTGAAACTGGTAAACTAGCTCGGCGATACATTGGACCGTATGAAGTAATTTCTAAGATCGGTCCTGTAGCCTACCGACCGAAATTACCTTTGGAGTTGAGTTCTATTCACGATGTCTTTCATGTTTCGAACCTGAAAAAGTGTCTGAACGACGAAACCGAAATCGTGCAATTAAAAGATTTAAACATAAACGAAAAACTAAATTTCGTTGAAGAACCGGTGGAAATATTAAAGGGAAAAATAAAACAATTAAGACACAACAAAATCTCTCTAGTCAAAGTTCGGTGGAATTCAGAACGGGGACCCGAATTCATGTGGGAGTAGAAATTCGAATTCAAAAAGAAATACCCGCACCTGTTTCCAAATAAAGACAAAGTTGAATAATCAAATTTCAGGGACGAAATTTTCTAACGGGGGGAGAATGTGACATTTGAGCCAAAACAAGGTACACCTTAGTACGTATTTACCGATTAAGCAAATAAACACTTTTTGCGTAACAAACGAACGATTAACCGAACGTGTCGGGTTAGGACCCAGAAATCCAGGGGGGCCATCTATAAGTGTTATACGTTTAATATAAGCTAAAATATTAGTAATATGGCCTTAGTTCGATAGCAAACAAGTTAAACGAAAACATGCTCGTTTAACTACCCACTATAGGATTTAAACGCGAAAGATAGTTACAAACCAAGCATTGTATCATCAGTTAAGACGAAAAAGACTTACCAAACACTTGTTTGAAATGTTTTAAGCGATCCGTGAAAATATTTTTGATTTTTACAAACATATAGTATGTTTTTATAAATTTACACAAAACTAGCCGAAAAACACTCGTTTTCGCACTGTTTGACACACCCGATAAGTTTTGAGCGCCAAAAACCGAACCCGAAATAAATTTGGGGTTGGGATTTCACGTAAGGGCAAGAAAAATGAGACAAATGATCAAGAGGGGGGGCCCATGGACCCCACCTTTGGGGCGGCCGAATAGGGGAAACCCCCCCCCCCCCTTAGTTTCCTTTAATTATAAATTAAGTTCTAAATATTTTTGAAGACATTTCTTGTGGAAAAATCCGTAGAACAGCCTATTTCTTTCAAAACCCAGCAAGAACAAGGTAAAAAGCTTCATTTTTGGCTAACTTTTAACTCGTTAAAGCTCGCTTAATCACTTGTAAACACAATTTGATTACTAAAACTCATTCCTAACCATGTAAAAACCCTAAAAATGGTTCATAAATGTGTTTTTATCATACACATAGCGAGGAACCTGGTTTGATAGTTTTTTTAGCCATAAACACAGATTAAAGGGTTGAAACGGCGTTTTTACGGTTCAAAAGTTCGTTTTTGTGCACTAGCCGAAACCCTAAGTTAAGGGCTGTTATGTTGATGAAAATTGCTTGGTTTGTGATATAGGACTTGTATCTAGCCTACATAGGAGCACAAGAGCTTGAAAAGTTGATTAGAAAGGCGGAATCGAACCAAAACCGCTAAGGTAATGCCGAAACACTCGCTTACGGGCTGTTTAGGTTAAGGTTGTGATGTGCATATTATTAGGCTTTGAAATTTTGCAGGGACATCAGGGATCATTGAGTCCCTGTTCAAATTTGGTAATTTTTCGACCATCCGAGAATATTTGGCGAATTTATTACTGAATTGGGACGTTTAATGGAGAAAAATAGTTAAAATGCTTTAAAAATTATGAAATTTTTCTGGGAACTCAGATTTAATTTATTTTGATCACATATGAATTTTGGGATCATTTGGAGAAGTCTAAAGGGGTTTTGTGTATATGCGTTCGTGTGAATTTTTATAGCCAAATCTGGGCCGAAAAGAATATTGCACGAGCTTTATACATTCTGGAATTGATACAGGTTATTTTGGGATATAATTTGGGTATTCACGAATTTTGGTGGAATTTTTGGAAATTGTTTGGTATAAACGGACGATTTTCAGGCGAAATATAGCTGATAAAATGAATTTTTATAAATTAATAAATCAGTATATAATACCAGAAATATTTTTATGAAACTCTACATATTTTAATTGATAAGTGGCTAAATTTTCATAATTTAATGATTAACGGTTAATTAATTATGCTAATTTGAAGATTAAACAAATTCAGTTTTTATAAAAACCGGCAAGTTCACGACTAACGAACCTGCGGGAATATCAAAACACCAAGAGTGATCAAAAATCATATTTTTGGATTAATTAAGTAAAAACGAACTTTTCTATGAGAAACCTGGACAATCTGGATAGATTGTGCGCGTTTCTTCTCAAATCAAACTGAATAAACGGAAAAGGGCCCCGTAGCTAATCCGGGACCCCAATATGTGATCTTTCTTTATCATTTTATTAACCAATACATTTACCCAATCATATTTCCCCATAATTACATTTACATACATACATACATATATACTTATTTCATGATTACAAGTGTTAACTTGTAAAAACTCATAACTGTTTTCTTGAAACTCGTGAAACTCACCAACTCTAGTAGTTGACCCATGTTAAACGTGCTTTTCAGGTGTGATACCAAAGTTGGAAAATCCGTGAATTTGTACTATTTGTTACCAAACGTGATCGATGCGGTGTGAATAGACGCAGACTTACTAATACGAATAGAATAACTTACAAGTATATTTTGTTATAACACCTAGTTTGTAATCAAGGATAGATCACTGTAATATAATGTAAATTAGTTGTAATGTTTATTTATAAACAATGTTGTTGATACCAGAGGTGTCTGTTACATTCCCGTTTTACGCTTCCGCATTGTGCCAGTCGGGGTGTGACATCACCGCAGTTGTAACATCGCAGCTTTGACTTGCCGAAACCGATCCTCTTCCTGTCTGAATCCTTGAAGCTGTCTTTCCCATACATCTTAATGAAGTTTGTAGCTCTTTGCCCGGCCTTTGCCATTTGGTACTTGATATCCATCTTGTCGAGATCCTTTTGATTGATATCTCTCATATCCCCAATCTCAAATTGTGGTGGCAATAGATTTCCTTGCATCAACTCTTCATGACTTGACAGAAAAGCCTGAACTATTGAAACATTGGAATCATTCAGCAACGGGAGAGCTTCACAGTAGCTTGATGGTTTTCTTGGTTGGGGTTTTGAGGATAAGGAAATCCCATGAGCTTTTAAGGCTTGTTCAACCGCACTATCAACTGCTTTTTGAAACGAGCTAGAACCAGTTGAAGTAGATTGGTTGCCGGTTGAGATGAATGCAGTTGTCTGTTGTGGCATACTTGAGGAGTACTTTGGAGTAGTCACTGGGTACACATTCTGCTGAGTTTTGCTAATGAAAGTAGTTGGCATTGAAGATGCAGTACTCACCCCAGCTTGATTCTGAGAACTCAGATGATTGTTCATTCTCATTTGTTCGTCCATTTCAAATGATTTGATAGTGGATATCAAATCACTGTTTGTCATAGCATTCAGATTGGTGGTTCTCTTGATTGTGATTGTGTTTGTACTCCAACTATAAGGCAACGAATTCATCAACTTGTGATTGACCTCAGAGTTGGTGATGTTAACACTTGCAGCTCTGACTCTAACCATTAGCTTCTCAAATCTCTTCACCAAGTCCAACACAGCTTCACCTTGACGATGGTTGAACATATTGAATTCTTCCTTCAATAGGGCTTTCTTGTTTTCCATAATTTCAGCATTGCCCTCAACCTTCTTAACAAGTGTATCCCACAGACCTTTTGCACTTCTGTGTTCACGCAGAGTTTTAGTGATCTCATTTGAAAGACAAACTGTCAAAGTGAGATATGCTTTCTTGTCTTGTGCTAACAGGTCCCTATCATTTTGATCATAATTTTCAGGAGTCTTTAGTTGTTCCCCAACTTGTGTAACAGTCATGGGAACATGAGGACCTTGTTCAAAACTTCTCATTAAGTCAGACTCAGTCAACGAGATATAGTTCTTGAACCTCCATTTAAAATCGGCAAAGTTATCATCTAAAGTCATGTACTTTGGTGGCTTTGTAGGTGTTCCCACTTGGTTTTCTAATAACAAATACCCCTTCAATAGCTCAGAATCAGTGCTCGTCATGGTTATCACACTTTCAAACACAAACAATTCAAAAAAACTCAAGATTCCAACACAGACAGGTATTTCGCGCGAAACAGACTTATGCGAAGCGAAAAAGTAGTTCCAAACGAAGCGAAAAACTTAGATGAACAGTGATGCGAAGCGAAAAACTTGCATGCGAAGAGAAACTGTGAACAGTAATGCGATGCGAAAAAGTTTCCAAGCGAAGCGAAACATAAACAGTGAAGCGAAGCGAAAAACTTTTCAAGCAAAGCGAAAAACTTTTAGGCGAAGCGAAAAACCTTTATGCGAAGCGAAAAAATTTAAGCTTCCAGAAGCAATTTTTCTAGGGATCTGTCCACCTAACCTTGTCCACCTAACCTTGTCAGTTCTGGTCAAAGGTTGTTGCACTGATTTTTATGCCATGAGAAGCGAAATTTTAACTTATCATTTTTATCAATTTTACAAATCTGAAACACCAAGTTTAACATTTTTAAACCCCAAAACTTTTAGATCTAGAACAAGTACACTTGCTGTTTTCACCAAGAACACACTCTAAGTCATGATTAACAACTATGAAGCCGAATCTTTTTGTATTTTTCTTGTTTTTGTGAGTTTTCTTGTCAAGAACACTTCTTTTTTTTCCCAAGATCAAAAACCAAGGTTGTGATCCAAAAACCCTCAGCTGGTGAGACGAAACTCTGATACTAATTGTAGGTCCCTATGTGGGTGGATCTAACAACGTTCTTGGCTCAACCTAACTTAGTGCTAGCGAAAATCACACTAAGCAACCTAAGAGGTCTCAGATCTTGAGTTTTATGTTCGGGTTTAGAGAGAGAGACGAGAGAAAGAAAATATGTGTGTGTTAGAGAATTTTGGCAAAAAGGTTGTTCTTTCTCATGCCATGCTCCCTATTTATAGAGGAGCGTGCATGAGAAACATGTCATTGTCAATGCCCAATGGGCTTATTTACAAGTTTTTCCCTTGAGCCTATACATACAAAACAAACAACTAAAGCCCAAGAGATACAAAATCAATACAAAAGACTTAATACAAAAGGGAACCTAACACTTATAATAAATGTAGGTCCATGTAAAATGTTACATAGCATAAAATGTTACTTGCAATGTAGACTAGATATGACTTCTTTTTGGTTTTGTTCGATCAATTCCCGCGTGAATTCAAGGGTGAAAGATACCTCGTCATAAATACATAAAATAATAAATTCCAAATCACCAAAAGGCCAATCTACATTTAATCTTGAATTCAATACAGTGAATTAAATTCCAAATTTAACTTCTTTTCGTTCACACCAACAACTATATAAACCTCAAATCATGTTATCAAAGAATCCCATACTCAAAACTAAAAAAATGGAAACAAACAAGACAACAAACCATACCCCAGAAATCGACTCGAAAAATGACTTTGATTCTTTCTATCACGAGCTTGAAAGGCGAATATTGCCATTAATACCCGATAATGATGAGAATGAAGATTGTGTTGGGAGTATGACCACCAAACGATCAACTCATATGTCTATCGGCAGACAAACATCCATCTTGGAGCAACAAACCGAAAGCTATTTTTGTTGGGAATATGATTTTGAGAGTTCAACGAGTTTAGTACCAAATGTGTGGATGAATACGAGCAGTGGAACAGGTTTTTTATTCCTCGTACAAACGTTACTGGAGGATATAAACCAAGTATGTATTTTCTTTCTTGTTATTCCTTTTTATTATTATTATTATTTTTAATATTTATGTTGTTTTTAATTTCTTTTAAAGTGTTATATTCTTTTTGTAAATAGTATTTTGACATGTTGTCTTTTGGGATGGTGGTTTTGCAGGAAGAAGAAGAAGCAAAGGCAAAAAGGGAGTGACTAAAGTTTTAGTTGATTAGTTAAAAAGATACATGTAATGATATAATGCAAGTTATGTGTTGATTTTGCGTGGAGCATTATTTTGGTGTAACCAAAACTAATAAGTAAAAGCAGCTTCAATTCCATTATTTTGTGAACTATGGTTGTGGTTGTTTGAGTTCAATTTAAGTTAAACAGTGAAGCTTCACGCAATACATTTAAGTAGTTGACTTTTATCTTTGTAGCGTATCTTTAATGTTCATCACATTTCGAAAGAAGTTAAAATGATTGGTTAGGTTTACACAAGTGGTTTCAACATATAAAGTATAAAATGGTTCTGCTATTATCCGAGTACGTTGGTTCTTTAACTAGAAAGGATCTTGCGTGCGTTATGCGATTATTCGAGTATATTAGTTGTTATCAACTAGAAAAGACCTTACTTGCGTTTTTACACATGTTCATAGAATTGTATGGTTTTTATGTATGTATATTAAAACTGTGGGTATATTGGTTTTTAATGATCCCAACTATTATCTTTTGGTCACTGCTGGTCCCAACTAATGAATTGGCTACTATGGTCCCAACTTTTAAAGTATTTGTTCCTAACGGTACGCGACTAAGAGAATCCTAATGTCGTTAGTTTCAGGTCGTCGGAAAAAGGGTTTTGGCCGGAAAACTCAATTTTTCCCCGAAAACTCAACATTTTCGTCCCAAACATCTCGGTAACTTCGTATCGGACCGAACCTTTTTTCTAGTAAAAGCCCCAATTATTGAGCTCGTCGGAACCTTAGAACCATCGTCAGAATCGGTTGATGATGCTCAAGTAGTGGTAGTTGGTTAGCGGTGGTTAAGGTGTTCAGATGGTGTTTTCCGGCAACAAATTTGAAATTTCCAGCCAAAAAAGTTTTCTCGACGACCTGAAACTAACGACGTTAGGATTCTGTTAGTCAAGGACCATTAGAAACAAATATTTTAAAAGTTGGGACCATCAGTAGCCAGCCAATTCATTAGTTAAGACCAGCAGCGACCAAAAGGAAATAGTTTGGACAATTAAAAACCAATATACCAAAACTGTGTGTAGTTAACCTTTTATTTTATATACATGCTACATGGGGGGGGGGGACGACTCGCGCCGGAAAAAAGATTCAATAATGTCAAAACGGACCGACATAAACTCCAAATGCCAACCTTTTAATTCAGTTTATGCTCAGAATAAAGAGGCGTGGGGTAGTGGTGCCGGTGATGCGGGATCAATGAAAAAACATTGATAGAATGTCACAAAAGGTCGGGGAGCTTCAACTACATGAGCTGTTTGAATCGTATAAAGATTCACCATAAGTGGTGGCCCGTAGTTGCCGTCGGCTCTGGAAGTCATAGGCCATCAAAAAGGTCTAAAACCTCATCTTCGGTTGATCCAAAACACCGAGGTCTAATGCTCATAACTTCAACCTAAATGATAATGTTCTTAAGCATGTCGTTGAGGATGTTATCGAGATTCCTCTAACCGGGGGGGGGGGGGGGGTGGAAGAAGCTAGGGAAAGGGGTCGGGTCATTGTAGGCGGGTGCTGGTGAAAATATGGCAAGACAGTTCGAAGAAATAAACCGTCGACTCCAAGATATACGCAACCTTAGTTATGAGCGTCTTCAAGTCAATAAGAAGGCCATCGATGTTATTTTGGTGAGGCAATTTGACACCAACCTCGAGGTTTTAAGGAGAGATCTCCCTGTCCGACCCGAGAATCCAATGTCTAGCCAAAAAAAGAAGAAATAAAATTGTCAAAAATACGACATGAAGTAGTTTTTATTTGTTTTAAGTAATTTTATATTTTAGTTAGTATTTTTAATTTTAAGGTAGTTTTTTTTATTAAATTTAGTTTTTTATTTTATTTTAATTTTTGTTTTAATGTAGTTTTTTTAATGAAATATTATTGTTTAGTTTTAAGTAAAAAATAATTGAGTAATGATTGCCGCAGAGTTTTGAAAAGAATTTTAACTACATCTTCTTTTTTGCAAATGTTGAATGTTGAATGAGCGTCACATGACTTGAAATGCTTGAAGGTAAGATATTTTGACTACGCATGGCTATATCCTAGCCCCTAGGTGATCTGAGTTCAAATCCTTGGTTCCGCATTTTTTGTTTCATACAAAATTTGGGTGAGTTATCAAACAGATGCTTAGCGGGTACCCGCCGCAGCAACACGTTGGTTTAAAAAAACTCAATAAAATTAAAAGTAAAAGTAATGATTCCCAGTGGCGAGGCTTGGGCTTAGCCATGGCGGTGACCGAAGTCACGGACCCAAAAATTTTCGGGTCGGCGATTCGGTTCGTGTCGGTGGTTCGATTCGTGTCGGTGGTTTGGTTCGGGTCGGATCAAACAATATGACATCCATATATATAATTTTTTTTCATTCATTCAAAACAATTGTTTTTACAATTAAGAAGATTCAATAGGTTAAGTTAGAGTAAAATTTCATCATACATTACCTATTACAAGTTTAATTGACTAATTTCCCTAAATCCCCAATTCACAATTACAAACCCTAATTTTATAATCGTTGATTTACCAACACAATAACACCAAGGAAGAGCAGATAAAGTATTACCTTGCGGTGGTGGATGAGCGGGGATGAGCGGCGGCAGTGGATGAGCGCGGACGGCGGTGGGGCGGTGGGTGGGTGGCGATGGCGGTCAGTGGCGAAGCTTGCGCTTCGTCATGGCGGTGATCGAAGTCACGGACCCAAAAATTTTCTGTTTGCGATTCGGTTCGTGTCGGTGGTTCAGGCCGTGTCGGTGGTTTGGTTTGTGTCGGTGGTTTAGTTCGGGTCGGATCAAACAATATGACATCCATATATATAATTTTTTTCATTCACTCAAAACGATTGTTCTTACAATTAAGAAGATTCAATATGCTAAGTTAGAGTAAAATTTCATCATACAATACCTATTACAAGCTTAATTGACTAATTTCCCTAAATCCTCAATTCACAATTACAAACCCTAATTTTATAATCATTGATTTAACAACACAATAACACAATGGAAGAGCATATAAAGTATTACCTTGCGGTGGTGGATGAGCGGGGATGAGTGGCGGCGGTGAATGAGCGCGGACGGCGGTGGGGCGGTGGGTCGGTGGCGGTGGCGGTGATGATTGGCAAACAGAAGGCAGAAGGGAAAGGGAAGCAGGTGAGGGCGTGCGTGAGACTGAGGCCGATCATTTTTTTTTTTTAATTCCCATTTGTTTTTTGTTTTTTATTTAAAGTTATGTTATCCAATAATTTACAACACGCCCCCTCCAAATTTAAGTGCTATTAAAAACTAAGCTTTTCTACAATTTTTATAACATTTGTTTATAAAAACCGTGATGTACTTTATAAAAAAAATCAAACAATAGGGTATTATATTTAAAAAAAAAATTGGTGGTGACTGGTAGCTCTTTGAAAAAATAATTTGGCAATGACCGCGTTTAATACCTATAAAAATTTTCAGAAAAAATCGCAAAATTTACCATATTAACGAAGAAAAAGGCGGTGACCGGACACTCCGGGTCCCTATAAAGCTGCGCCCCTGATGATTCCTACTGCATATATGTTAATATAATAGCTTATTGTAAGTGTGGTCCAAGTGTTACATAGCATAAAAAGCCAGGATTTCCCACCATTATTTTAAACTCTTGCAATGTATAGATATGACTTCTGTTTGGTCTTGTTCGATCAATTCCCGCGTCAACTCAAGTGAGAAGTGAGAACGATACCAATGATACCAATATTTAATGTTTATTGATTTAATTACACGTAGTAAATACATCAAACATTAAATTCCAAATCACCAAAAGGAAAATCTGCATTTAATATATCTTGATTTTAATACAATTACTTAAATTCCAAATTAAACTTCTTTTTGTTCACACCACCAACTATATAAACCTCAAATCATTTTGTCAAATCGTCTCACTCTCTAGTTAATAAGCATGGAATCAAACATGACAACAAACCTTACCCAAGAAATCGACACAACAAATAACTTTGATTTTTTCTATTACGAGCTCGAAAGGCGAATATTGGCATTAGTATCCGATGATGTGAACAAAGACTGTGTTGGGAGTATGACCGCTAAACAATCAACTGATCATATGCCTATCAACAAACAAAGGTCCATCTTGGAGCAGCAGACCGAAAGCTATTTTTGTTGGGAATATGATTTTGAGAGCTCTACAAGTTCAGTACCAAACGTGTGGAGGAATGCGGGCAGTGGAACGGGTGTGTTCTTTCCTCGTACAAATGTTACTGGAGGATATAAACCAAGTATGCCATTTTCTTATTATTAGTTTTTTTAAGTTCTATGGGGATTTTCTTATAAAGTGTTATATTCTTTTTGTAAATAGTATTTTGACATTGTGATGGTGGTTTTGCAGGTAAGAAGCAAAAGCAAAGGGCGAGTGAATAAAGTTCTGGTGGATTAGTTAAAAAGATATTTTATAATGCAAGTTATGAGTTAAATTTGTTGGGGTATTTTCTTTAGTGTAACCAAAACCAATAAGTAAAAGCAGCTTCCACTATTTTATGAACTATGATTGTGGACGTTTTGAGTTTAAATTTAAGTTATAACAGTGAAGCTTGACTAATACATTTAAGTAGTTGACTTTTAAAGTATTTGTTTAAAACCGAAAATTTACCCGCTCAATCCACTATAAATCTGTTTACAATATTGCTATTCTATTAGTTGTAGGATCAGATTGATACAAAACACGGTTGTTGATTAAAAAATGAATACTTTTCATTAAAGATAGATGCCTTATATTGGCAACAATTACAACGGAAGGAAAGAATCAATCAAACCCTAACAAATTTTAACGACTGAACTAGGAAATGATAAATGTGCCAAATAAACGTAAACAGAAAATAATAAAAAAGAACAGAAGACCTGGACTTTATTTTTCATTCTTTAACCACTTTCCCATGTTCACCAACTGATTTCTTCAACGATCTTCAACGGTCACTTTAGGATTTGAATCACTCTCAACATTAGTTATAATATCTTTGTAGCGTATTTTTAATATTCATCACATTTTGAAGAAGTTAAAATGGTTGGTTAAGTTTACACAATTGGTTTCAACATATAAAGTATCAACCAACGGTTGAACTACTAAATCCCATTTGAACAATAGAAACTCCAATATGGATGAAACAGGAGCACATTAACATGCTTAAACTAGAGCAAATCAATTGTATAACACACATGTAGGGGCGTGTTGAGAGGTTCGAATTAGAACATCTATATCAATAGAAAAAACCTAAGGATTTTCGTTACACGACTTGATTTGGAATTGTATTTATAGAATTATAAGAAAAATATAAGTAACCTAACGTGTTTATATGATTGTTAAAACTTTAAATGTAACATAAATAGACAACATATTATGTTGTTCTACAATCTTCTTTTTAACTCTAGTGTATACATACTATGATATTCTAAAATTTCATTACAAACAATACATTTCATATCCCTATATACATATATAATCTAGGTTAAACTCAAAAGCATCATAACCCTTCACCTTTTTCCCTTTTTCTGATATAAGTTTTTAACTTATCAATTAGCTATTTCATTCAAATTAAATAGTTTAAAACAATCTAGTATTTATATTATTCAATCAAGCTTTTAACAATTAACTAGTGAACTCAAACCGCTCGTTGTGGGGTAAACTTATAATCTATCATAAATTGATAATACTTCGAATTGTTTTTTATATTGAATTGGGGAAATAATTTAGGGTTGGTAAACGAGGTTTGCTTTCAAACATTTACTTTAGATATTTATATCTATATTTATACTAACTAATGATTGTTTATGAACAATGACACGTGTCGCTCCCACAGTCTCCTCCCTCGAAATCTATATGACTCAAATGTCAACTCGCATGGACCTAATCCCGCTTCATACAAAAATACTCAAATCCCAATAACTCTTCTAACCCTAATTCCGTTTGCGTATCTTACTCATTAAATGCCACCTAATAACTCTCCGATCTTCTACTTGCGTTCACAACCAAGTTCTCATCAGTGGTGCTAAAACATGCAGTAAACTACTTGCGTTTAAAATCATACTATCATTATTGTTTTTCAAATATTCCTTTTTGGTTTTTAAACTTTTTTCTCTGCAAAAACACGCCTCTGCAATTATCGCCACCCTCGTGGCACGTAATTCCATTAGTTTTGATGAGAGAAAATATATTTGTTCAATAACTAGAAACATGAAATACTTTAATGTCTAAGAGTATAAGAAATGCTCCAACAAAAGCTATCTTTTACAAGTATAACAAAGATTGTACAATAAAATCTTTAATCAATACAATACCACTTATCCACAATATACACATCAACCAGCCAAATTTAAATTGATGTTTTTTCTATCGTCAATATTTACTTCAGAGCATGTATTAAAATCTTTAATTACTTCGATTACCATCAAGACTTCTAAGTATAGTAAATTAAACACCCGTTTAACAAACGTGTCATATCCGTGTAACATGAAGAAACGCCAGTTTAACCAGGGCTAAACAAGTACTCCCACAGGTGGTCATCGCTGAGATTCTGAGTCTAGGTGGTTGGCTGAGAAAGAGACTGGGGCGCTATGAATGCACCATCATGCTCACATGGTATGGATGATGCCTCCACAATAAAAACCCTTAGAGTTAGAGATAAGTATAAGTTTGTTGTTGTTGTTGTATTATCACTTTTATTAGGAATTAAAGTTAGAGTAGGATATGACTTAGTGTTGGTATAAATAGATAGATTGATAGGGTAATATAATATCTTGGTTGAGTTTTCATTTGAGTTAATAATATTAAATGCGTATATATACTTTTTTCTAACAAAATAAGGGTGGGTT
The DNA here is from genome assembly GCF_021521415.1 of Bidens hawaiensis. NCBI lineage: Eukaryota > Viridiplantae > Streptophyta > Magnoliopsida > Asterales > Asteraceae > Bidens > Bidens hawaiensis. The sequence goes on from NW_027493243.1 coordinate 287,725, forward strand.
ACTGAACCGATGCCTATCGCGTTCCTATTATAACAAGCGGGTTTGAAGCAACTAGTTAAAAATAAAAGTAGAAGTAAAAGTAATGATTCTTGCATTGTAGACATGATATGATTTCTTTTTGGTCTTGCTCGATTAATTCCCGCGTGAATTCAAGTGATAAAAAAGTACGTAGTAAACACACCACACACTAAATTCCAAATCACTAAAAAGCCAATCTACATTTAATATATCTTGAATTGAATACAATTGATAAAATTCCAAATTAACCTTCTTTTAGTTCACACCAACAACTATATAAACCTCAAATCATGTTTTTAAAGCATCTCACACTCTAGGTAAAGAGCATGGAAACAAACACGACAACAAACTGTACCCAAGAAATCGATGCAACAAATGACTTTGATTCTTTTTATTCCGAGCTTGAAAGTATATTGGCATTAGTATCCGATGATGTGAAAGAAAATGTGTTGAGAGAACGACCACTAAACGATCAACTCATATGCTGTCTATAAACAGACAAAGGTCCATCTTGGAGCAACAAACCGAAAGCTATCTTTGTTGGGAATATGATTTTGAAAGCTCTACAAGTTCAGTACCAAACGTGTGGAGGAATACAGGCAGTGGAACGGGTGTTTTCTTTCCTCATACAAACGTTACCGGAGGATAAAAACCAAGTATAAATTTTCTTCTTCTTTTTATTATTATTTTTTTAAAATCCTATGGGGATTTTCTTATAAATTGTTATATTCTTTTTGTAAATAGTATTTTGATATGTTGTCTTTTGTGATGGTGGCCTTGCAGGTAGAAGAAGTAAAGGCAAAAGGAGAGTGCATAGGGTTTTGGTTGATTAGTTAAAAATATATCTATAATGCAAATTTTGAGTTAAATTTGTTGGGAGCATTTTTTTGTTGTAACCAAAACTAATATGTAAAGCAGCTTCCTTTATAAAATCATTTGGTATTAGAGCATTGTTTTGTAAACTATGATTTTAGACGTTTGAGTTGCAATTTATGTTAGTGAAGTTTGACTAATACATTGTTGGATTTTATAGACGAGTTCGGTTAAGTCAACGCGGCTGATCGAGTTATGACCCGTGAGAGTTACACATTGGGTAACAAGCATGAAACCCCTTAAACTAGTTAATCGGCATTGGCAATTATTAACGAGATTATAACATATAGTGGACTGGGCTTTAGAGTAAGAGATGGGTTTGGTGGCCCGGTTTGACTTAACTAGTTTATTATAACTAGTTAACCTAATCATAAGTAAGACATTAACAAAATCAAAAACCTAGCCACCAATAAGCTCTCCATCTCTTCTCTCTCTTCACTACCATCCCCGGCCTCCTGCTGCCTGTCGGAAACCACCGTCGGTCAGCTGTTGCCCGCCAGAAGAGGACCGTCGCCGTTGCCGCTGCTCCGCGTTGCTGCCACTGCTGCTGTCCAGCCACCGTCTCACGCCACCGCCGTTGCCGCTGCATTCGTGCACCGTCACCGCTGGGCTCCGTCTCGTTTGGTGACCTAGCGAAGTTCGTTATCACTCGGTGTCTCAACCGGCTATTTGTTAACCGAGGTAAAATTAAATATATTGTCGGTTTATAATTATATTTAATTGGTTGTTTAGATTTATACTCATATTGTTTGTAACCGAATCCTGTATGGTTCCACGAAGTGATGATTACTCGTTTATTTATTCCGTTGCGTTCATGATAATTTTAATGAGATTAATAATTATGAAACCATAATTAAAACCGGGTTTAAATGTTAAACTGTTGACTGATTACCATTGGAACCCAATAGTGGTATCAGAGCCTTGGTTACAGCATAAGAGTCGAATCCGGTACCATGACTAGTTCTACATCACAAACTTTAAGGTTGTTGAAGTTTTTGAACTGGATAAAATTTTAGGGCAACATTGGTTGGTCAAAATTTTGTTTATTTTATTTGACCAAAACGATTACCCAATTTTTATTTTTTGTTGAATATGTAAATTTGGCTCGACCTTGTGTGTTTTGTTGATTGTTTTGGTTTTGGCCATATGGATGGTTCAAAAGTTGTATTGCTTTCGATTTTTAATTCTATGATTTTTGGACATTTTGATGGTTCAAAATCGTAATAGGCAGGGTTTAGTTTTTCACTATATATATTAGTAGAATATTGTAATGAAGAGACTTGAAGAAAAAACCGAGGACGAGGACGAGGACGAGGACGTGGAGTTCTTAAAGTCAGTGGGAGATACTAAAGATGACGGGATGCACCAAGAGTCCATCCTTGTGGTTGTTTTGTGTTGTGACCCTTTGACACGATTGATCTTGCTAATAGGCTCTAACAAGATCATCATTATTCTTGGCCATTTAAGATTTACATATTTCTATTTGCTATTGTGGTCGCTTACTTTATTATAACTATTATAACACCACCAACCTAATACCAAATATTTTAAAATAAACTTATTAACCAATCATGTTTTGCAAAATTAAACTAAATTTGATTTTCCAAAACTAATAACTTAATAGTTTATCTATTAACTTAAAATTGGTTATCGCGACAAACTTAGTTTTAATAGGTTATATAAAACTAAGTGTCCCGAGAGATGAAAGGGTTCATCAAGCTGTCCTGATTAATACAGTAAAACTGAACTTTTACTCTATTCGGTAATATATAAACTTAATCCCAATTTTAAAATCAATACTCTATGTCATCCTACTATAAGCCACACTTGAGGTATACTACGAAACTTCAAAGTGTTTGGAGCTACAACACCGCACTTGATTTTTAGCCTATACCTTTAAGGTGAAAGGGTTTCGTTGACACACCCAGCCCTTTCACAAGTGACTGTACTAGGGTGACTATTACTTTACTCTCCTGTTACATGCTACAACTGTCTGGAGACTAAGGTGGGCATAGATGAGGCTAAACGTATCTTCTTTGGCAATTGTTGTCTTAAAAAGGCCTCAAAACTGAGAGTTGTGCTTAATTCACAATTGACAATCGTTTTCAGTATACCTAACCACTTACTAATGTTGTGTGCTACAGCTGCCATTAGTAACAGGAAGCCAGATTCTCAAGTTCCTATTTTATTAATGTTATTAGATCAATAATAATAGGATTATAAAATCTTAAATACTAATTAAATTACTTTTGCTTATTTAACAGATGTCAACTGAAAATAACTCCTCATTCACTCTTAAGACTATTCTTGAAAAAGAAAAGCTGAATGGCACCGCAACCTGAGACTTGATCTCATAATGGCAAAGAAGCACTATGTTTTCCTTGGACCAATTCCAACCGAGCCTGAAAACAATACTACTGCTGTAAAAGTTCTTGATAAGCATAAAGACGACTCTTCTGAACTCGCCTGCATTATGCTAGCCACCATGTCCTCCGAGCTTGCTAAAGGCTTGAAAGATCTTGGTGCCTATGAGATGCTTGAGCAACTCAAGGGCATGTTCTAGAAACAAGCCCGTCCAGAATGTTTCGACACCATGAAGCAATTAATTAGTTGCAAAAAGGAACAGGGATCCTCTGTTAGTGCACATATCGCCAAAATGAAATGGTACATCGACCAGTTCAAGAAACTTGATCATCCCTTGTCGGATGAAGTGGCAGCGAATTTCATTTTGAACTCTCTCCCCAGCTCTTACGACCACTTCGTAATGAATTTTAATACGAACGCCTGGGTTAAGACGGTGTCGGAGCTTCATGGTATGCTCAAAATGGCTGAGATGAATATTCCAACTAAAACTAATCAAGTTCTAATGGTACGATCCAATGGTGTGAAGCCTAATCCCAAGAACCGGGGTTATAACGGTAAAGGCAAGAAGAAGGTTACTGTTGCTGCCAAGCATCCCAACAACACTAGCAAGGGTGTTGCAAAGGTACCACCGCCGCCTCCTAAGGAGCGCCAGTGCTACAAGTGCAACAAAATGGGACACTGAAAACCCAACTGTCCTGGCTATCTTACTGAGCTGAAGAAACAGAGGACCAATGGTGAAAGCTCCTCTAAAGGTATTTCCATTTACGGTATTTGATACCGGATGTGGTTACAACATCGCTAATGTCTTGCAGGAGCCTGAAAAGAAGCTGGAACAAGGCAGCATGGAACTCATCGTTGGTGATGGGAAGAGAGTCCCAGTTCTTGCAACTGGCACGTATCGTTTTGCTTGTCCGTCTGGCCTTGTAGTTACTTTGAATAACTGTTTGTTTGCACCTGGTTTGACCAGAAACATTATTTCAGTTTCTTTACTGTTTGAACAAGGATTTAAGTACGCTTTCAATCGTATTGCTATTTTTGCTTACTTGAATGATGTCTTTTATCTTGAGGCTAAACCTCAAAATTGCATTTATGAGATTGATGCTCTAGTAAACAATAATGTATATAATATTTTTAAACGTATTAGATCTAGCATCAATGATACATTTATATGGCATTGGCGACTTGGCCACATAAGCAAGACACGAGATAATAGACTCCAATCCGAAGGGATTCTTGAATCCACAGGACCAGACTCCGTTGACGACTGCGAGTCTTGTTTAGCTGGAAAACTCGCCAAAGACTCCTTCAATCATTAAAGTGAACGGGCAAAGGATCTGTCAGGACTTATACATGCTGATGTCTGGAAGCCTTTAGAACCATGTCTAGAAATCATGAAAGGTACTCCATTTCTTTTATTGATGATTACAGTCGATATGCTTATGTGCATCTTATGAAACACAAGCGTGAAACTTTTGAAAGGTTCAAAGAGTTTCAAAACGAAGTGGAAAACCAACTCGGAAAAAAAAACTAAAATGCTTCGATCAGATCGAGGTGGAGAGTATCTCAGCTCAGAATTCATCAATCATCTAAAAGAGCATGGAATTGTTTCACAGCTCACTCCACCCGGCACACCCCAACATAATGGAGTGAGCGAGGAGAAATAAAACCTTGCTAAACACGGTCTGATTGATGATGCGTAGAACTAACTTGCCTCACTCCTTTTGGAGCTTTGCCCTTATGACTGCCGCCCGCATTGTCAATCTGGCTCCATCTAAAAAGGTAAACAAAAACCCATATGAGATATGGCATGGGCATAAACCTAATTTGTGTTTCCTTAGAGTATGAGGATGTGATGCGCATGTCACCAATGATTCTGATGACTAGCTCGATCCTTGCGTCGTAAAAGTTATTTTCGTCATTATAACCAAAGCAGATATTATTTCTTCTATCCTGATACAAATTTGATTTCTATCAAAAGGAAGGGTCATTTCCTCCAGAAGGAAATTCTCGATCGAGGAACTGAATTTTCGATCTTGAAGAAATTCAAGAACCACAAACAACCGCTGAGGAAGTTGGAATGCACATACCTATAAAGCACGGCTAGTAGCAAAATTACTCAAACTCAGGGTATTGACTATGATAAACCTTCTCGCCCGCTGCTATGACTAAGTCAATAAGGATACTACTTGCCATAGCCATGTTTTATAACTACGAGATATGGAAACTGGATGTCAAAACCATTTTTCTTAATGAAAACCTTTCTGAAGATGTCTGTATGGTTCAGCTTGAAGGTTTTGTCGATCCCTGATGTGCTAAAGGCGGTCTATAAAATATTAACCTAACCTAGACACTCTAGTTTTAAATTTATAAACCTAGACTCCCCTAATGCTAGACCACCAGACAAGTAAGTGTACCTATTGATTGTAATAAATCCTAATGAAGTCCGGATATCGAACCCAAAGGACACTAGAGGCACCTAAACTAGACTCTGGCTAAAAACCTAATGATTTTACTGATTTGGACAATTAACTAATTAAGACAGAACTAACACTGACAATGACAAACTGCAACACCTAGGTTTAGAATCCTAGACAAACTCAAAGATAGGAGAAGCACCACCTAGGTTTAGATCCTATCTGTGAATCTTGGATCTCTCTCGGCTATGAAAACTATGATGGAACCGAGGATCTTAGAATATGGCATCCATAAGCAACCTAATGGATCCCTGATCATTCTCTGAGTGTGAACTAAAAGGAAACTAAGGGGCATTTAAACTTACCGGTTGGTTGGATTACCTATCAGTCTCTCCAACAAATACTAAAGTACCCTAAAAGACAGATTACCTGTCAGTCTCACTATTTCAATACACCCTAAAGTGCAAGGGGTAACCTAAGAGCAATCGATAAGACACGGAATTACAATGAAACTAGGGACATATAGGGAAACCTCCTGTCATAGTGTTTAAACCTGAATTCCTAACCCCGAAGATAACCCGACTATCTATCACCTATCAACTATCTAGATAGGTAGAATATGAAGTTCTAACCAATACTACATCTAGAAAAACCATAAAATAATCACAAACACACAGCAAGAAACCTAAAAATGCATCTATAACTGAAATACATTCAACAAGACATGCGGAACAAAGAATGACGATAAATCAGACCTAAATATGTGTACACATCATAAACATTGCAATCAAGTTCTTTACTTTAGCATTAAACCAACAATAATCTCCAATAAACCGATAAAAACCCGTAAATCACAAAGTAATCATCAAAAACCTAGGTATAACGGGAATCTAGCTAATAATCATCAAGAACAGCAGCAAAATATAATACTTAAGCACATACATGTTCTGGAAATAGAAGAAAACACAAGAAAAAATGAATAAACAAACAAATACTTTCTTAATGATCAATCTCGTGCACCAGCCTTTAATATCTTGATCCCGAACACTCTCCTGCTCCAAAATCGCCCTAATGGTCCCTGAGGAACGGCTAAACTTTTGTTCTTTCATCTAGGTTTGTAAAAATTACATAAATAGGAGTTTCCAAAAACTTTGTCGACATAAAGGTTCCCCACGCATCGCGGGGAACTTGGCTTATTCCCCTGCAATGCGCGGGGGACAAAATGGTCGTGTCTGAAATTTTCCCATCTTCTAGGTTCCCCGCGCATGGCGAGGAACTTAGCTTAATCCCACGCAATGCGTGGGGAACTTTTTTCTAGATTTTTTTTATTTTTTTTATTTTGTGTTCACGTTTTTCGTGCTATTCTCCATACGATCTGAATCTCCATCATGTAGCCTCGTTTTCTCCTCTTTTTATGCATGGCTACCTGTAAACACGATAAACCGTAAGTACATGCCATTTTTGATATATAAACAATGAAATTAAGCATGATTTAATAAAGAAACGAGTATTAAAACCAGATGTGTTGCCCACACTTAATATTTTTCGTCCTCGAAAAATATAGAATGCAATGGAATCATAATTCAAAATCAATCGTTAAAACATATAGCTTAAATTGTTAAGCACAGAGAAACGCAAAAACAAACGATTGCCGATATTGTCCACTTAAACCTAGCCACCAGCCTATCAAGCCCCCCCCCCCATCATATTTAACGATTAAGTTCAAATTATATCAATAAACCTCTAGGTCATCTAAAGAGTTACAGATATGCTTGCCCCCATCTCAAGCATAATCAAGACAATTTAAACCAGGTTGAAGTAGACTGGTTCAACTTATCGCCATAAGGTAAACACCCTTTAATCATAAAAAAAATGCACTTAGATGGAATTTAGATGGATGAAAGGTCAAGTTAAGTCCTACGAGTAATACCTAAACCTAAAACTATATTAGTGGATTTTGGCCCAACATTGTTTCACCCGATCTGCAACCCAGTATATGATGTTTGCAGGCCTCCACTCTTAGTATTTCCTAAAAGTACTTATTGAGTAAAAACCTCGAACCCCAATAGTGTATCCTCATAGTCACCATCCCCTCGGTAACACGTAAGCTTTCGGCCTCGTTTAGTATGTACCTTTTGGTCTCTTTTTCTATTTTTATTTCTTTTTTTAAGTGAATGCTTCTTTGGCATTTGCATTACTTTCTCATACACTTTTACTTTCAAAATAAATGCACATCTTTGATGCTCGTGCATGTAATTCTCACCACCTCAAGGTAGTCAATTACGGTAATAGTCGCCATGCCTTATTGAATTTTCAACTTCACTACCCCCTCAAGATGAGAACCCACAAGGTTTATGATTATTAGGTTTATTAATAATAATCAAGCGACACATTTCAAAGCTAGTTGGGCTTACCGACACATCCCAAGCTTAGTGCGCTATATTTTTATTTAATCTCATATATAATAGTAGTTTTCAAAGATCAACTCTAAATAATAATATCATCTTCCATTATTCGAAAAATTAATTTTCGGAACATTTTTCAAATTTTTTCAAATTATTTATGATTTTTCTGATTATTAGTTTATTTTTAATTTCTTTTAAATCAAAACGTCAGTTCCCCATCCCCACACTTAAATTTCATATTGTCCCCAATGTGAGACAAGAAAAAGACATAAATAAAGCAGAAAGAAAAATAAAGTGGAACAGACTCCCCCTAAATGTATCCGTGAAAATATGTGATGAATCATGTTCTTTGCCTTTAAATTCGAACGCGATCCACAAATGCTGCAATAACGTAATCTCCCATGAACGAAAGCGGAAATCCTGAAGTAACTTGCATCCCCACACAAGTTTAAAACCATAGCTCAACAACCATCTCACAAGAAACTTTGGAACAACCTGTAAGGAAGAGAAGAAACACTTGGCAAAACAAAGACCTAAAAATAAAACTGAAAATAAAATAAAAAGAAAATATATTACCGGGTTGCCTCCCGGGAAACGCTAAGTTTACAGAAGAGATTTCAGCCGGACTTGTAACATTCGTTAATTTTTAAACCCGAAAACCCGACCCATTTTAAGTTTTCGGTTTTGTTTATATATGTTATTAATTAATATCAAGTTTCGTTTCGTGTAATTTATGTGACGTTCGTCAATTTTGAACTTATTCGTAATTCGCCTTTCAATTATGTGATCAATTCTAAGCAATTATATTTTTCACTACCCTTGTAGCATTCATAATCAAAATCATCTATTCATGTACATATCTCATGCAATTCACTTGAATTATTTTTGAACTATCATCATCATCATCATCATCATCATATGTTATCTAACTAATAAAAAACCAATGAACGCTTTAATTAGATAAAATTGATTGAAAGAGTTAAGACACTTTGAAAACCCCTTAAACTATTTAATTTTTTGTTTTTAATTATATTAAATATGATTAATTTTCATAAATACCATAAGACATAGCAACTCTATAATTTCACTATAAAAGGAGGACTAATCCTCAATCATTTTCACACCTAATACATTATAGCTTGAGAGCACTAACAGGTAATTTTTATGATTTCATGCATTTTATAGCTTTTGTTTTAATTTTACCTTGAATATTCATACTTCTTCATGATCATGGCACTTTTATCATGAAGATCTTATATTTTGGTTTTAAGAATCATTATGATCATGGATATCCAAGACAAACACTTTGATTTTTCTAAATCTTGGATCAAGCCTAGTTATTTTGCAAGAACAAGCATGAATATATATTTATCCAAATTTTATGATCCATTGATGATCATAAACTTTTGAACGTTTTCTTATAAATAAGATGATTTATATAGAATTATTTTTATTTAAATTTTTCTTTAAAATAGAACTAATAATCTTGATATCTTTAAATAATTAAGCATTGTTTATTTATGAAAATTGCAGCACCTATGAAGTAGATTGTTTAAGTGTTCTTTTTCTTTGAATTGATGAAATAACACATACTCTAACAAACTTAGTCTATCTGATAAATTCTAAAAGATAGCTGGTTGTATCAATGCTAGTCGTAAGTTAAATATGACTTTAAAAACATTTATATGACTTCCTTTGAGTATATTTTTATATTGAATCCTTTCTATGATGTCGTGAAGATTTTACACTCTTACCCGATTAATTCATTGCTGGGTTTTGTTATTTTAAGTTATGTTACTTTGTTTAGTACTTGAAACATTCTATCTATTCATGATTTGGGTCAAAACTCAACTAGATGTTTTCTATAAGTCTTATCTAATTTAAAGAGTATTTTACACACTATACTCGGATCGAAACATTCAATAAGTCCTCAACGTTTTAGACATCAAGGTTTTTATATAAAATTGGATCAAACCTAATGGTGTTTTAGCTAACATGTTCAAGAATCAAATTGAGGATCGTGAAAGAGGGAAAAAATTGAAATAGAAGATAATCAATTAATTGGAGAATTATGGTGCACGCATGCTACATTCTCTACCATTTTTTTATTTGAGGGTTGTGTGAATAATATTAACAGAACAAGAGATCCCACATATATTTGACAGGTATTTACCTGTTTTGAAAACTAAATTTTTTGAAACGGTTCAACAGTTCTTTTATTTTATCTCAAGATCTCTCCGACTCTTAGATTGTTTCTTGCAAACACAGATAGAGGGAAACTTGTTGATATGTTCGATCTTTATTTTTGATCTTTAATTCGCGAAATATGTAACAATTCTTAGTAGTAGGTTAAATATATTATGTTCGTTTTGATTTTGTTTTGTTGAAGTTTTATTTCTAAAACTGGATTTTTTTTATCTTTGTAATTGGAGATATAATTCTTCTCGAATTGGATTATTATATCGGTTCCATCTTTTATTTTCTTTGTTCTATCTTTTGGTTCCATTGCTGGTGATCGGTGTCGATGGGCCGGTCAAAACTAAGTTTAATTTGTGTTTCCTTATCACCGTAACTAGTTAAGGAAAATAGGGTGTCGAAATTCGAAGAATATGTGGTTAATGCTACACTTAATTGATTTTACTGATTATTTATGAAGATGCTGTCTTAAGCGCTAATCACACCAGTAGGCTTTAGTTTGAATTAAGTGAACAACAACTTGTAAACTAATGATCGAAAACAAATTACACCCAGGCTGAGATTTTTTTGAAACTAGATTAACCAACATAAATGGTTCTATTTTAATCAAGCCCAACTGCTATGTTGAATTTGCAAATTGACATTGCTAATCATAGACAACAACAATGGTCTATCATTTGTAACTTAGACTAGAACTTAGACTGGAATTTATTTCTTGACTGGAACTTAGACTAGATTGTTGACTGGAACTTAGACTATATTGTTGAATTTGCAAATTGACATTGCGTTGTCAATTTCTGGTGTGTCATTTCCTTTTATTTCTTGACTAGAACTTAGACTAGATTGTTCTATGCAAAAGGATAATCCTAGATGTTCTTGTATCCAATTTGACTATATCAATTAAATGATTCAATTATTACTTAATAATGCTAAAGAATTTCTTATTTGAATGTGATTTGAGTATTAAAACGTGGATCCTCTATCCCACATTTTCTTGATTTTCACTTCTAGTCTTCTTTGCGGATGTTAGATTTCTTCCATATTTTTTCGGCGGATAATTACGTGGATCCTCTTTTCCTTATGTTCTTGATTCTCTATTCCGGCCTTTGTTGCGGATGCTAGATTTCTTCCGTGGTTCTTTATTCCAGTCTTCGTTATAGAGTAAGATTTTGACCATGATTCTCTTTCGGTCCGTAATCGTTCTCGCTCTAATACCACTTTGTTGATCATAAAATAATAAACATCACGAACATTCATGGGATGCATAAGAAGGTATTTGTTGTATTGAATCAAATGTTAACAAAAGAGAATACGTTTACATGCATGTGTATATATAAGATTGAGTTATAAATAGACATATCATGCCGATTATACTCAGGGTTAACTATCATAAAATTTTTCCCGTGCTATATAATCTAAACCCTATATTGAAATCCATAATATTTTAATAAAATTATAGTTTATATTCAAATAGTTAAATAATATACATACATACACACATACACATACATACATACATACATACATACATACATACATACATACATACATACATACATACAGGGTTAGTTCCATTTAAGAACTCCAACAAACTTATGAACTTTATGAACTCTTAATAACCAAACGTTATTTTTTTTACTTTATTTATACATTAACATTATTTTTTTAATCATATTTTTTTTTAAAAAAATTTATTACCCATATAAATCATAAGTTTATACATGTGTAAAATTTATGTAATAACAGATTACAAATGTTTAAAAAAAACATAGGTATGTGTAAAACTAATTTCATAATTGGTAATCATAAATATAAATATAAATATAAAAAGTGATAAAACTACACTCAAATAATATTAGCATACATAAAATTTTATAAAAAAGGGTAGTTATTAAGGGTTCCTTAAAGTTCTTAAACAATTTAAGAGTTTTGTAATGAAACTTATCCTATATATATAATATTACAAAGTTGTTACCTCCTTTTGTCTTCATATGTTAACAAACATCAACATGAAAAAGATTTCTTTTTGGCCTTTTGTAAATCTAAAGCGTAATATAAAGTAAATGGGTTGGGGAAAGCAAGAGCTTAGGGATAGTTCACATGATCCAAACCCATTGTCGATTCACACCTCTCTATATATAAATGTGTGTTTGGAGAGTCTGATATATATCAAGAAGGTCTACAAGGTCACTTAGTATAGAAGAAGAATCAATGATGGCTTTAGGTATGTTTTTGAGTTTATTAAACTATCTTTACGTTATTTCAAAATTCTAAAATATTTTTGGAATTGAATGAAATGTTATTAAATGGAAAGATTCATGAGGTCTTTCCTTTTAAGTTTGAGAAGTTACTTTGTTTATTAGTAAATATGCAACTATTTTCTAATTCGGAATGGTTTTCTGTCATTAAAGATCCAAATGAAGAAGTTGCAGTAGTTGCAGTATCTCTAACCACGTTGTTGGATTCCAGCAAGTATATCTGTGAAGTTTGTGATAAAGGGTTTCCTAGAATTCAGAATCTCTTGCTTCACAAACGAGTCCATAATCATCATCTCGTACCCAGAAAGGTGTATCTCTGCCCAGAGCCCACTTGCGTCCACCACAACTCTTCTCATGCCACAGGGGACTTTGATGGTCTTAAGAAGCACTATTTACAAAAACATGACACAAAGATAAAATATAAGAGTGACACATTCTCCAAGGCATAAGGTGTGGAGGCCAACCTCAAAGCACATACAAGAGCATGTGCTTCTTGATGAAATATAATCCAAACTCCAATTAGAGTCTATTCAGCATGCATACACATGCGAACCTCTGAATTATTGTCTTTAGTTTTATTTAAATTCCCAAATAATTGATCTAGTCTTTCTTGTTATTTGTTAGTCCAATTCTTATGTTCTACCTGTTGCTTACTTTTCAGTTTAAAGAGAGTCGTATTTCATTCTATGTATGCATGCTTTGATTAATAAGATTAGTATTCTAGCTTGTATTGATTTAATATTATCGATCAATGCATATTAGTTCCCAATGTACAAACTTAAATAAACTACCACTCTTTACCGTATGGACTTTACATTGTAAAAAGAATACAAAGGTATTTAAACTTGCAACAATCAATAGTAGTAGTTCATCAAAAAAATTTGTCTTTATATGTGGTAATTATTAAAAAAAATAATAAAAAGTTGTAATTTTTTAACAATGTTTATATTTTTTGGACTTTACTATTTACTGTAATTTTCTTTTGATTGTGGTGCATAGTATTCAAAATGTACATTTATTAAACAAAGCATTAATCAAAGTAACACACATATAAATTTTGCAGCACCTATGAAGTAGATTGTTTAAGTGTTCTTTTTCTTTGAATTAATGAAAAGTAACACATAATCTAACTTATTTATTCTATCTGATAAATTATAAAGGATAGCTGGTTGTATCAATGTTAATCGTAAGCTAAATATGACTTTAAGAACATTTATATGATTTCCTTTGAATATATTTTAGATTGAATCCTTTCTATGATGTTATGAAGATTTTAGACTCTTACCCGATTGATTCATTGCTCGGTTTGGTTATCTTAAGTTATGTTACTTCGTTTAGTACTTGAAACATTCTATCTATTCATGATTTGGGTCAACTAAACTAGATCTTTTCTATAAGTCTTATCTAATTTAAAGCGTATTTTACACACTACACTTGGATTGAAACATTCTATAAGTCCTCAACGTTTTAGACTTCAAGGTTTTGAACCATTCTATAAAATTGGAACAGCCTAAGGGTGTTTTAGCTAACATGTTCAGGACTCAAATTGGGGATCATGAAAGAGGGAAAAAAATTGAAATAGAAGATGTTAACCTTGATGCTAATGAAGAAGAAAGTGTCTTTTAGACTCATACCGAGAAGAAGAATGATTATATGGTGCAACACTTTAGCTATGTTGATCTAAACATAACCAATTAACTGGAGAATTATGGTGCACGTATGTTACATTACATTCTCTAGCATTCAATTCATTTGAGGGTTGTGTGAATATTATTAAAAGAATAGGAGATCCCACATATATTTGACAAATATTTACCTGCTTTAAAAACTAAATTTTTTGAAACGGTTCAACGGTTCTTTTAATTTATCTCAAGATCTTTCCGACTCTTAGGTTATTTCCTACAAACACGGATAGAGGAAATCTTATTGATATGTTCAATCTTTATTTTTGATCTTTAATTCGCGAAATATGTTACAATTGTTAGTAGCAGGTTAAATATATTATGTTCGTTTTGATTTTGTTTTGTTGAAGTTTTATTTCTAAAACTGAGGTTTCTTTACCATTGTAGTTGGAGATATAATCCTTTTGAATTGGATTGTTATATCGGTCCATATTTTATTTTCTTTGTTCTATCATTTGGTTCCATTGCTGGTGATATGTGTGGATGGGACGGTCAAAACTAAGTTTAATTTGTGTCTCCTTATCACCGTAACTAGTTAAGAAAAGTAGGGTGTAGAACCACAAAGAATATGTGATTATTGCTACAGTTAATTGATTTTATTGATTATTTATGAAGATGATGTCTTAAGCACTAATCACACCAGTAGGCTTCTGTTTGAATTAATTGAACAACTTGTAAACTATTGATCGAAAACAAATCACACCCCAGTTGAGATTTTAATGAAACTAGATTAACCCACACAAATGGTTCTATTTTAATTAAGCCCAACTGATATGTTGAATTTGCAAATTGACATTGCTAATCATAGAGAGCAACAATGGTCTATCATATGTAATTCATGCAAGAAAACCACCATGACATGAATACTAGACAATCTCATGCTTTATTAATAGTTAACAAACCCTAGCACGAATTGAAACTAAAAGCAATTCTCATTTTGTGAAGTTTATGATGAAAGGAATTTTAAAAATTATGAATTTCGAAACATACTAACAATCAATTCAAACTATTAAATCAAAATACAATCAATCAATTTTAATTGAAATATGCAGAAAGTAAACCTAGGCCATCCAATCCTACACCCGTTATTCTAAAGCAATTAGCATGCATGGTGGTCATCTGGTATTCGTTTAACGGATAGAAGGCTTCAAACATCAAAGGATAAGTGACTCCTACCTTCCATTTTCGTCTTCAAACTCTTAGAAACGATTGTCATGTCTAATTAAGGTTTAAAACATAACATATAGTCGGCAAATATACTTTCCTGATTTTTAGGTCGCTCGTGCGTAGTCGATCCCTTTACACACACACACATTCTTCAGTACCTTCCTTTTGATCCTGATTCGCTAGGACATTCCATAAACATGTACTCACCTTGTGCAACGTGTCATGACTAATCAATGCTTGATAAAAATTCTTTCGCTAAGTGTTCTTGGTGATTTGCGTTGTCAATTTCTGGTGTTTCAATTCCTTTTATTTCTTGATTGGAACTTAGACTACATTGTTCTGTGCAAAAGGATAACCGTAGATGTTCTTGTATCCGATTTAACTATATTAATTAAATGATTCGGTAATTACTTAATGTTGCTAAAGAATTTCTAATTTGAATGTGATTTGAGTATTAAAACGTGGATCCTCTATCCCTCATTTTCTTGATTTTCAATTCCAGTCTTCTTTGCAGATGTTAGATTTCTTCTATGATTATTCGACGGATAATTACATGGCTCCTCTTTCCCTCATGTTCTTGATTCTCTATTCCGGCCTTCGCTGCGGATGATAAATTTCTTCCGTGATTCTTTATTCCAGTCTTCGTTACGTAGTAAGATTTTGACCGTGATTCTCTTTCGGTCCATAATCGTTCTCGCTCTAATACCACTTTGTTGATCATAAAATCATAAACATCACGAACATTCACGGGATGCATAAGAAGGTATTTGTTGTATTGAATCAAATGTTAACAATAGAGAATACGTTTACAAGTATGTGTATATATAAGATCGAGTTATAAATAGACATATCATGACGATTATACCCAGGGTTAACTATCATAAATTTTTCTTGTGCTAATTAATCTAAACCCATACATAATATTATAAGAAAAGTATAGTTTATATTCTAAGAGTTAAATAACATATATACATACATACATACAAGGTTAGTTTCATTTAAGAACTACAACAAACTTAAGAACTTTATGAACTCTTAACAACCAAACGTTTTTTTTTTTTACTTTTTTCATACATTAACATTATTAGAGAGTGGTTTTATCATGTTTTTAAAATAAATTTTTGATTACCTATATAAATTATAAGTTTACACATGTGTAAAATTAATGTAATAACAGATTTACGTATGTGTAAAGAGAACATAGGTATGTGTAAAAACTAACTTTTATAATTGTAATCATAAATATAAATATAAAAAGTGATAAAACTACACTCAGATAATATTAAACATACATAAAATTTTATAAAAAAAGGTCAGCTGTTAAGAGTTTCTTAAAGTTTTTAAATAATTTAAGAGTTTTTTTTTAATGAAACTCATTCTATATATATAAATTTACAAAGTTGTTACCTCCTTTTGTCTTCATATGCTAACAAACATCTACATGATAAAGAGTTCTTTTTTGTCTTATGTAAATCTAAGTGTAATATAAAGTACATGGGTTGGGTAAAGCAAGAGCTTAGTGAGAGTTCACATGATCCACACCCATTGTCGATTCACACCTCTCTCTATATAAATGTGTGTTTGGAGAGGCGGATATATATCAAGAAGGTATACAAGGTCTCTTCGTATAGAAGAAGAATCAAAAGATGGCTTCGGGATTGTCTTCATGTAGTTTTTTAGTTTATTGAACTATCTTTAAGTTGTTTCAAAATTTTGAAATATTTTTGGAATTGAATGAAATGCTATAAAATGGAAAGATTCCTTAGAATTCCTTTCAAATTCATAGGATTTAAAATCTCATTCCTTAGAATTACTTCCAAATCCATGAAATGAACAGGACCTTAATACACAACTCTTGGGAAAAAAAATTCTCTCTACAAAACCTCTCTTTTTCTCTCTTTTGTGTTTACAAACTAAGATCCGAGATCCGAGTGTTGTTGGTGATTTCCGCTAACTAACAACATGGACTGATTCGAGTAAAGTTGTGAGATCCATCTAGAAGACTTACAAGTGGTATAAGAGATTTCAGCTCAAATTGTTTTTGGTTTTCGGATTTTTATCTTAGTTTTGTTGGATTTGAGGTTGTTTTTCGTGTTATCAACTTCTTTTGGAGTACTTTACATCTTAGAAATGCACGAAAATCATAAAATCTATGTTTTTGGTGTTTTGAGTTTTTGTGTCCGGGTTCATATCAGGTTGAAAAACTTAGATCTAGACCGATTTATTGGTTTTTAGACTAAACTCTTTTTGACTTTAGTGGTAGTTAGGTGTTATATCTTAAAAATAAATCAATGTAGAAACTGGAGTCGCACGCAATGTAGCAACTCGAGTCGCACGCACTGTAGCAACTCGAGTCGCACGCACAGTAACAAATCGAGTCACACGCACTTAGCAATTCGAGTCGCACACACTGTATCAAATCGAGCTACACACACTGTAGCAACTCGAGTCGCATTACTATAGCAACTTGAGTTGAGTTACTGTAGCAAAAAAAATAAAACTGCAAATTTTTTGTCTTTCTCATATATATATATATACATATATATATATGTATGTATATATATCTAATTTCGAGTCGAATTTTTTTTAGTCGAAAATTTTGAATCCAATTTTTTGACGGGAAAAATTATAATCAAATTTTTTATCACTGGGCACTAAACACATTCGTAGCAGTCTCTCATTTTCTTGTTCTATATTTAGGCATTTCTTCACTGGGCACTAAACATTTTATGTATGTTCCATCCAAAGCCCCTAAACAATTCTAAAATCAAAAAGTACAAACAAAGTGTTACTATACATATCTAATCCCTAATGCAAGTTACCAAAAAAAGTATAATGATTGCATAATACCTTGAACCATTTCCACCTATGATCAGTAGAATTCTTGGTAACAGGTTCGGGCTTCTAAAGCAAACGTGAATGCAATCTAATCACTGCATTACAAACTTGAGAAACACATCAACTAATTGTGTCTCCCGAACGATGAATACCTGATTCTTAACATTATTAGCTATGACGTGAAGAAAGATGGCCGCTCGTTCGTTAATGTCCATATTCCTATTTGCTTTTAATCCTCCAAATGTTTTTAAGCATGCCATACAGTTTACTAAAACAAGCTCGATTCATCCTAATTTGAGATATAGACATAATGTCACTCTCATAAACATATCTATACAATATGGAATATCGATCTATATTTGCTGAAGAGTGGCGAATACGTGGTTCTATTTCGTGTAAGACTACCAACTTGTAAAGTGAAAGCATAATCAAAGAAATAGTTGTAATAAGTTGGTTCCACCATGCCAAAATCAATGTCGTGTTCCTTTGGTTACGTTTGTGAGTTTGTAAACTAAGTTGAGCCATTTCCTATTTACAGGTTACCAACACAAAAGGAGTTAAAATTTGTTGAAACAACTATATTATGATAATTTATATTTAACAAATTATATCAAAGTATTTCATCAAGCACAAATCTGGTTGAAGCATTTCATCAAACAGTTGGTGTGCTATGGACATTTATTAAAAATAGTTCAAAATTTCAAAAACTTTTGATAACCCTTTGAAAAGTATCCAAGATTAACCTACACCTATGTTCAAAAATGAATAATAAGAAGGATATTAGACATAAAAGATGATTTTTGAAATCAACTTTGATAGAAAATCATAACACTCAACAATGAAAGACCAATCTTAATAGTCAAATTAGCTACAAAATCATATATAAGATGCAAGAAATCAAACAAGAAACATAAATTAGACAAGTATTAAACAAGAATTTAAACACAAAACAGAAATTAAAGTATAAAAACCAAGAAAACAAAACCTGTGGTGGAGGAGAACGGTGGTGGAGAAGAACAGCGGTGTAGGTAGTGAGCAAGACGGTGGTGGAGAACAGCGGTGGAGCACGGTGGTGGAGCACAGTGGTGAAGAAGGATGTGAGCGGCAGTAATGGGTGAAAGATCGGATGTGGTTAGGGTTAATAAGACATTCCTTTCTTTTCCATAACAATCCTTCTAAAATATGTGGTATTTTAAAATCCCGAGAAATGTTGGATTTGATGGGATTTAGTTTCCATTCCCATTCCTTCATTTACTGAAACGGACATACCAATTCATAAGATTTAAAATCTCATTCCTTAGAATTCCTTTCAAATCCGTGAAACGAACGGGACCTTAATACACAACTCTTGGAAAAAAAACTTCTCTCTACGAAACCTCTTTTTTTCTCTCTTTTGTGATTACAAACTAAGATCCGAGATCCAAGTTTTTTTGGTGATTTCGCTCACTAACAACACGGATTGATCCGAGTAAAGTTGTGAGATTCATCTAGAGGACTTACAAGTAGTATCAGAGCTTTCGGCATGACTTTTTGTGCTTTTCGGATCAAATATTTTGGATTTTGATCTTAGATTTTGTTGGATTTGAGGTTGTTTTTCGTGTTATGAACTTCTTTTGGAGTACTTTACACCTTAAAAAAACATGAAAAATCATAAAATCTATGTTTTTGATGTTTTGAGTTTTTGTGTTCGGGTTCATATTCGGTTGAAAAACTCAGATCTAGGCCGATTTATTGATTTTTAGACTAAAATCTTTTTGACTTTAGTGGTAGTTTAGGTGTTATCTCTTTTAAAAAATCAATGTAGCAACTCGAGTCGCACGCACTGTGGCAACACGAGTCGCACGCACTGTGGCAAATCGAGTCGCACGCACTGTAGCAACTCAAGTTGAGTTAATGTAGAAAAAAAACCATAAATTTTTTTCCTTTCTCACACACATATATATATATATATATATATATATATATATATACACGAGCCAATTTTTTAGTCCAAATTTGAATCGAATTTTTTTGCGGGAAAAAATCCGAATTCTAATCGAATTTTAAAGTGTAAAAAAATAATTCGACTCAAATTTAGTCTAATCAAGTTTTTTTTTTAAAAAAAGAGAGAATTTCGATTTTAGTCCCTGTGGTTACTTACAATTATCAATTTTGGTCCAATAGTTTATTTTAGGCTTTTATGGTACAGTAGTTTCAAATAACTATCAGTTTTAGTCCAACCCATTAACGTTATCCACCAACCGTTAGTTAATACAACTTTGAGGGGTTTTTTTATATTTTTCACTAACTTTTTAATTCATATGAATTTTTTGGTTTTCTCCCAACATTAAGTTTTATATTTTCTGTTATTTTTTAGTATTATGGTTTCTTATATTTGATTATATATAAATATCTATACACTTTTTATTTTTAATAAATATAATTTTTTCGAACCTGACGCTTTTATTTAAGTGTATATTTTTAATAAATACAAACTGAGACGTCATTCCTATTTTGATGGGCTGGCAAGGTGATTAAGATGTGAAATAATTGTTTCAAACTTGATAGAGTATAAAAATTTAGTTGTTCGAAAAAAATAGAATTAAATTTAATAAACAGATTTTCAAAAACCCTCCGTCATTTAAAAGGTAAAAAGAACAATATAAAATAAAGATATAAGCTATTTTTATCACCGAGAAATAAAAGCTGAAAAGTTAAGTTTTCTAAATCATTTATAGTTAGTAGAAGTGTAGAATTAAAATGGAACTTAAAAAATAAATATTTAGTTTTTTAAAGCCTAGATATTATTACGGCTACAAAAGTAAAAGTAAAACTATTCAAATACAGATAAATAAATACACAGTTGCATAAAATCTCCGGTTTCGGAAAAAATATTTAAAAAAATAAAAAGTATATATTTATATATGAACAAATATAATAAACCATAATAGTTAGAAAATAAGAAAAGTATAAAAAGTAAAAAAATATTCATATGAATTAAAAGTTTGTGAAAAATATAAAAAAGCCCTTCAAAGTTGTAATAACTAACGATTGGTAGATGACGTTAGTGGGTTGGACTAAAACTGATAGTTAATTAAAACTATTGTACCATAAAAGCCTAAAATAAACTATTGGATCAAAATTGATAATTTTAAGAAACCACATGGATCAAAATCAAAGTTCTCTCAAAAAAAAAAATTTCGAGTCAAATTATTTTTACGAATCTTTTATGTTAAAAATAAATGTTTTGTGATCCTAAGCTTGAAGTTAATCTAGATAAGAGGGAAAGCCAAAAGGACATTTTAAAAGGAGAATTCACCATGTTTAAACACGTTCAAGGAGAATCGGTTGCCTCTCTCATCAAAAGATTGGAGTCACTCGTCACTAAACTGAGAAGTGTCGGTATCATCAATGATTTGGCTGAGATTAACATGAAGTTGTTGAATTCACTTCCCTACACATGGAATAGTAGTGTTGTCATCATCAAGCGAACCATAAACCTGAATAACATAATACTCTCAGAGTTGAGTTCAACCATCAAGTCTTTTGAATTAATGGATGATAAGCTCCGAATGAACAATCATTCCAAAGAAAATAAATCTAGGAAAAGTGCTGCAGGTGGAAGCAGTCAAGCAAATCCTATCCCTTCCGAGGTACACACACATCTATGCTCTCAAGCTTGCATTAATAAGGTAGAGAGTTATAAAACTCATAATGCCGCATTGATTAATGAAAATTTAGGCATTAAATGTCAGAATATTGAATACAAAAGGGCTGAAAAGGTACTCACTACTAGAATTAAAACTCCTAGCAACGGCATGGCAAAATTACATGAGAAATTGTTTCAGTCTAATAAGCTAGTTGAATTTCATGAAAGACGAATAATTGAATTAAATGCTAAAATTGAAGAACTAGAATTAGACCTCGCCTAAAGAAAAATAACCATGGATAGGTTTGAAATGGCGTCTGATAAACTGAATGGGATCATTGGGGAACACATGGGGGTGAAACAAAAAACGGGATTAGGCTATGATCTGTCATCATACTGCAGTCCCTCCACCCTTGAATGACAACTACACTAGCCTATCCTATTTTAGTTTCAATACCCCTCCTGAGGACGAAATGGTCTATGGAATTGGTCACGTTCCAAAGCCTAAGACATTCATTCCTAAGCTTTCCAAAACTGTTGATCCAATGCCTATGCCAGTTGGTTCTAGTAGTGATCCTGTTCAGCTGATTGTGTAGAAGAAAGTGGGTTAGTGGAAGCAAACATGAGTCGTGATTGTGAAACCGTTTATAATGAAAATTTTGTTGAAAATTGTGTCAATAAAAGAAGGCCTGTTGAGGTGAATATATCAAGTTGTTCATCATCAAGTTGTGAGCCTGAAGATAATTCAAATAAAAGCAAAGTTTTTGAAAAGGAAAAGGTAAGTAAGTCGTGTAAATATGTTTCAACAAGTAAACGATCATTTTATCAAACAATCAATCAATTAAGAAATCCTCAGTCATACAACTTCTGTAATAACAACTACTATGGTCATTTTTAACAAAATTTTGTTGATCCATATTACACCAATGTTTTTAATGATCGGGGTCATAGATCAAATGGGTTTTATAGTCATGTTCCTTTCCAAGGATCACCTTTCCTACCGCACCAACCATATTATTGTTTTGATGAGTTCTGTGGCGCTCATAGGAGAAAATGTTGTTTTGTGTGTGGTGACTCTTCTCACCTTGCAAGACATTGCAAGCACTGGTTCAAGCAACAAATTGATATTCAAATGCGTCTTATTCATTCCCCAAAAGGAGCTTTTATTCAAGGACTGATCAAGCTGACTGTGAACCCAGTTAAATGGATGTGAGATCAATAGTAAATAAAGTAAAGCGCAAAAAGAAACCTTTTTAGAAAACCAAGAAGGATAGAACCAAAAGAAACCTTTTGGTTTCCTCGCGCCTGAAGCTGTGGAGTTACTTACCCGTATTCAGTGGGTCATGCATAGTAATGTTATGACTCCAAGATCCGCAATTATAGTTTTTAAAAGATTGGGTTTTGCAATTCAAAAAGGGGTAGCGGCGCAGCTTGTTGCCCGCTTGCCTTCTGCTTCGTTGTAATCTAAACAATGATTACCAATTAAAAAAAATGTGTTTTATTCAAAAAAAAAAGAAGGATAAAATCAAAAAAGATCCTAAGCCTGTAAGGTCTGAGGATTCACCAAAAATAGTTTTAAAATCAAGAAAAGAATAGTACTTGGGAATCCAAGTAAAAACTTATTCCTTGGTTTTGGTAATTTGGACTCCCACCACACCAACCATATTATAGTTCTTATGAGTTCTATGGCGCTCCTAGGAGAAAATTTTGTTTTGTGTGTGAAAACTCTTCTGACCTTGCAAGACATTGCAAGCACTTGTACAAGCAACAAACTGATATTCAAAGGCGGCTTAGTCAGTCCCCAAAAGGAGCTTTTAGTATACCAGACTCAAGGACTGATAAAGCTGACTGTGAACCCAGTGAAATGGATGTGAGATTCAAAGTAAATAAAGTAAAGCGCAAAAAGCAAAACTTTTTGGAAAACCAAGAAGGATAAAATCAAAAATGGTCCTAAGCCTGTAAGGTCTAAGGATTCACAAAACAATTTTAAAATTAAGAAAAGAAAAGTCCAAAATTGCCAAAACCGAGGTACAAGTTTTTACTTGGATTTCAAAGGACTGTTCTTCATCAACCGAGACTTCATCAAGAAGTAAATTTTTTTTAGGAAATAAAATCAAGTTTAGTCAGTGTACGGTTTACCTTCCTGAGAAATAAATGTCTCGGGAACCCATGTCTATTTAAATGCTTAGTCGGTGTTTGGGATTCCTTATTTACCTCCTTATAACTTATTAATAAGTTAATAAGTTACAAAAGTGTAACTTATGGAACTTTTCCTCTCACAATATAAGTAATCCCAAACATCTTATTACTTTTAAATTAATAAGTTATAAGTTAGTGAAAATAAACAACCCCCCTAGTGCATGCGGGGCCAATCAAGGAGGACTATCAATGGTATCAGATACTTAGATAGTGATTGCACCCAGCATATGATGGAGACGAACCTTTACTATTTGATGCTAAACCATTCGATGGCGGATTCGAATCTTTCGTAAGTGACATGGGAAGACAAACTTCTAGGAAGGGAAGTGTTTCATACGGTACTTTGTGCTTCAACAATGTCAGCCTTGTTCAAATGGCTCAACCACAACTTATCGAGCGTTTCTCAAACAAACCTCGTCCAACTACTTCTCTCAAGTGATGGATCCAGCATCAGTTGCTGGGTCTCGGTTTAAATCTCTTCAATTAAAGCCATCGATCATGCCCGATTTGAATTTCTGGTCGAATCGCTCAGCATGATCCATTTTGATTAAAACAACCTATCTATCCTTTTGTTTTAAAATTATAAATATTTTTCAAATGTCACAATTTTAGAGGAAGAAAATGAGTTATGCTTAACTCAGTAAAAAGATTTTCAGTTTGTCTTAAGAAAAAACAAAATTGAGTCACTTGGCTTATCAAAAAGATTTTATGTTCTTTTAAGAAAATCAGAAAATGTTTCAAAAGATATATTCCCGTTTAGAGGGAGTCGAATATTTTAAAATTATAAAATTTTGAGAATTGATCCGGACTTTGGAAAATGAAAAAAAATTGTCTTTAACTATCCTAGCACATGAAAATAGTAGATTAAAAGCCAACAAGATCATTGATTGATGTGTAAATAGGCTTGACAAATGAGTAAGTGTTTGAGTGATATAAATTAAAATATTCGCCTATGCTAGTGGTTACACGTTTATGAAGTGGTTGTATAACTCCATGTAAAGTCATATTAATGAAGGCAAAAATGTAAATAACAAGTCAAACCCAAGCCTCTCTTTACCTGATCACAGTTGTCTTATGTCATTGTGTGTCAATTTTACTTTGTTGTGTCAAGAAAAGAAAAAGAAAAGGAGTCAGAAAAGAAAAGAAAAGGGAAAGTTCAAAAGAAGTTTGTCGTAGGATTTTTTACTTCTAATTTATTTCTTCCTTTATTTTGATTCAAGCCTTGGCCTTTCGCCGTTTGTAGTCATACAAGATCATATTGTTAAGGCCCTGAATTTCTGCTTTCTTTTATTTTCTTTCTTTTGTTCAAGCCTTGGACTTTTTATACATGATAATATGGTATTATCCGACCTGATTGTTAAGACCCTGAACTTCTGCTTCATTTTAATCTTTTCAGATAGAGTCGTGTGTACAAAGTAAAGGGTTCAAAGTGTCAATAAATGTACTGTAATCAAATAAGAAAGGTTTAAGTCAAGTTGAGGTGACATATAAAAGCAAATTAAGCCCGAGGTATGATGGAGGTTATAATTTGTCGGATTAAATGGGGACCACACAAGCACTATGCCTAATTCATACCTTAGCATATCATATTGACATCTAAATGCTTGTTAAGTTTAAAAGTGGATAAAATATATCTACAATCGACTTTAGATTCTTGACATAATATTATTGAAATAGAAGTGTTATCTAGGACGTTATCTATCAGTGTGATTCCATGTTGTGATCTTTCTAGCAAAAATATTAAAATCCTTAGAAAATTTTATAAATATTATTGATATATAATACTAATTTCATCTTTACTCCTATCTTATTTTTATTTATTATTTTATGTTTCAATCTCAAAATATTATGTATATATTTTCGTAATTTTAAAATATATGAAAATGCCAAAAAGATTTTAAGTTTTTTATTGTGTTCGTACATATTTTATTAAACCTTGTCTTATTCAAAATCATGTGTTTTGTTGAGAAGGCCGTTCATGCAAAGTTCGTTGAAAACCTTGGACTTAAACAAATCATTTACAAGTTAAGGGACCGAAATTGGTATTTTATGAAAAGTCAAGATCAAATAAAATTTTCAGAGTTATTCTACAAACACTTTAAACCAAGGGCATGTTTTGAAAAAGAAAATTCTTCTTTGATCCTCGAGAAGGTTTGTGAACGAATCTTATTCGCTCTTAGTTTTGTGCAGTTGTATATAGATAGGTAGATCAAGATCAAATCTGCCTGGAGTTGCAGATACTAAAGCGTAAAAGAAAACGAGAACGTGAAAGTTGGTGGTTGAACCTAAAAATGAACTGATCATGTTTGAAGATCGGTTGAAGGACAAAGAAAAGAAACCGGTCAGCTCAAGAAAGTCAACAAAAGAAAATGGGATGTCAAGCCACTCGCATCTGATGTTTCTAAAATTTGTTGTTGCCGATCCTTCCTAGAAAATAAGATTGAAATTTAGTCTACAAGAATGGAAAATAAAAAATTGTCCAAAATCCAATCTCGTTCAAGCTCTTGGATCAAGACACGCACTAAATTTCAAGAAATAAAGACGAAGCAAAGAACTTGACGAACGTTCCTCGACATACTCAATCCTAGAGGGAGTTGTAGGGCTAATATTCTATATTTGTATTAGGATTGTGTATGTCTTTCAGTTTACTTTTAGTCGGTGTATTATGTACTCAGTACGTTTATTTTGTAAATCTTGGAAAAATGGAGACCCTATAAAAGAGTCACTTTACCCATTTCTCCACACACACTCAAGACAACACTTAATACACAACTCTTGGGAAAAAAAAACTTCTCTCTACAAAACCTCTCTTTTTCTCTCTTTTGTGTTTACAAACTAAGATCCGAGATCCTAGTGTTGTTGGTGATTTCCGCTATCTAACAACACGGATTGATCCGAGTAAAGCTGTGAGATCCATTTAGATGACCTACAAATCTGTCTACCAATAGCTATTCTATTAGTTATAGCATCTTTGTAGCGTATCCCTAATGAAGTTAAAATGGTTGGTTAGGTTTACACAATTGGTTTCAATATATAAGGTATAAACCAAAGGTTGAACTACTGTTGATGAAATAAAAGCACATTAACATGCCTAAACTAAAACAAATCAATTGTATAACACACATGTAGGGGCGTGTTGAGAGGTTCGAATAATACGTCTATATCAATAGAAAAAACCTAAGGATTTTCGTTACATGACTTGATTTGGTATTGTATTTATAGAATTTTAGAAAAATATGAAGTAACCTAACGTTTATATGATTGTTAAAACTTTAAATTTATATTGTGTTGTTCTACAATCTTCTTTTTAACTCTAGTGTATACATACTATGATATTTAAAATTTCATTAATCTTAGGTTAAACTCAAAAGCATCATAACTCTTCACCGTTTTCTGATAAAGTTTTTAACTTATCAATTATTTATTTTTCATTCAAATTAAATAGTTTAAAACAATCTAGTATTTATATTATTCAATCAAGCTTTTAAAAATTAACTAGTGGACCAAACAGCTCGCTATGGTGGTAAACCTATAATCTATCATAAATTAATCATATTTCGAATTGTTTTCTGTATTGAATTGGAAGGAAATAATTTAGAGTTGGTAAACTAAGTTTATTTTCAAACATTTACTTAAGATATTTATATCTGTATTTATACTAACTAATGATTGTTTATGAACAATGACACGTGTCGCTCCCACATTTTACTTCACAAGTCTCCTTCCCCGAAATCTATATGACTCGAATGTCAACTCGCGTGGACCTAATCCCGCTTCATACAAAAAATACTCGAATCCCAATAACTCTTATAACCCTAATTCCGTTTGCGTATATAGCTTACTCATCAAGTGCCACCTAATAACTCTATGATCTTCTACTTGCGTTCACAACCAAGTTCTCATCAATGGTGCTAAAACAGTAAACTACTTGCGTTTAAAATCATAATATCATTATTGTTTTTTAAATATTCCTTTTAGTTTTTAAACTTTTTTCCCCGCAAAAACGCGTCTCTGCAGTTACCGCCGCCCTCGTGGCGCGTAATTCCATTAGTTTTGGTGAGAGAAAATATATTTGTTCAATAACTAGAAACATGAAATATTTTAGTGTCAAGAGTATAAGAAATACTCCAACAAAAGCTAGCTTTTACAAGTATAACAAAGATTGTACAATAAAATCTTTAATCAATACAATACCACTTATCCACAATATACGCATCAACCATCCAAATTTAAATTGATGTTTGTTCTATCGTCAATATTTACTTCGTGGCATTAAAATCTTTAATTACTTCGATTGCCATCAAGACTTCTAAGTATAGTAAACTAAGCACCCATCTAACAACGCCATATCCGTGTAACCTAAAGAAACGTGAGTTTAACCAGGGCTAAACAAGTACTCCCACAAGCGGTCGTCGCTGAGATTCTGACTGGATGGTTGGCTATGAAAAAGAGACCGGGGCGATGTGGATGCACCATCATGCTCACATGGTATGGATGATGCCTCCACAATACAAAACCTTAGAGTTAGAGATAAGTATAAAGTTACTACTACTACGTGTTTGAGTATTATTACTTTATAAGGAACTAGTGATGTACCCGCGCGTTGCGCATGCATTGCAGCAGCGAGTTTACACGAATGCTTTGGGTTTGGCTATGTTTGTTACGGTTCTGAAACTAAACCTAACACAAAAAATCGTCAAATTAACATATTTAAAATAAAAGGTAACAAAAAATACGTAACGATACTCCTATAGCTGTACTATAGAAAATAACATAGTTATTCAATTGGTAAAAGAACATAAAAGGATTAACATACAAAAGAATATAAAAATTAAAAACAACATTTATTTGGTCGGTTAAAACCGATCGGTGGTAAACCCGAGCGTTGTTGTCTCGGGCATTGAGGTGCTAAACCAACGTGAATTCGGTCGGTTTCAATTACATTCAATACGGAACTGGAACTAAAGCAAAAATTGCATATATAAAATTGAAGTGGATCAATGGGGTGGTGTCGATTGGTAAAACTCAGATGTTGGTCAAACCTGATAGTTTTCAGTCCCGGATGTTAAGGTGGTGAGCCTACGCAAAGTCGGTAGGATTCTGTCACGCTCACTACAATACCATAACCGGAAAAAAAAAAGATAATTTGGAGGTCAGTCGATTTCCATTTCCATTACATTAATACCTAAAAAAACGAAAAAAGAAAGAAAGAAAATTCATTGACCAGTTTAGTGCCACCACTTGGCCCAGTAAGGCTTATGTGGCCCCAAACTTCAACTTTAATATATATAGATAACAATTAGAGTTAGAGTAGGGACTTAGTGTTAGTATAAATGGTTAGAGTATCGAGCTATTCTTAAGTACCGGGTAATGATTCCTATGTTTCTGACTGATGAGCCTTGCCCAATTTGTCGCAAGGTCCGTTTGGATTCCTTTGGAGACCATGTGATGCATTGCAAATAATTGCTTGCTTTTAAATACATACATGATTTGGTTATGGATGTTCTGTGCGATGTTCTTAAATGGGCAGAGATTTCTGCTAAAAAGGAGGCCCTTGTTAACTTTCTTATAGATCCGCTTAAAGGGAGGTTCACGTTACAGCCAGCAGATATTTTTTGTGTTTGGGTGGGCAGGGAGAAACACGCTTGTGTGGACCTTACAGAAGTGTCTACTTTTGTTGGGCTCAGGGACTGTGGGTTTGTTGTGGGTCAAGCTGCGTTGAAGGCTGAATCGGACAAAATTATCAAATATGAGAAACCCTATTTAGAGAATTAACATGTGTTTCTCCCTTTTGCTTTTGATACATTTGGGTTTCTAGCCCCGGAGACTATGAATTTTCTGAGCAGTGTTCAGCGTGTCATACATGGTATTTTTTCGGCTCCTAAGTCCCAAAGCTTCGTTTTTAGTAGGATTGGCTTTGCTATTCAAAATGGGGTTGCGGCGCAGTTTGTTGGCCGTTTGCCTGCCACTTTATTGTAATCGTTGAAGTTTAATGAGAAATAGCAAGAAGTTCAAATTAAAAAAAATAGTTAGATTGATAAAGGTAATGTAATATCTTGGCTCAATTTTTATTTGAGTTAATAATATTGAATGCGTTAATATATATTTTGTTTTTCTAACAAAATCCGGGTGGGTTATTGAACTGATACCTACCATATTTCATTTATAACAAGCGGGTTTGAAGCAAATATACATATACAAAATTGGGAGACTTAGTGCATTTGGGTGTTGTAACCCATGCTTGAAAGGTGTTTTCTGCATTAGTGGTGTTGTACATTGTGAATGATGGTTTGCACTTATCTTCACCTAGCAGACACGTGTGATATAAATTCCACGTGTGCTCCTTTCACTTGCAAAATTCTTACATATCAAGAGCCAATAAACAGAAGATTATGACATGAACAACCATCACAGAATTATCAGCAACAACCACCCTCGTCAGCTAAGATGCTACTCGAACACAAATAACACATACTAACATGCAACGCACTGAAACTGGTTCAGCATGTTGTGGCAGCATATTGAAAGCTACTACTTTTGCCATGACTAGCATGTCTCTTGGACACAAAAAATAGTAGAACAAAACGATCATCATGTAACAAAGGGCTAGATGGCTATAGTGTAACAACATTTCTAATTATTGTTAAAACCAACCTACTAGTTAAAAATAAAAGTAGAAGTAAAGTAATGATTCATGCTACATGTAAAACGTTACATAGCATAAGAAACAAGAATTTTCAAAAACCATTATTTACCCCCATATATTCTTGCAATTGTAGACATGATATGATTTCTTTTTGGTCTTGTTCGATTAATTCCCGCGTGAATTCAAGTGATTAAAAATACACGTAGTAAACACACCACACACTAAATTCCAAATCACTGAAAAGCCAATCAACATTTAATAAATCTTGAATTGAATACCATTGATTAAATTCCAAATTAACCTTCTTTTAGTTCACACCAACAACTATATAAACCTCAAATCATGTTGTCAAAGCACCTCACACTCTAGTTAAAGAGCTTGGAAACAAACATGACAACAAACCGTACCCAAGAAATCGACACAACAAATGACTTTGATTCTTTCTATTACGAGCTTGAAAGGCGAATATTGGCATTAGTATCCGATGATGTGAACGAAGACTGTGTTGGGAGTATGACCGCTAAACGATCAACTCATATGTCTACCAACAGACAAAGGTCCATCTTAGAGAACCGAACCGAAAGTTTTTTTCGTTGGGAATATGATTTTGAGAGCTCTACAAGTTCAGTACCAAACGTGTGGAGGAATACGGGTAGTGGAACGGGTGTTTTCTTTCCTCGTACAAGTGTTACCGGAGGATATAAACCTAGTATGTATTCTCTTTCTACTTCTTCTTCTTCTCTTTTTTTTTTAAAAAAAAAATTCTATGTTGTTTTTCTTATAAATTATTATATTCTTTTTGTAAATAGTATTTTGACATGTTGTCTTTTGGGATGGCGGTTTTGCAGGTAGAAGAAGCAAAGGCGAAAAGAGAGTGAATAAAGTTTTAGTTGATTAGTTAAAAATATATTTATAATGCAAATTTTGAGTTAAATTTGTTGGGAGCAATTTTTTTGGCGTAACCAAAACTAATAAGTAAAAGCAGCTTCTAATTTTATAAATTATTTATTTGGCAATTTAGAGCATTTATTTGACGTAATTGTCAAATTTGGACGATTGAGTGGCCACTTAATTTGTGATTGTGAAATTTGACTAAAACATTAAAGTAGTTCACTTTTATGATATCCGTTTAAAATTTAAAGTTTACCCGCTCTATTTATAATAAAAAAAAACTCTATTTTCGTTACACAACTTGATTTGGTATTGTATTTGTAGAATTAGAAAACATATCAAGCAAGGTAATGTGTTTATATAATTACTAAACTTTCTCTCTCATAAGTTGATAAATTTTTGGGTTGTTTGTTATATTGAATTGGAGGGAAATAATTTAGACTTGATAAATGCGAAGTTTTTTCAAACAAGAACGCGTGTCACTACCACATTTCAACTCGGAAGTTTCATCCTCCAAAAAAAACCTATATAACCCATGTATCTAAACCCACTTCGTACAAATTTTCGGGAATCCTAATAACTCTTATAACCCTAATTTCGCATGTGTATCTTCCTCATCGATTTGACTTTCTCTTATGCCACCTACTAACTCCTCGATCTTCTACCTGCGTTCACAATCAGGTTCTCATCAACACAGCTAAATCATCAAACTCTATGTGTTTAAAATCATACTATCATTGTTGTTTTCTTAAAAGTTTCCTTTAATTTTTTTCTTGCAAAACACCATCGTCCTTGTGGTACTTAACTAGTTAATTTCATTAGTTTTGTAGAGAGGAATATATGTGATTAATAACTAGAAACTTTGGAAAATTTTTGAATGCCAAGAGTATAAGAAATACTCCAAACAAAAGCTAATTCTTACAACTATAGCAAAGATTGTACATTATGTAGTTGTTCAATACAACACCACTTATCCACTCTATATATATATCAAACATCTAAATTCAAATCAATGTTTGTTCTATTGTCATTATTTACTTCAGAGCATTAAAAGCATTAAATAATTCGATGGCCATGAAGATTCAAGACTTCTAATATTGTAAACTAAACATCCATCTAACAAGCATGTCATATCTGTGTAAGTTGTTAAAAATATACTAGTATATTAAAATTATACGAGAACAAGCGTGCCATATTAGATCGGTAAAAGGTTTGTTTCTCAAAAATAATTTTATAGGGAATAAGTTTGTTATGAAATGAAGCAAGTGGGTGCAGCTAAGTGCAATATGCATGTTTGGAGGGCTGAGTTAAATAGAATTCCTACTCGGGAAGCCTTGAAGCGAAGAAATAAAAGAGTGGAAGATAATTCGTGTGTTTTGCTAGATGAGTTTGGAAATAGTGGATCATTTGTTTACAGTTTGTGTGGTTGCGGCGGTGGTTTAGGAACGTATTAGCCATTAATGTAAAACTCCTCTTATTTTTAGTTTTTCGGTAAAGAATCTTTTAGAGATGCACAAGACTCTTAAGCTCCGTAAAGAAGTCATTTGTTTATTTTTTGTTAAAAAATAGGGGAAATAATTTGGTGGTGCACATTCCGGTTAATCAGTAACCGGTTAATAATTTGGCAGAAAATAACCGGTTAGATCGGTTAATTGGGTCGAGTACTAACCGGTTTTGATAAAATAATAATTAAAAAAAAATCGGTTAACCGGTTCGGATATTAACCGATTTTCAATAAAATAGTTTGAAAAAATCAATTAACCAGTTTGTAACCAGTTTCGAAATCAATAATATAAACCGGCTACTAACCGGCGGT